>NW_015165469.1:16136-20134 GCF_001447785.1 Gekko japonicus
CTTGCTCTTTGGAGAAGATCTCCGTGGAGATCTTCAGGAGGATAGTAGTAGTAGTAAGTAAGTTTATTGTATATGGCCGTTGGCTGTTGCAATATAAAATATAAATGCAAAATATAAATTTAGGTCTTCAGGAGGATAGGTCTGCAAGCATATCTTCATCACGGTGGATAATGTTGGCACTTGATCAGCCATTTTCGTCTTTTCTGGAACTTTTCGCCAATAAAGCCATTTTCGTCTTTTCTGGAACTTTTCTGCATTGTGATTGCTCTTCCTTTGCCGAGAGTAATGTATTTCCTTTGCCCTCCCTGACAGGTGTTTGTGCAGCCGGCCAATGTGGCCGTCACCAAGATGGACGTCAACAACTTGGCCATGGTGATGGCCCCCAACTGCCTGCGCTGCCAGTCGGACGACCCGCGCATCATTTTCGAGAACACCCGCAAGGAAATGTCCTTCATCCGGGTGCTGATCCAGCACCTGGACACAAGCTTCATGGAGGGGGTCCTATAGCGGTGGTGCCACCATACCCGGAACAGAATTGGACATCATCAATCCAAGTCCCCTCAGCCCCCCCAAGTCAATCAGTCAACGAGAACTAGAATTGAATGCAGTAAAAGGGAAAGTCCTCGGTTGGCGCCTCTGAGGGGAGAGCAGTGGACCGCTTACCCCCCTGCTGTGGAGGATATGCTCACTTGATCTGTGTCTCCCTCGAGAATTGCACGGGAACCCCTTCGGGGATCTTCCTGGTGCTCCTGCTGTGGACAAAACAATGTTCCCCGTAGCCAGCCCCCTTTTGGAGACGTCACAGTCCAGCTGTCTCGAGGAACAGTGCTTCCTAGGGGAGTTCAGAGATCCCAAAGAGAGTCTGAATTAATGGACAGCTTGGCAAAATTCAGGTGAACAATGGAGTTCTTGGATGGGGGGAGGAGCCTGCTCACCTTCCCACCCCATCCCCCGATTAAATCTGCTTTGTGCTTTGATGGGGAAGGGGCCGTAGTCGGGGATGGGCACAAAGGCCAGCGGAGGGAAACGATAACGTCAGCGAGGGGTGGCTAAGTGGCCCCTGGATCAGTTAGAGAGCAGCGAGCAGGTGGCACGCGATTAGATGCCCCACCAACCAGGGCATCTCGGAAGGGACCAAGCAAGTGCAGGTATTCTGGCCCCATTAATCGAGACCCTCTTGGGGAGGTGGTGCTCAAACAGGGCTCATGTGTGGGCACCTGCGGGGAAAGGGAAGAACTAGCTGGACTTATCATCGTTGGCGAGGGCTGGGAGGTTGCAGACATGGGCACAGTTTTGTCACGGTTCTCCTTGACTGTTCCCCTTCCCTGTTCCAGCACAGCCACTGCCAGAAGGGGCCAAGCCCTGGTCCCCCCCCCAAAGACTTTCTCCTCCCACTCCCGGATGCCCAAGAAATGGGCCCGTTACACTGTGTAGGCCCCCAAAACGGGTGTGGATTTGTGGAGCTGACCAATTGGGCTCTGGGAAAGTGTCCTGCCCTGACTCCCTCGTCCAACTGTGCATAGCGCACAGAACGGGAAAAAGCCCAGGTCTGTTCTGTCGTAGCTTCTCCTGAAAGACTGGTTAAATGTGGGTGTGTTCGCGTTAGGGGTGGCGTGGGGAAGGGTGTGTGTGTCCCCATTCAGCCAGACGGGGCCAAGTTGGTGCCTTCCACGTGACGGGCGATATTGGCATGAGATTGTATTGCACCGCATGTAGTTTTCCATTCCCCGGGACCTCTCCCCTGCTTTATGGTTTGGCGTTTGCTAAGGGGACTGGATCAGGCGCAAGACGAGTTCCCCCACAGGCTAGTGTTGGAGACGGGCCAAGCGCCTGCAAGGTTCCAGGACTGCTGTGGATCCTGCATCCCCCCCCCCATTTACGCATGCCTTTCTCCAGTGGCTCCCATTTCCCTTTTTCCATTCTCAGCAAGAGACCTGGAATCTGTGCGCTGCTCCCTCTCTGAGCTGGGAGTGTGACAATCCTGGTAATTTGGAAAGGGGGAGGATTTCCTCCCCTTTACGCTGACTATCCCCTAAGGAGGTACGGGGCATTTGGGGAGGGGGGGTAGGATAGGACTGAACAACAGATCCTTTGAGAACTGCTCTCTCTTTCGACAACGAAGCCCAAAGTCTCCAAATTTGCCGACTTGCCAGTCTAAAAACATTAGGGGTATTCCCTTACCCACCCGCCCCTTTTTTCAGAGTGCTGTCTTCTACCGTTAATTTTTCCAGATTATTACTATCGCTGAGACCAAAAGGTGGAAGAGCCGTGTTTTGCTATAATATACATATTCCCCCCGCCCTCCCATTTTTATTTTTCTTCGGCCAGGGAAATGGTGTGCATGTGGAGGAGGGGGCGCACTTTGTTTTTTATCTTCACCCTGTCTCTGAAGCGCTCGGAATCCTCTCTGCCCAGGACTCTGTGGGAGCTCTTCCGCCTCGCCTTCCACCACCCCCTCCACCGCTCCTCCGCATATGGGAAAGGAAGCTCTTGTTTCATGTGTATATAGGCCAAGAAGTATTGGGGTGGGGGGCAAGGGGGTGCCCGAGGGCCACTTTAAATGCTTGCTCAGCTGGCGTCAAGAGAGGGCCGACAGCTCTGCCTCCCCTGGGCAACAGGATCATGCTCATTCCATGCCAGCTTAGCTTCGAGAGGGTGGCAGAATCCCTTCTGTTTGGCGCCCTCCCCCCCCCTTCTTGGGAACCCATCTGTCTGATCTGTAGAGCCAGTTCTTTGTGTCTGCCAAAACCTTCATGCAAAACTGGGCATAGACAATGAAAGGTGACAGGCTGGATACCCCTCCATCACTCCTGTGTTGGCGGGATGAGTCCCACTCTTTTCTACGTCTAGGAAAGCTAGACTCAGTAGAGCTTTGGGGACGGGACCTCCGTCAGCTCCTCTGCCTCACTGAAATGGTTCAGCTTCCGCTCCACTACCACCACCACAGACGGTGGGTTGGGTTTCACGGATCCATCCTGCCAACATAAGCGCTTTCTTCCGGTGGTAGTCGGGAAAGGCTTCTGCCAGCGGAGGAAACTACCTTCCCCTAGAGGAATAGACCCATGGGATCCAACCCTTTTCACCGGGCTGCATGAAACTGAGAGGAGGAGGAGGACAGTGGTGCAGATTTGGGGATTGGGGAAAGGTGGAAACGAGTGACAGGACATCGCTTCCCTGCTGACCCACCAATGGGACCCACGTCACAGCAAATACATCAAGAGGTCAGAGCCTTCCCCTTTAGCATTTGGCCATGAACCGGGGGGCTTCGGCCACTCTCTGCTAGCCAGTGTTTCTCTTTGTTCCCGGTAGATGGCGGGTTGATTCTCAAACAGAGCTTTTCCCATGTTTTGTAGACTGTGTGTCAGCCAAGCCTGTTACATTGGGGCTTTGTACCTGGATTCTGGTCGCGCCAATGGGCCAAAGGGTGTCTCCAGAGAAAGTGCCTTGTATTCTCACAAGAACCACCAAGAGAACCAGCCACTCCCCCCCACACACACTCTCTTACCTTCAGCTGAATAGTTTCTCCAATGTGGCTTAACCGGGCTGGTTGCATAGCCACAGACCTAATGGTTATGGGGAACCTTGACAGCATCCGGGCTCTGGGTGGGTCATCCACATTCCCCTTTTGACACCCCTCCTTCCCTCGTCCAGCATGTCAGTATATGTGTGACGCCGTAACTTCAGAATGGTTAGACCCCTGCCCGATTCCACGCACCCAAACGTGTCACAGCTCTGGAGCAGGCACAGATCTATGTAACTCACGGCAATAGGAAAGAATAGGTCAGCATGAGTCAGATCGGCCCGTCAGAGGCCACTAGCCAGGGTTGTAAAACAATGCAACCTCCGGAACAAGCAGAAGGCCGAGGAGGTTCTTGGAAATGTAATTTTGGGGGAGGAGGAATTGCGGGGGGAGTGAATTGACCTGCCTTGGAGGAGTTGGCGGTGGGAATCTTTGGAGGCAACATTACTGACCGCGGATTTGGCATGGGAGGTCAATA
>NW_015165470.1:0-10841 GCF_001447785.1 Gekko japonicus
GCCAGCCCCGCAGGGAACGGGGGGGGGGGCTGAAAGGGATTTGGCTTACAGTGTACCGGAGGAGGCTTCTTCCTCCTCCTCCTCTCCGCAGTTCGGCTTTGAGAGCAGCGAAGAGGATCAGGGGCCGGGGGTGTCCGCCCAGGAACATAAGAGACGCCAATGTTGGATCGGGACAATGGCCCATCCAGTCCAACACTCTCTGTGTCACACAGTGGCCAGAAACACCAGGGGCCATCAGGAGGTCCACCAGTGGGGCCAGGACATTAGAAGCCCTCCCACTGTTGACCTCCCCCCCAAGCACCAAGAAGACAGAGCATCCCTTGCCCCAGAGTCCTTATCTAGACCTTGTGGCTAAAAGCCACTGATGGACCTCTGCTCTAGATGCTTATCTAATTCCCGTTTGAAGCTGTCCATGCTTGTAGCCGCCACCACTTCCTGTGGCAATGAATTCCAGGTGTTAATCACTCTTTGGGTGAAGAAGGACTTCCTCTTATCCCTTCTAACCCGACCACTCAGCGGCTTCATGGAGTGCCTACAAGGAGTTCTTGTATTGTGAGAAAGGGAGAAAAGTACCTCTTTCACCCTTTTATCATTCGAGTTGCCCTTTTCTGCACTTTTTCCAAAGCTATAATATCCTTTTTAAGGTGTGGTGACCAGAATTGCACACAGTATTCCAAATGAGGTCTTACCATTGATTTATATAGGGGCATTATTATATTGGCTGATCTGTTTTCAATACCCTTCCTAATAATCCCCAGCATAGCATTGGCCTTCTTTATTGCAGTCACACACTGTCTCGACATTTTCAGTGAGTTATCCACTACAACTCCAAGATCTCTCTCTTGCTCAGTCTCTGCCAGTTCAGACCCCATCAATGTGTATTTATATTTAGGATTTTTGGCTCCAATGTGCATCACCTTGCACTTGGCCACATTGAAACCCACTTGCCATGTTGACGCCCACTTGCCCATCCTTGACAGATCCCTTTGGAGTGCCTCACAATCTTCACTGGTTTTCACCACCCTGAACAACTTTGTTGGACTGGATGGGCCTTTGGCCTGATCCAACATTGGCGTCTTTTATGTTCTTATGTCCCAGATTAGAGTCCGCACACTTAACCACTACACCAAACTGATAGAAGAAGCAGAAGACAGCCAGTTCCACTGCAGGCCTGATAGAAGCCCTCTGGGGGCCTGATGCAGCCCACGGGCTGCCTGTTTGACACCCCTGCCCTATAGAGAGGCTCACCATGGAGAGTCCCAACTGAAGTGGGGCTTTCCAGATCTCTCTCTCTCTATGTCTCCCTCCACCGTTGCCCCTTCCACATCTCTCTTGAGCTCAGGGGGAGCCCTGGGCCTAGATGAGGAACATCCCTTGCCTGGGTCAAGACGGGTCGCCACGTCCGTCTCTCTGCAGCCGGAGAAAAGAGGCAGAGTCCAGGAGCCCCTTGAAGACTAACAACGTCGGTGTCAGGGGTGGAGCTGGCATCAGTCATGGCTCCCCTCATTCTAGAGGTATCTGAAGAAGTGAGCCGTGACTCACGAAAGCACCAACCTTGCCACCGATTTGGTTAGTTATCCAAGTGGGAGATTTAACTGCCTCCTTCAGCAGCCTCTTCTACTGGATAATTTCTGACCCCTCCGGATAACTCACCAGGCCTGCTGATGGACGGGTTGTTTTTACAACAGTAATATTGACCACTGAGCTTAAGGGGCCTAAACGGATGTGGGCCGGAGACCAGTTCCAAGACGGTGGCCCTGAGCGAAGGTCTCCTCCTGAGGCAGGCAGGACAGGTGAGGGGGATTCCCTCCAGGTATGTCCAATTCATGCAGCTGTATCTGGCCTTATCCAGAAGTGTCCCTGGGAGATATGTATTCAGGTGTTAATCATCAAAGTGGGAGGCTTAACGGCCTCCTTCAGCAGCCTCTTCCACTGGAGAATTCCTGATCCCTCCAGATAACTCCCCAGGACTGCTGATGGGAGGGTGCAGAGTCTGGGAGTGGGGCAGGATCCATTCCTTGGTCTCTTTCCCAATCCACCTCTTACCCCTCTCCCTCCCTGCTCTTTCAGATGCGGGCACCATCCGTGGAGAAAGAAGCTACAATCCCTGAGGCGGAAGGAGCTTCCTCGGAGCAAGGGCAGAGGGCGCAGGTCATGGAGCGTGCCCAAGATCCCCTCTTCTTTGGTAAGGACCCATTGTGCCTGGATGCAGTTGGGGCACCGTGTGAATGTGACGGGTAAAGAGTTCAGGCCAGGAGAAAAATAAACACAACAATACACACAACAAGGAGTAAACTTGCGGCACTCGATGTCCACTAACTCTGATGCCTCCAAAAGGAGATTAGACAGATTCCTGGAGGGCAATTTCTCCCATTAATTAAAAAGTTCACATCTCACCAGTGTTCCCTCTAAGCTGAGTTAGTGTGAGCTAGCTCACAATTTTTTATCCTCCAGCTCACAGATTTTTGTCTCAGCTCAGGAAGGATTTGTGTGAAGCAGGGAACAAGCAAGCAAACTCCCTTCAGTGTGTCTGGGTGTGTGAGTGTGTCTTCCTTTGTTGGAAGGGACACACATCCATTTTCATGTATTTATTTCTGGATGGTTGATTTACAATAGTAATATTGATCACTGAGCTTAAGGGGCCTAAACGGATGCAGGCCAGAGACCAGTTCCCAGGCGCTGGCCCTGAGCGAAGGCAGGCAGAGGAGAAGAGGCAGGCAGAACAGGTGAGGGGGATTCCCTCCAGGTATGTCCAATTCATGCAGCTGTATCTGGCCTTATCCAGAAGTGTCCCTGGGAGATATTTGTCAAAGTGTTAATCATCCACGTGGGAGATTTCATGGCCTCCTTCAGCAGCCTCTTCCACTAGAGAATTTCTGATCCCTTTGGATAACTCACCAGGCCTGCTGATGGACGGGTGAAGAGTCTGGGAGTGGGGCAGGATCCATTCCTTGGCCTCTTTTCCATTCCACCTCTTACCCCTCTCCCTCGCTGCTGTTTCAGATGTGGGCACCATCCCTGAAGATGGAAGCTACAATCCCTGAGGCGGAAGGAGCTTCCTCGGAGCAAGGGCAGAGGGCGCAGGTCATGGAGCGTGCCCAAGATCCCCTCTCCTTTGGTAAGGACCCATTGTGCCTGGATGCAGTTGGGGCACCATGTAAATGTGACGGGTAAAGAGTTCTTGTCAGGAGAAAAATAAATAGTTCTACACACAACAAGGAGTTAATTTGCGGCACTTGATGTCCACTAACTCTGATGCCTCCAGAAGGAGATTAGACAGATTCTTCCATTAATTAAAAATTTCACATCTCACCTTCCTTCCATAAAGAGAAATCAAGCAGCCGGGGGGGGGGGGGGGGGGGGGGGAAAAACACAAAGATTCAAAAGAGGCGAGGAGCGGGGGGGGGGGGGGGGGGGGGGGGAGCTGGACAAACCTCAGCAGATCTATTCAGCCTGGTGGATAAAGGGAGCCTCCACCTTCTGGGGCAGCGGAGCTCTGAAAACCAGTTCCCAGGGACTGATAATACTGGGGAAATTTGGCTTCTGTGCCTGTGCTTCAAGGGGCCTCTGGCAGGCCGCTGTGGGAAAGAAGGATGCTGGGAGACGGATGGCAGGCGGTGGGCCTGGCGCCCCCAGGAGCTCTGGGGAGGGGCTTGGGACAGATGTGGAGTCATGTTGGTGTTGCATCTGGCTGAAAACCTGGTTGGGTAGGACTGAGCCTGCCAGGAGACACTCTGAGAACTCATTCATACTCCCCTCGAGTCTCCAGATGCGTTTCAGTCACGTCTGGTTCCGAATGGGACGGCGACGTGTCATGCAACATCTTTCCCTCCCCGCAGAGCAAACACAGGTCTCACAGAAGTCTGAAATATGTTGGCCACATGTATAATCCCTGAGGCTCAATGGGCACCGTGTGCTTCTCTTCTGCCTCCCCCAGAATTCAGTAGAAAGTGTTTAAAAATGTGTTGAGTGTACACAGGGAAGGGGTTGTGTGAAGCAGGGAACAAGCGAGCAAACTCCCTTCCTTCCTCCTTTGTCTCAGGAACAGGCAGCGAAGAGATGTTGTTGAGCCGCCGTCTTTTCAGAGGTGTAGGAACGGCTGCCCTACCTCCAGTCCAGGTAGGAGAGTTGAGCGTTATGGGATTCTGGTGGACTGTTTCTCTGGGACCCCCCCCCCCATTCCCCTTTAGTTCTCTTGTTGGTTGGTTGGAGGCTGGGAAGGGAGTGACCGAATCAACACAGATAGAGACAAGAGTTCTGAAACAAAACCAGGTTGCTTACAAGGACAAAAAGCACTTTGGCACTTACACATCTTTTAGGATGAAAACATAACATTCCCATATTCAGCATAGAATACTTTAACACAAACCTAGAGCACTACTACTGTGAAATACAGAGCTCCCCTGGTCTAGTCAACAAGAGCTCACAGAGAGCTGATTTAAAAACCAGCCCAGAGCAAAGAAGTCTTCAACAATTGATACCCTCAGTACCCAAAGGTTCAGCCCACGTGAAGTAACACACCTTTAGCAGAAGAATATCAAAATTAAAGAGAACAATATTTACCTTGAACTCATACCCAAGCTACCCTAGACAGTCAACTATGTTGCTGGTTGGAAGCGACAAACCTTCTCACTAGGCGTTTTTGACACAGTATGAGGGTGAAATGGTAGACCCAGAGAAATGGAAACCATTCTTTTTGGAGCAGGGTGCCACGTCAGACTAGGGAGAGGCTTTGAGAGATGACACTAGCTAAGCCTGCAAAGGCTCATGGGACAGGCTGTTACACAGAAATGCCCCGAGGTCGCTGGTTTTGCTCCCACAGTGAGAGCGGCAGGAGGGACAGCCCGGGTCCCTCCTCCTTTCTCAGGGGAGCAGTTGTGACTGCAGTTTCTGCAAGGCGTCTGAGCACCATTCCCTTGACCCACCCCAAGCCTGAGATCCTGTCCCTCCCCAGACCACTCCCTTCCCGTGTCCGGTCTCTGCCTGGCATGATCTCTTGACGAGAGAATCTGCTTTTTCCTTCAGGGTCCCTTTTCCTTTGAGGAAGTGTCCATCGATTTCACAGAGGCAGAGTGGGCCCTGCTGGATCCGGGACAAAGAGCTCTGTACAGGGAAGTCATGCTGGAGAACTATGAGAATGTGGCCTTTCTGGGCAAGGATCTTTCCTTGGTGCCAAAGGTGCGAACTGCTGCTGTTGGATGAGGTGTGAATCAAAATACTGAACAGCTATTCACAGTTTTGAGGCTTGTACCGCTACTGGGGAGGTGTGGGTGCTGTGGCTCCCTGGCAGAGCATCTGCTTGGCATGCTGAAGGTCCCAGGTTCAAACCCTGGCAGCACCTCCAGTTCAAAGGTTCAGGTAGGTGGTCATGTGAAAGACCTCTGCCTGAGTCCCTGGAGAGCTTCTGCTGGACTGAGTAGACAATATTGAAGAGAGAAGAAGAAGAAGAAATTGGATTTATACCCCGCCTTTCACTACCCGGAGGAGTCTCAGATCAGCTTACAATCTCCTTCCCCTTCCCCTTCGCACAACAGACACTCAGTGAGGTAGGTGGGGCTGAGAGAGCTCTGACAGAAACTGCTCTTTTTCAAGGACAGCTGTGCTAGAACTATGGCTTGCCCAAGGTCCTCCAGCAGCTGTGAGTGGAGGAGTGGGGAATCAAACCCGGTTCTCCCAGATTAGAGACCATGCACTTAACCACTAAACCAAACTTCAATGGACCAAGGGTGTGATTCAGTATAAGTCGGCTTCATGTGTTGTTAATGTGTGTGTACTTGCCCTGTGGCAACAGAGGCCAGAGCTGAGGCCATCACCCAAGCCAGAGATAAAGGCTTGTTAACAATTTTAAAATAAAACATCACTAAGCAGCAATGTTGCTGCAACTCAGCTACAGAAAGACAATGCATGAAATATGTGGTATTAGATGTCACCTCTTGTTGCAGCATATTAGAGGTGTGCATATTCGGTAAAATTCGGATTCGGATATATTTTTCCTGATTTTGGAGGGGGGGGTGTCTAAGGTGGAAGCGTCATTCAGGTAGCCCTGTAGCTGTATCGCCACCGCCCTCTCAATTAATTTGCCCAAATAGGGCATATTGGAAACCGGCAATCGTGGCCCCATAGAATTCTCTCTTTGTGGCCTTGACTGCCATCTCATAGGATCTCAAAACGTCTTATAAGATGCTCTTGTTGCCTCGTTGCAGGTGCGGCGCCACCGTCTCTATAGCCGTCTCAGTTCTCACTTCATAAGCCGCCGCACCTGGGTATACCAGGGGGCCAGCCTAGAGGGAGTGCGGAGAGGGCGCCGGGGAGAGACCTTGTCGATGGCTGTGGAGAGTCGGCTTTGCCAGACCTCCACAAGTTCATCCAACGAGCCGTCGGGGGCCTCGGATCCTGCAGTGCCATCTGAAGTCGTACTGTGTCCATTTGGCTCCGCAGGCAAGCCAAAATCTGCTCACCGCCTAAACATGGTCTGGGTGGAACATTCAGACGGGCCCACAGGGCATGGTGGTCCAACCATGGCACTGCCAAAGCAGTAATCCTGTCCACTGTCACCCCAGGCGTGAAGATCAAATCAAACATGTGCCCGGCCTGGTGAATGGGGGTCGATACAAATTGGTAGAGTCCCAGTGCCGCCATGGACGTCACAAGGTCCAACGCCCGAGTGGAAGCCACGTCATCCGCATGGACGCTGAAGTCCCCCAAGACCAGCAGTCTAGGGTGCTCCAAAGCCCTGCCTGATATAGCCTCCATCAGGGATGGCAGGCTACTGGCCGGTACGTTACGTGGTCGGTACACCAACCAGATAGCCAGACTCTCCTCAGCCTTTAGCACCAGACCGACACACTCAGTGCCCGAGATCTCCAATGGCGGGAGTGCCCTGAAGGCGTAAGCCTCCCGAATGAAAATCGCCACTCCCCCCCCTCCGTCCCCTGGTCCAAGACCGGTGCAGGACCGTGAACCCAGGAGGGGCAAATTGGGAGAAAGCTATGGTCTCCCCATCCCGCACCCAAGTCTCGGTCACGCACGCCAGGTCTACCTGTTGTTCCAAAACAAAGTCCCACAGGACTATGGTATTATTATTGGTCGACCTGGCATTGCACAACACCAATGTCGAAGGGGGGTTATCAATCCTAGCCCCTCTGCCGACAGCCTTCGGGATAGGTCGCAGGCTTACAGGGCACTGAGCCATTCTGTTTCTTAGCGTCCTTCCCTTAACTCTTGGCCTGGACCCACCGCCATACTTTCCCCTCCCCAGGAGCACCGGAATCTGCTGCCCAGGCTTTGCCGCACCAGCCAGCCTACGCAGTAGCCTCAGACCACTGACGGGCTAGCGAAAGTGCTGTTCCTCCTATACAGGCACAAAACACAGCTAACCTAACACTAACAATAATTTCTAGCAAATCATCTGCCTAAGAATCAAAACATCCAATTCTCAGTTTATCATCGCAGGGTAATAAAACATCCAGTCTCTCTCCTTTAAGTCAGCAGCCAGTCAGAAGTTGCTGCCTGCCCATTACAATCCAGTTTCTGGTTCCACATCAGACAGGGAAGGAGGGGAAACCACAGCATCCTTCCCTGTTAGTTGTTTTTTGTGGGCCAGCCACTAGGGGTGCTCCATTCTCCCAGCTTTCCCCAGGTGCAAGTTCTTCTCCTCGTCAAGTTCAGAGAAGGGGTCCCCTACTTGTCCGGTTCAAAGAAGGGGTCTGCGTCCCGTCGACAATCCTCCCTCCACCCGTTCAGCTCTGCTGCAGCAGCAGCAACGCCGTCACGATTTGTGTCGCCCGGCGGCCTCTGATGTTCCAGCTACTCAGCACCCGTTGCCGTCCTTGCCCTTGTCGTCTCAGCCGGTGTGGGCCCGCAGCTGCCCACCGCTGCGTTGTCCCAGCCTCCGACCGGGTGGGTGAGCTCCGAGGAAGGGGGAAACCCTCCCCAGGCTCTCCCACCACCAACCACGGGCCTGCCGCCGCCAGGAACCCAGCCACATTCTTAAGTCCAGCCTTGAAAAGGATAAGAATGTTAGCTTCAGGAAGACTCGTCACAAACACCAGCAACTCAGAGTAGGCCACTTAATAATCATGTAAACCTGTGGGGAAACTAGGATGTTTTGTCTCACAGATCTGTTCCCCCTTATACTGGTTGGGATGGTGGACTTTGATCTTGACCACGGTTTCATCCTTCCAGAGGAATTTTTATTCTTGGATTTTGATCCTTCCCCATAGAAGAATGATCACTCTCTCTCTCTCTCTCTTTCTCTCTGCGAACAAAGGCAGGGATATAAGAGAGACTATGGCGGAGACAGACAACGGCCTTACAGCTGAAGAAAGGCTGACGATTTCCTCAAGAGGATCCCGAGAGCACATTTCCTTCCCAAATGAGCTGGCTGAGAGTCAGTATCCTGCACGGTTATGTCAAGGGAAAAGGCAAGGAAGTGCCTTGGGGGAGGGCCTGAAATCTGGCGGCTCAGAATGTCCTTGTGGGAAAGAGCTCAGCTGTGGCACTCGAGGGGGTGAGATATCCTTAATCACTAGATATTCTGGGTAAAAATGGAGGGGTGGTTAAGATCAGCCAACCCGGACAAGTCCAAAGGGCCATCAGTCGTTATCTACTGCAGTCACACAGATGTCTTTGGACCCTGCCGGCCCTCCCAGGTGCTAACAGGATCACTCTATTTTTCCAGCAGAGGATGATCAGAGGAATGAGGAGGATGCAGAACTTCATCAGCACATGCCAGATAAAGTTAAAAATGAAGATTAAAAAAAAAAACAACGTCAAGAACCAAAGCGGACCGAGGGGGAAGAAAGGTGTTCATATGGTTGAGAAGAGACATGGAAGACAGCATATTGTACATATTCCAAAGCACAGGATAATGAAGTAAAGTAAATCTATCTGGTGTGAAAAGTACTTCAGAAACAGAGAACAGCTCTTTGTACACCAAAGAATACCGTTGAATGCTTAGAGAGTGGAAAGAGACTCGTTGTGAGGGGGAATCCTAAATGCCGTCAGAGAACCGACACAGCGGAGAAACTTTTTGAATGTTCAGAGTGTGGAAAGAGATGCACTGTGAGTGGGAATCTTCAGAAGCATCTGACAACCCACACAGGGAAGAAATCTTTCAAATGTTTAGCATGTAGGAGAATCAGTCAGAGTGCCAATCCTCAACAGCATCAGAGAACCCACACAAGAGAGAAAACTTTTGAGTGCTCAGAGTGTGGAAAGAGAGTCAGTTCAAGTAGCCATCTTCAGCAGCATCAGAGAACCCACAGTGGGGAGAAACCTTTTGAGTGCTCAGAGTGTGGAAAGAGATTCAGTCGAAGTGGCCATCTTCAACAGCATCAGAGAGCTCACACAGGGGAGAAACCTTTTCAGTGCTCAGAGTGTGGAAACAGATTCAGTACCAGTGACCATCTTCAACTACATCAAAGAACCCACACAGGGGAGAAATCTTTTGAATGCCCAGAATGTGGAAAGAGATTCAGTCAGAGTGGCCAGAGAAACCTTTTGAGTGCTCAGAGTGTGGAAAGGGATTCAGTCGGAGTGGCACTCTTGAACAGCATCAGAGAACCCACACAAGGGAGAAACCTTATGAGTGCTCAGAGTGTGGAAAGAGATTCAGTCAGAATTTTATGAATGGGTGAAAAAGAAGCTCTGAAAAGGGAAGACCATGAATGGATTATAATTACTATAATTTGGGAGAAGCTTAAGTTGAAGTGTAAATAATATGTAGTTTTTCAGGCATCATAATAGAAGATTTCGATGATTTGATTAATTGATAATAGGTTTAGAAGTTATATAAATGAGGGGAAATATACTGTAAACAAGGATTTAAGATGGAAACTGTTTTGTAACAGCTATTATATAAGCCTGTGTCATGATCTGGGCTGTGCAAGAAGAGGCCTAGCAGGCCCAAAGAGCCTGTGTAGCAGTGGGAGGAGGCCAGGCCTACAACTCCCAGAAGTCCCTGAGATGTTTTGGTGCCGATTTTGGGCAATAGGGAAGAAGAGGCCTGGGGAATAAGAGAACTGGTGCAAGAGGAGAGGCTGTTCTTCCCAGGGAACAGGGCCAGGAGAGAGGCTGCTGTGGGAAGAAGCCCTCATCCTGAGGGAAGGGTGAGTAGTCTAAAGCCACTTTAGATAGTGAGCTAGGGACAGTATATTTAGCCGCATTAGGGCATTTGATTTAGTGTTCATATTCCTGCACCTTGTTTGTTTGACCTCCTATAAAATAAACCTTTTTCTTGTTTACTCTGCCCGGTCCTCACGCCTATTATTCGGCCAAACAAGTCAGGTCTGAAGGTCTTGGGAGGGTGCTCTGGGCCTTCTCAAGGGATCCTAAATCCAGAGTGGTGGCAGCGTCAGGTGACACCCCACCTGAGCTGTGACAGCCTGATTGAAACTGTTTCCTATGTGTCTTATCCCATTCCCCTTGTCCTCCCCTTCTTAAAATGTCCTATATAGTAGAGAAAATCATAACTGGACAGACTGTCAGACCCCCAGTCTAGTTACACTCAAAACTCTCTTTTGGCAGTGAAAGTTGATTGAGTGAAATGCAAGATTCACAAAGTCACCATGTTAGAAGAACTAAAGTTGTTTGGCGGGTACAGACTTATTACAGTAAATTCAAGCAGGTCCCATCAATCCCCCAATCATACATCACACACTCACACTCTGCCTAGTATTGCCATGCCAACCAGGAGAGATATATATCCTGGTAATCGAGAGTCCAGGATGGTACAGGAATGTTCAAGGCCACCTTCTCCTTGGAAAGTGAAAGAGGAGAAGGGGTTTGACTTGTGGGGAAAGTGACATCTTCTAAAACAAAGGTCACAATCACTCCTTCAA
>NW_015165470.1:10872-16461 GCF_001447785.1 Gekko japonicus
AGTTATGGCAACCCAAGCGAGCACAGCATAGCAGGGCTTGATGCAGATGCGGCCCTATTGCTGTGTGTGTCTTTGGTTTCTACATGCAGCACACCCCCAAATCCGCTTATGTCCTTTTCCATCTTCGCAGCTTCTTCTCCATGGACTTTTTATCTTCTGGAATGGTAATTATAATTCCTGCAACACCCTCCTTTTATTCTTGCTGCTTCCTGTGTTTGTAGTAGCCTTGTGTGTATGCTTTACGGTGTGTGTTTATTTATGTATGAGTGTACTTTTTTTATATATATAAAAAATTTTATTTCCCTCTCCTAAAAAGGAGAGAAGTTTCGCTTTAAAGTTCAGAAAAAGGGGAGGGTATAAAGAGGGACAAAGAAAAGTGTTGAGTGATGTTAATACAGGTATATTAATCTGTTAGTATTAAAGTCCAAGTCCAAGTCATAGTTTGCATCTTCTCCTGCAGTTGGATAATCATTTGTTTCTTCTTTTACTTTCAAATCGAGCAGTTAATATGTTAGTAAAGTCCTTTTGGGGTTAATAATCCTTCTTTGGCACTGTCCAGATAAGTCCTTAACAATTAAGATTGTTTCCCTTTTTTCTCTCTTAAGTTATATTTTGGTCCTCCGGCTGCTCCTTTTGCTTCTTCTTCTTTCACCTCTCCTTCCGAGCTGCTGTCATCTTTGCTTCTTCCCGACATCCACTCTGCGAGTTCTGCCTCTTCTTCTGTATTGGCGTGTTTTCTCAGAAATTCTTGTGCTTTCAAGATAGAATCAATCCTTTCCCTTTTATCTTTAAATTTACAAACCAATCCTTCTGGCGTTAACCACCTGTAACTAATTTGGCATTTTTGTAAGAACAAAGTCAATCTTTTATATTCTTTTCTTTTCATTCTAATTTCAAATGGAATGTCTTTCAAGACTCGAATTGGTTGTTCTGCAATTTTCAAGGGTGCTGATGAAACTGATTTTAAAATTTGATCCCGTAGATTTTGCTTGGTAAATTTCACTACCACTTCTGCCGGCAGCTTGTTCTTTTTTGTATAGTTGGAATAGGCTCTATGAGCCAGATCCATCTCTTCTTTTATTTTTCTCGCTTCGCTGCCGATCTGTGGTTCCAACACTGTTGCCAAAATATCTTTGAGGTCTTCCTGTTCCTCTTCTTTCAGTCCTTGAAATCGGAGAATCAAGTTTGATTTTTCCATTTGGAGCATTAATAATTTATTTTCCTGCTTCATCTGTTGTTTTTCCACTTTAACAACTTTCTTCTTTACACTCTGGATTTCTTCCATTGACGCCAGACATTTCTTTGCAATTTCATCTACCTTGTCTGCAGTCTCCGTCATTTTTTTCTGTTGAATACTGAAAGCAGCCTCCATGTTGTCCAACTTGTTATTTATTTTCTGCAGTTCCTCCAGCAGATGGCGTGCAAGTTCACCTTCTTGTTGATTGACAGCAGTCCCAGCAGAGGAGGGACTCGGGCAGGAAGTTCCTCCTGCCTTCTTTGCCAGCCTCTCCAAAGCCTTTTTGTCTCTCTCCTTTTGCATCGCCATTTTCAAACTTTGTTTATACTTTAAAAGTTCGTGCCGTGCCACCTGAGGATGGCTCCTTCTAGCCTGCGTTCAGCTCTCCTCCAAAAGGTAATTTGCTTAATCAAATCTTCGCCTTGCCCCCCCTTTCCGCTTTTAAAAAGTCTCTTTTCTACTGTGGTGGGGGGGAATCCTCCCTCCTCCCTTTCAGTTTCCCGGGGGACGGAGCTCGCTCAAGCCACAGCTTTTATGTTGATCTCCAACTCACAGTCGCATGCGCTTTTCTTCCGTCTGTAACTTTATCGCTTCATCACTCTGATGTTCCGGCGGCTTTGCTATTCCCCTGCACGGGGCACAACACAGCTGGGCCGTTTGGGGCAAAGAGAGACTTGGACGGGGAGCCTCAATTCCCGGCTTTCGTGCCGGTAAGAGGCTTTCTCCAGTCTCCCAGACGCGCCCCCTGGTTCGGAGCCTTTATACCAAAGACTCCTTAGGATCTCCGCATACGCGGGACCCCCCCCAGACAGCGTGTGGGCGATCCGGCTCTGGGAGCTTGCCCGAGAGTCGGTCACCAGGTGCGCAGCCATGACCGGAAGTCTGTATGAGTGTACTCTTTTATTAGTATTTCGTCTTTCAATAAAACAACCTTCCTTGTTAAGCTACAGCCTGATTTATTCCTGAGAATTTCTCTAAGAGAAATATCCTGGTATACAATTGGTGGAGATCTCAACAAGTTATCCTCCTCCCACTAAGCAAAAAGGTCTCCTTAGAGCTTGTTGATATAAGTAAGGGTTCAGAATAAGTAACCGGTTCAGCCTGGAGCTGAGCAAAGTAATGTCACAGTGACTCAGCAGCAAGCTGATTGGCTGGTCACCGTATATAAGTGATTGTAGACTGTATGTATTTTTCCTTCTTTTTGAATGTGTGTATTGCGAAGCACTTTGACGGTGAGCTGTATATATTGGATAATAAACACTGTACATAATTAATCACAGAACTGTGTAAGTGTGGTTTGCTACAGCTAGATCTTAGCAGGGCATAACTGGGTCTAGACTGGTGAAGAGTGACTAAACCACACACACCACACGGCACAGCTAACACCCCCCCAAAAAAATTGGGAGACCTCCCCTTAGGTTAACAGATAAATGATGGAAACACGGGCAGCACTGTGTGTCTTGAGTAACATGGATTCGTGTAATCTGCCTGGAATACAAGTGAGAATGGCGGACTAGAAATGACATAAATAAATAATGTCCGGTCGAGGCTCCTCATCTCCACAAGCCCCGCCCTCTCCAAGGCTCCAAATCTCCAGGAATCCTTCAGTCTGAAACTGGCAATGCTAGGAAGGTCTGAGGCCCCCATGAGTCCTCCCTCAAAGGCCAAAACAGCCTGGAAAAGGACCCTGTCCCCTCCCCCTGCCTTTTACTCACAGAAACCCAGTGTGGAATGCTGTGGTTGCCCAGCAACAGTCATGGAGGGAATTTGTTTCTTAAAGCCACAGGTTGTCATGGAAATCACAATTTGCTGTCTAGCTGAAGTTCCAGTATAGACAGACAACTTTGTAAAAGGTTTAAAGATTTATTTGCCAGACAGATTTTTCAGGGTGGGCTGCATAGTTATACAGTTTTAGACATGCACACTAAGAGCTTAAATTAGTAACTTTCCTCCCCTTGCATCTGTACATCTTATGATCTGTTTGTGGAAACGGTTTATTTTATAGGAGGTTAAACAAACAAGGTACAGGAGTCATAACAGTGGGTGAAGAGAAATCAAATGCCCTAACGCCTCTGAATATACTGTCCCTAGCTCACTGTCTCAAGTGGCCTTAGACTACTCAGCCTTCCCTCAGGATGAGGGTCTCTTCCCCACAGCAGCCTTCCTTCTGGCCCTGTTCCCTGGGAAGAAGAAGAGCTTCACCTCTCGCACCAGCTCTTTTGTTCCCCAGCCCTCCTCTTCCCTATTGGCCAAAGCTTCCCAAGGCCTTCTGGGGTTTGTACGTCCGGCCTCCCCTACTGCTAGCCAGGCTCCCTGGGCCTACTAGGCCTCCGGTGGCACAGCCCAGATCATGAGAGAGCCATTCCCCGGGGGAGAGAACGGCGGTTTTCCTGACTCTGAATCTTTTAGGTTATGGACACAGAACCAGCAGTGACTTGGCAGTTCCTTCTGCAAGGGACAGAAAGGTGTTACTGACTCTCCAGAACCCTTGCCCTCCTTAAACCTCTGAAAGTCAGAAAAGAAGCACCACCCTTGAACCTTGGATCCAAGCATCTTTTTCACACACTGTCATGGCTACAGGCATAGTCCGGACAACTCAGGAGGAGCCTTCCCACTTGGGGGGGGGGTCACAGCCAGTGTTCCCTCTAAGCTGAGTTAGTGTGAGCTAGCTCACTGTTTCTTAGCCTCCGACTCACGCGTTTTTGTCTTAGCTCAGGAAGGAGGGCTCCAGGGCAAACTAACTTAGGCAGCAGCCAAATGGCTCGCTCACAACTTTAAGGACAGTCGCTCACAAAGTAGAATTTTTGCTCACAAGACTCCACAGCTTAGCGGGAACATTGGTCACAACATTGGTCACAGCGTTTCTTTCCCTTTCCTGTAGGATTCCATCTCCTGGGCGAACGGAAGGGACAGCCGCTTCTGCGGGGAGGGGCTGAAATCCTGGCCGTGTGTCTGGAAAGAGATTTTCACTGGGACTGCCCTGGGAGCACGTAAGAGGTTAGCTTGTCGTCTCCCTGCCGAAAGGAACTGTGCGTCACTCCCCATCGAGTCTGAGCTCTCCTCTAGGACTTGTTGGGGTTTTGAACAAGGACTGGGCCAAAGCCTGGGCGCCACTTGAGCCCAGTGTCCAGACGGGTCTTCGTTTGCCTTCCACCCTCAAGCTAGACTCGTCCACAGAAAGGAAATACTCTCCATCGCCCAGTGGTTGGTTGAAACGTCTCGAACCACGAAGGTGCAGTCCTGAGAACTTTCACGGACGGAGTCACTCGAGGGAAGTGTGGCTGCATTTGGGGCAGACCGCCTATCGGTTCCCATTGGCACTGAAGCCCTCTTCAGGCTCCAGCTATGGAGAAGGTTTCCCTTCTGGGCCAGTGCTCTGATCACTCAAGTGTTTCCCCCTCCCAGCCCCCAGCCCACGTAGATGCTTTTTCCCTCGTGGGCATTGTCTGGATGATGTATATGGTTCCTACGGACGTGAAGCTTTTCCCACCGTAAGGCAAAGCATCCCTTTTTGCTCCTATGTTTCCATGTGAACAACCTACTCAGACTCTGAGGTGTCCACAATTGGGCCTCTCTGCCTTCACGTCTGTTGTGTATGCAGACCGCCACCAGGAGCCAGCGGTCAGCCAGAGCTGCCAGAGCTTGACTCTGGGACAACAATAGGGACTAGGCTCCTAGTCCCTCCACTGGGGAGCCAATGGGATCCGTGGCGGGAGATTCAAACCCACCAATGGTGACCAGGGGTGTGTCCCCAGGGATGTATATAGTTGGCCCCCGGGCCGTTGTTCCCCCGTCTTGTTGTGTACCTAATAAAGCGTGCTATGCACTACGTCGTCGTCTGTTGTTTCTCCATGCGGCAACCCACTACACAATACTGGCGATGAGGATGGGATTCAGCCGCTCCTGAGCCAGGCCGTCGACGGGAACAAGGGAACGCAGCGATCTGATGAGCGATCCAGCCGGCGAGGCCGTTCCTCTTCAATCCGCTTTGACGCGCACAATGGCCACTCCAGGGTTTGGGCTGCAGCCGCCCTTCGACATGACCCGTCCGCAAGACTGGCCAGCCTGGGTCCGAGGCGTCAAGTCAGCGCTTGCCTTCTGTGACATCACGGACGACGCCAAGAAACGAGGGTTCCTTTTGGCCTCCTGCGGCACCGCCATCGTGTCCCTGGCCGAAAGATTGCTGTCCCCGACAGACCTCGATGCCTGCACCTTCGACCAAATCGTCGGCGCAGTACAGAGCTACTTCGCTCCCAAACCTTCGGAATTAACCTGCTGGGTGACCTTCTACACCCGCCACCAGCTGGGCCGAGAAACCGCCACCGAATTCCTAGCTGAGCTGCGCCATCTCG
>NW_015165470.1:16705-19972 GCF_001447785.1 Gekko japonicus
ACCCTAGCACCGCAGCGTACTCAAGCTCCGCACCCAAGCTCCGGCCGCCAGCATCCCAGCGCCGCCGCGTGTGCCAGCTGCGGAGAACCGCATGAGCGTCGGACCTGCAAATTTCGCAATGCGACTTGCCATAACTGCGGGCGCACCGGCCACATCGCAAAGGTCTGCTGCTCCAGAGCAAAAGGACGCCCCCAGGCGGCACATCCCAGAGCGGAGGCCCACTTCGAAGAGGACGCGGCCACCGAGGACCTCTACCTCCTCACCCATTCGACGGAGAAGGTACTGAGACTTCCCGGCAAGCCCCCTTCACCCAAGTTCATGGCCACCGTCACGATTGAGGGGTCCCCTTGTAGGATGCAGGTGGATTCAGGTTCCGCGGCCTCCATAATCTCCGCGGCTACCGCTGTGTCCCAAGGGGGGACCCCGATTGTGCCCAGCCCAGGTTACGCTCATGGACTTCCAGCGTAACCCGGTGCCAATCAAGGGAGTCGGCACCTTCCGGGTGCAGTATAAGAACTTCAAGAGAAACCTGGACTTGATTGTGGTCGAGAGCAACCTCATCAGTTTGCTGGGCCGGTCCTGGTTCGAACCCCTGGGCATCTCGGTAGAAGGGGTACAGGCGTGCACGGCCCACGATTTCAAAGGAATCTGCCAGGAATTCCCTTCCGTCTTCGATGACTCGTTGGGCTGTTATACGGCCCCCCCGGTGTCCTTGCGCTTAGACCCCTCGGTGGCCCCCATCAGGATGCGTGCCAGGACGGAGCTGGACCGCCTCGTGGCACAAGGCATCCTAGAGCCCGTCTCCCACGCGGCGTGGGAGACGCCCATTGTGGTGGTAAACAAGCCAAATGGGACAGTCCGCATATGCGCGGACTATAAATGCACCGTGAACAAGGTGCTACAGGACCACGCATACTCGGTCCCTGTAGTTAGCCACGTTCTGGCCACCTTGGGCGGGGCCAAGATCTTTGGCAAATTGGATCTTGCCCAAGCATACCAGCAATTACCAGTGGACGAGGCCACTGCTGAGGCGCAGACTATCGTGACCCACCGGGGGGCATTCCGGGTGAAGAGACTGAGTTTCGGGGTGAGCGTGGCGCCTGGGTTGTTCCAACAACTAATGGACTCGCTGCTTAAAGGAATCCCCGGCGTCACCCCCTTCTTCGACGATGTGTTGATCGCCGCCGCTTCGCCTGCCGACTTCGCCGCTCGCCTCCGCGCCGTGCTCAGCCGTTTCCAGGACGCTGGGCTGAAAGTCAAACTAGACAAGTGTCGCTTGGGAGTGCCGTCCGTGGATTTCCTGGGGTTCACGGTAGATGCTGATGGACTACACCCAACCCGCGAGAAGGTGAAGGCGATCGTGGAAGCACCGCCACCCAAGTCCAAGGTGGAGCTACAGGCGTTCTTAGGAATCCTGAACTTTTATCACGCCTTCCTTCCCCACAAGGCAGCGGTAGCCGAGCCCCTCCACTGTCTACTGGACAAACAGGCCCCTTGGGTGTGGGGGCCCCGGCAGGCCACCGTGTTCAGGAACGTCAAGGAGCTTCTGATCTCCAACAAGGTCCTGGCCCACTTCGACGAGTCACTGCCAGTAGTTCTGGCCTGCGACGCCTCACCCTACGGCGTCGGGGCTGTGCTGGCACACCGGTTGCCGGATGGCCGCGAGGTCCCGGTCGCTTATTACTCGCGGACTCTATCTGCGGCAGAGCGAAATTACGCCCAGATAGATCGCGAAGGTCTAGCAATTGTGGCCGGGGTCAAGAAGTTTCACGACTTCATCTACGGCCGGCCCTTCACCATCGCCACCGACCACTTCTCGGCCTGTTCGCACCAGACCGGAGGACGCCGCAAGTCATCTCCCCGCGGGTCCTGTGGTGGACCATTTTCCTGGCAGCATATGACTACTCGATCGAGCACCGTCCAGGAAAAGCCATGGGCCACACCGACACCCTCAGTCGCCTACCCCTGCCAGACGTCGTGGTGGACCCAGCCCCAGTTCACCGGGTCCTCCAGGTGGAGGACCTCCCGGACGCGCCGCTCCAGGCGGCAGATATCGCCCGCCGCTCGGCCCGGGACCCCATCCTATCCCGGGTGCTGGGCTGGGTGGTGAGGGGATGGCCCACCAAGGGAAAAAAGGTACTCCACGCTCTGCACGAGGCACACCCAGGCATCGTGCGGATGAAAGGCCTCGCACGGAGCTACGTCTGGTGGCCAGGCATCGACGCAGAGGTGGAGGCTTGGGTGAAGCGCTGCCCCACTTGCCAGGCCGTGAGGCCCAGCCCACTGGGGGCTCCCTCCCAATCCTGAGAGTCCACACACACCCCGTGGTCCCGGCTGTACATCGACTTTGCCGGACCTTTCCATGTACTATTGTTTCTTGTGACGGTGGATTCCCACTCCAAGTGGCTAGAGGTGAGCCCCGTATCCGCAACATCCACCAAGGCAACCATTCGAGCCCTACGCAAGATCTTCGCCACCCACGGCCTGCCGGACACAATCGTCTCTGACAACGGGACAGCATTCACATTGGAGGAGTTCCAGCAATTCCTCAGCGGCAACCTGATCCAGCACATCAGGTCAGCCCCCTTCCACCCCGCAACCAACGGCCAAGCGGAGCGAATGGTGCGAACTACAAAGGAAGCGTTGAGCTGGCTGACAGAGGGAGATTGGGAGCGAAGAATCGCGCAGTTCCTCCTGGCGCAGCACACCACGCCCAACCCAGTGAGCGGCCAATGCCCAGCCGAGCTCCTCATGGGACGAAGACCGCGGACCCTACTAGACCGCCTACACCCGGATCGGGCTCCTGAATTGCGAAGCACGCCGGAGCAGAGGGAAGCACCTCGTGGATTTTTCCCGGAGGACCCGGTCTTTGCCAAGAACTTTGGCAGGGGGCCGGAATGGCTAGCGGGCTGCATCATCCGTCCCATAGGAGCAGTAATGTATGAGGTGTCCACCGAGTGCGGCCAGGTACTGCGGAGACACGTCGATCAGCTCTGACGGCGCATGCTCCCAGAACACACGGGCACAGAAGCCCCGGAGCCACAGCCGGCGCTTGAAGAAAGCACGCCTCCACCCCTAGCGCCGACCTCCACTCAGGGAGAGCAGCCGATCCCGACTCCGGGTCCACCGACGATCGCGAGTGACACCCCGGCCACAGGAGTCGCCGAGCCAGCGGAGCCGCCACATGTTAGACACCCCGACACAGAAGGTGAGACCCCTGCGGCCACAGCGCCAACCCCCTGACGATCCACCAGAGAACGACGGTCC
>NW_015165471.1:0-1694 GCF_001447785.1 Gekko japonicus
TTAACCACTACACCAAACTGGTAGCAGTGGTGTCATATCATATCTAGGCACCCATGCTAGACCAGGAACAAGGATGGCTTGATAGAAGGACAGTAAGTAGCAATTCACCTGACCATGTGAGATTAGAAGTTGCAGTGAAAGGAATAAGACATATCCAGATACCAATACTAAGAGCAGGATGAATGATGAGCTACATATACAGATTGGTGCTGTGGATTTCATCTGATGTCATGTGACCCTTTCCCATTGTTAATATTATACAGATATTCTTACGCCTGCACTCTTCACTCATAGCCATGCTGCATCATGGGTTTTGTAGTGTGTAGCACTGATGACTAAACCTGTGTTGCCCTGACCTGGATAGCCCAGTCTAGCCTGACCTTATCAGATCTCAGAAGCTAAGCAGGGTTGTCCCTGGTTAGTATTTGGATGGGAAACCACCAAGGAAGTCCAGGATCCCTATGTATAGGCAGGAAGTGGCAAACCACCTCTGAACCTCCCTTGCCTTGAAAACCCTCTGGGGTCACCGTACGTCAGCTGTGACTCGACGGCACTTTTCACCACCACCATGTTGCCATGCAAGTGTCATTGAGACTCAGTGTGGCGTAGCAGTTAGTTGGGCTAAGAGTGGGAGGTCCAAATCTGAATCGCCACTGTGCCATGGAAGCTTATTGGATGACCTTGGGCCAGTTACACAACCTCTGCCTGTTGTATCTCACAGGGTTGTTGTGAGGATACATAGAAGAGAGGGAAATCGTGTCCGTCACTTTGGGTCTCTGTGGAGGGGAAAGGTGGGGTATAAATGAAGGAGAGAGAGAGAGAGGATAGATAATTGATTGACTGATAGATGATTGGTAGATAGCAAAAGAGAGAGAGATGATAGATGGTAGATAGATGATAGATAGAGATAGTAAAAGAGAGAATGATAGATGATGGAGATTAGATAGATAGATAGATAGATAGATAGATGATAAATAGATGATGGGATGGAGATAGATAGATAGATGATAGAGAGAGATGATAGATGGTAGATAGATGATAGATAGAGATAGTAAAAGAGAGAATGATAGATGATGGAGATTAGATAGATAGATAGATAGATAGATAGATGATAAATAGATGATGGGATGGAGATAGATAGATAGATGATAGAGAGAGATGATAGATGGTAGATAGCGAAAGAGAGAGAGAGATGATAGATTATAGATTTATATATATATAAAGGTAAAGGTTCCCTTGCTCAAAAGCCAGTCGAATCCGACTCTAGGGTTGCGGTGCTCATCTCCGTTTCAAAGCCAAAGAGCCAGCGCTGTCCGAAGACGTTTCCGTGGTCATGTGGCCGGCATGACTAAACACCAAGGCGCACGGAACGCTGTTACCTTCCCACCGAAGTGGTACCTATTTATCTACTTGCAACCGACCTTCCACAGCCTGCAGTTCAGCATATTAACCACTTGAGGCACCGCAGATCCATATATATCTCTCCTTATATATAATTGAGTAAGAACTGTCAGTCAGAAGACGCTGGCTGGGTTGACTGGCTGCTTTGTGCAGTCCCGCCCAGCGTTTCAAGGTTTTTTGCATATGGAAGCTGATTGGACTTCACTGCATTCCACACCTCAAACTCACCCCCCTCCCCGCAAGGCAGTTGGAATGTCAGTTGCATATGGAACCTTCAAGGTCTTTTGCATATG
>NW_015165471.1:1767-1926 GCF_001447785.1 Gekko japonicus
TGGAAGCTGAGTGGACTTCCCTCCATTCCACCCCTCATACTCCCCCCCCCCCGCAAGGCAGTTGGAATGTCTGGTGGTGTGTAGGTCCCAGGATCATGTTTTAAAAGCTGCCTGGGGGATTATGGACCATTCACACACTTTCCACCTTAACATACCTCA
>NW_015165471.1:4990-15686 GCF_001447785.1 Gekko japonicus
CCCCCCCATTTATAATGCACCTTCTGTCATTTAAGTAAAGGTAAAGGTTCCCTTGCCTGAAAGCCAGTCGAGTCCGACTCTAGGGTTGCGGTGCTCATCTCCGTTTCAAAGCCGAAGAGCCAGCGCTGTCCGAAGACGTTTCCGTGGTCATGTGGCCGGCATGACTAAACACCGAGGTGCACGGAACGCTGTTACCTTCCCACTGAAGTGGTACCTATTTATCTACTTGCAATTTCTTGCTTTCGAACATTTACTGGTAAGTTTCAAAGCCGAAGAGCCAGCGCTGTCCGAAGACGTTTCCGTGGTCATGTGGCCGGCATGACTAAACACCGAGGTGCACGGAACGCTGTTACCTTCCCACTGAAGTGGTACCTATTTATCTACTTGCAATTTCTTGCTTTCGAACATTTACTGGTAAGCAAAATAAGCAAAAACAAAACAGAAAGATGAAGATCCAGAAAGAACTGCGAACATTTTTTAATTTTTTATTGAGTTGTGACTTTCTTTGTCTCAATAACTTTCTTTAACTTTGATTCAGAGTTATTTGTGTTAAATGTCGGTCAAGTATTGATCCAGGCTGACCTTGCGCAATCTTTAAAACTTTGCTCTTGCTCATTGGTGAGACCATTGGTGAGACCAAGAGGGGCTGGTGATCTGCCTCTGACCCCTCCGCGATCTATCTGTTGGACATACTTGCTATATGGAGTTATTCCCCAGTGAGGTTCCTGTCCTCCCCAGGCTCCACCCCCAAATTAGGCCCCTGTTCAATTGGGCCTATTGAAACAGTGTCTCACGTGTTACTGGAACGTTGTTATTATGCCAACATTCGGCACGACATTTTATCGCCATTACTTGGCAATAAAATAATGGAAATCAGGGCTCTTTCTGTAGCGGGGACTCCTTTGCATATTAGGCAACACACCCCTAATGTAGCCAATCCCCCAAGAGCTTACAGTAGCCCCTGTAAGAAGAGCTCTGCAAGCTCTTGCAGGATTGGCTACATTAGGGGTCTGTCGCCTAATATGCAAAGGAGTTCCTGCTACAAAAAGAGCCCTAAACGCAAATAAATAACAGATTGAAAACATATGTAATAAAAACACATTTTGAAAACCATGTAAACCCCCCCCCCCCGAATCATTCAAATGATGAAAACCAAGAGGACAAGAGGAGGAGGAGAAAAAGAGAAGAGATTGGATTTATACCCTGCCCTTCACTCGGAGTCTCAGAGCGGCTTACAAACTCCTTTCCCTTCCCCTCCCCACAACAGACACCCTGTGAGGTGGGTGGGGCTGAGAGAGCTCTGAGAGAACTGCCCTTTCAAAGACAGCTCTTGTCAGAACTATGGCTTGCCCAAGGTCATCCAGCAGCTGCAAGTGGAGGAGTGGGGAATCTCCCAGATTAGAGTCTGCACACTTAACCACGACACAAACTGGAGGAGGAGGAAGAGATTGGATTTACGCCCCGCCCTTCACTTGGAGTCTCAGAGCGGTTTATAATCTCTTTACAATCCACCACAAACTTCCACAAATCTTGATGCAGTTCATGGTAGTTTGTGAAGAGAAGAAAGCGGGGGTTTAAAACCCCCACATTATTCAAATGATGAAAACCAAAGAGGAGGAGGAAGAGGAAGAGATTGGACTTATACCCCACCCTTCACTTGGAGTCTAAGCGGTTTACAATCTCCTTTCCCTTACTCCCCCCACAACAGACACCCTGTGAGGTAGGTGGGGCTGAGAGAACTCTGACAGAAACTGCTCTTGAGAGAACAGCTCTGAGACACCTGTGGCTTGCCCAGGGTCATCCAGCTTGCTACATGTGGAGGAGTGGGGAATCGAACCTGGTTTTCCCAGATTAGAGTCCACCGCTCTTAACCACTACACCAACTGGTGTAAACTATACCACTACACATATCGGCTGCTTCGCATGATGAGTGGTGAAATTGCCACGCACGTGGTCTGAGGTGGATACATTACACACATGGAGCAGAAGTCCATGAGTGGCTATTAGCCACAAAGTATAGATAGGGACTCTCGGTCTGGGGCAAGGGATGCTCTGTATTCTTGGTGCTTTGGGGGGAGCAACAGTGGGAGGGCTTCTAGTGTCCTGGCCCCACTGGTGGACCTCCTGATGGCACCTGGTATTTTTGTCCACTGTGTGACAGAGTGTTGGACTAGATGGGCCATTGGCCTGATCCAAGATTGGCTTCTCTTATGTTCTTATAGATGGAACTCTCAGTCTGGGGCAAGGGATGCTCTGTATTCTTGGTGCTTTGGGGGGAGCAACAGTGGGAGGGCTTCTAGTGTCCTGGCCCCACTGCTGGACCTCCTGATGGCACCTGGTATTTTTGGCCACTGTGTGACACAAGAGTGTTGGACTGGATGGGCCATTGGTCTGATCCAACATGGGCTTCTCTTATGTTCTTATATGTTGGAAATACCTCAAGATTTCGGGGGGGGGGGTGTGGAGCCAAGGGAGGCAGGAGTTTGGAGAATGCCAGAACCTCAGCGGTCTATCATGCCATAGAGTCCACCCTCCAAAGCAGCCATGTTCTCCAGGGAAGCTAAACTCTGTCACCTAGAGATCAGTTCAAGTTCCAGGAAACCTTGAGACACCACCTGGAGGTTGCCAACCCTATACCTCACCTTGGGTGCGTTCAGACGTGCCATTTCAGCCAGCATAAACTGTACTGGTTGGAACCGATGCAGTTTATGCCGGCTGAAACACGATCACACTCACCTCCTGTCTGCGGATCCCATCGCTGTATGCCCGTCCACACACAGCGGGCATCGGCGTTTTTTGTAAACTCAGTTTGAGCATGCGCATAGGCAGCCATCCACAGAATGGCGATCTTCGTGCATGCGCAACCCCCCCGTCTTACATTTAAACTTTAAAGGTAAGGACTTACCTTTAAAGTTTAAAGAGCAAAGTAGCTTCCCTGAGGTCCCGGACACCTCCGAAACACTAAACTAAGGCCCTTTTCTTCTTTTTTTTAAACAAACGCCAGGGCGAAGCTTCGCCCAAGCACATATCGCCGACCTTTAAAAAAAAAATGGTGGGCGAAAATCAGAAGCCTCAGGCTTCCGAACGGAAGTTGTTTCTCAACGTTGGAGAGCGATCAGACGGCGGGTACAGGGATTACAACCATTGTACTCAGGATACCACCACTTGGGGACCTAGTAGCAGAGTACAACAGTTTAAAGGGCTTTGCAACGGTTAGGGACGGAAGGCAGATGTTCTACGTGTGAACGCCGGTAAGTACACCGATTCCAACCGGCACCTATACCGTTGCAAACGCCGCGTCTGAACGCATCCCTTGAGTTCCTTGGAGAAATGGTATGATATGTCCTGGAAAGAACTGGAGGCTCAAGTGAGGTTCATAAATTCCGACTGTAACGAAGACAATCAGACTCCACGGTGAAACAGTACTTTCTCAAGCTTACGGGTAAACATGTTTTGTCCTTCCGCTGTTTTTGATGAGTTTCTCAGAACGTTCCCATTAATGACTTTTTTTTTTAAAAAAAAAATCCCTTTCTTTTAATCACAGCAAACATTCTCTTTCCTCTCGCTTAAAATTTAAGCCTCTCCCATTGATTTGGGCATTCATTTTGACAACTTAAGCCAATTGATCCGTTGATTGCTGCTTTCCGCCCGCCTCTTTAATCAATGCCGCCCTTAACCACATTTATTGTCTTGATTCTCAGAGTCCAGAAAAGCTATTTGTTTCAAACAATGGCACAAAGACAAAAAAACAAATGCATTAAGCACTTTTATATATATGCGTGTGTGTGTTAGGCGGTAATAAATGTACCACGCATTTCAAAATTGATGAGTTCTCTTGCCAGAATGGGGGGAGGGGAGAAGGAATCAATGTGATTCTCAGCTAAAAAGTTCATTACTCACTCTAGGACTTTTAGAAATAAAAGGGAATTTTATGACGGCTGGTACACAGAAGGCGCGCTTGTTAAACTAGCCGGCTGCTAGCCTTTGCGAATTTGGCCAGTGCACCCAAAGTCACATGGAAACCAATAAAAGGGTTGGAATTACTGGTCAAAAATGCAATAAAAGTTTCTGTTTCACATACCTAAGTTACCAGAATTCTAGAACAGCTATTCTTGGAAGTGTAAATCTTGGAGCACCGTTGCGGCAAGGGTTGCAGCAGACACAGGGGCATTGCACAGGGAGGGGAAGTAACCTTGGATTTGGGGTTTCTGTGAGAGGTTCACGTTGGACAAACGTCTGCTAGAGCAGGGGTGTCAAACTCATTTGTTATGCGGTCCGGATCTGACATAAATGAGACCTTGTCGGGCCGGGCCATGGGTATCATAAAATGTAATGCCAGGTAGCAGAGATATAAACTTTATAAAGGACACAAACACAAAGGGTGGGTTTTTTTTTACTTAAAATAAAAACATGCTTAAAACATCAGCACTCTTGCAATATTTTGTTTATTTAACAGTCTGATCACTGACACCCCTTGCTCTGAATTATTGCATCGAAATGTCTGTGCTGTTGCAATCTTAAGTGTGCTGTTCTGATCCTTTCAGGGGCCTGGTGGTGGTGGAAATTGCTGTCAAGTCATGGCTGAATTATGACGACCCCGTAGGTTTCCAAGGCAGGAGATGAACAAAGGTGGTTTGCCATTGCCTGCCTCTGCAGAGCAACCATGGACTTCCTTGGTGGTCTCCCATCCAAGTACTAACCAAAGCCGACCCTGCTTAGCTTCTGAGATCAGATAAAATTGGGATAGCCTGGACCATCCAGGTTAGGGTAGGCAGTAAATACCCTGCACTTGGCTACGGGTGGTGGAAAGTGCCACCAGGTCAAAGCTGACTTCTAGACACCTTGGAGGGTTTTCAAGACAAGAGGCAAACAGAGGTGGTTTGTTATTCCTGCCTCTGCGTGTTGACCTTGGACTTCCTTGGTGGTCTCCTTTCCAGGTACTAATCACGGCTGATCCTGCTGGGCTTCTGAGATCTGACGAGATCAGGCTAGCCTGGGCCATCCAAGAGACATACAGAGGTGGTTTTGCCATCTCCTGCTTCTGTGTAGCAACCCTGGACTTCCTTGGTGGGCTTCCATCCAAGTACTCACCAGGGCCGACCCTGCTTAGCTTTCAAAATCTGATGAAATCAGTCTCACCTGGTCCAAACAGATGAGGGCTTTGGAGACATAAAGACAGTCATATTCTCCAGGGTTCAATATGAATTTCCTTTGGGGAAAAAGCATGAATGAATTAATAGGACAAAGGTGAACAGATGTCTGTTTCTGTTTAGGATATTCTGGCTCCTGCTGACACCAAGATTCAACTCTTTACATTCTCAGGAAATGACCCTTCCTTCCTTCCTTCCTTCCTTCCTTCCTTCCTTCCTTCCTTCCTTCCTTCCTTCCTTCCTTCCTTCCTAAAATCTCTCAAATACTCTCAGAACGGGATAGCAGTTATTCATTTTTATTTATTCACTTGCGTTATTATAGTCCACCTTTCTGACTTGGACTCGAGGCAGATTACAGAGAGCTAGTCAGTATAATTGGTAGGATAGGTCATTCAGTAAACAATACAAGTAGGTTGGTCGAACCAATCAGAAATCTAAAAACCGAACGGAAGCAAAGCATAAGTATTAACGTGACACATGAAATAGATAGCTTCGGCAAGCTAAACACACCAGGATAGACCAGAGTTCCTAATACTTTTTCCTAAGTAACACTGTGAATCATGTAGCACACTGCAAGTCTAGTAAAGGTAAAGGTAAAGGTTCCCTTGCTCGAAAGCCAGTCGAATCCGACTCTAGGGTTGCGGTGCTCATCTCCGTTTCAAAGCCAAAGAGCCAGCGCTGTCCGAAGACGTTTCCGTGGTCATGTGGCTGGCATGACTAAACACCAAGGCGCACAGAACGCTGTTACCTTCCCACCGAAGTGGTACCTATGTGTCTACTTGCAATTTCTTGCTTTCGCACTGCTAGGTTGGCAGGAGCTGGAATTAGAGACGGGCGCTCACTCCGTCATGCGGCACACTCGGGTCTCGAACTGCTGAACTACCAACCTTCTACAGCCTGCAGTTCAGTGTCTTAATCACTTGAGCCACCGCAGCTCCTTGCAAGTCTAGTACCTGTCCAGATAAGCCCTCTTTTGCGTAGTTTGCAGAAAGCCAGGAGAGCGAGAGCCTTTCTGACCTTCCGAGGCAGGCCAGTCCATATAGCTCAGGCAGTAAAATGTCTCATGCAGTGCCTTTGTAGTTCCTACTTACAAGACTGGAATGCAGAAGCGCCTTGAAGTCTAACGAGATCATCCGTGGTATAAGTTTTTGAGAGACAGAGCTTCCTTAATCAGATTAAGATGCTACCGGACTTGAACCCAGCTCTTCTGCTGCAGACCAGTGCAGCTACCCACCTGAAACACACCTCAACATAGATTCAGGTGGGTTGCCATGCTGGTCTGAAGGAAAAGACCAAAGTTCAAGTCCGGTGTTTTATTCCAGGTATAAGCTTTTGTCTGCATGCACACTTCTTCAGGTTCAGTGACTCAGGCTCAGATCTAAATACGCAACAGAATTAGGTGGATCCAGGTGGGTAGCCGTGTTGGTCGGAAGCAATAGAACAAAGTTTGAGTCCAGGGGCACCTATAAGACCCACAAAGTTTTATTCCAGGTATAAGCTTTCATGTGCACCCAGACTTCTTAAGATACAATGAAATGGAAATGACCAGTCCATTCATATTGATAGACGGTGAGCAGCGATTAGCATACAACACAATGGAGATGTTTGGTCTTTGCATCTGTTAAACATCTGCATTCCATTGTACACTAATAGTATGTATGGAGAAACAACTTCCATTCCAATGTATCTGAAGAAGTGGGCGAGCACAGAAAAGCTTGTACCACGAATAAAACTTAATTGCTCTTGAAGGTGACACCTCAACATAGTTTCTGAAGTGAACCCCAACAGAATCTTGGTGTCTATGAAAAGTCACCACTTATACTCTGTAATCATCCCGGTCCATCCTGGTTAATGAAATCCTGTAAGGAACAGATTACTGCGCATCTTATCGCCATTATAGATCGATCGCTGCGTCAGTTGTGTTTTCTCTCAGCCACTTCATGGGAAATGTTGAGGCCAGTGATCTGGTCTCTAATCTTCCCTTTCTGGACAAGACTGCTTCCTCATGGAAGGAATTCTTGGGCTAGCTCTCACTGCTGCTATGAACACAGTGATGGACTTTCTGGGCCTCAGCCAAGAGTAATTTCCTGCAGAAGCGCACAGGAGCGGAGCTCCGGCAGTAAAGAGCCCAGAGGGGCGGGCACATGCAACAAGCCCCACCCCCTGCTCCCAGCAGCCCTCAGAGCAAGAAGCAGCCAGGTAGATTGCAGAGCTCCCCCAGGCACCCCAGTCCAAAACAGTCCAGTGGCACCTTTAAGACCAAGTTTTATTCAGGTACAAGCTCTCCCTCCTCTGCGAGGACAGATCTGCACGTGTCTCCCCCCCCCCAATAGCTAGCAATCCAAAACAGTCCAGTGGAGCCTGAGCAGTGGGTGTTGCCTTCTAACACACTTCCGGTGATGTCAGGGTGTGTGAAATATGCAAATGAGCTATGCAAATGAGTTATGCTAATGAGCTCCTGCACATCTTTTTCTACAAAATGACCTCTGGCCTCAGCTCTCCGTATGGATACATACCACGGTGACCTCAAGCCTAGGCTATTGTGATGCGTTCATCATGGGTCCACCCTTGAAGACAACTCGGAACTACCTACTGCTACAGAAGGCTGAAGCTCCTTTAGTGTCAGGACCTAGGCAGAGTATGCCTATTGCAACTATTATGTAGTCATCGAATCACGCAGAGTTGGAAGGGGCCATACAGGCTATCTAGTCCAAGCTCTTGCTCAATGCAGGACCAGCCTAGAGCACAGTTTCAAGGCCACTTCCACACTGTCATTTTTTTGTCACTCGTTTTCCCCTATCGCTTTGGGTACCCCCCCTTTTCCACATGTGTTTTGCTCCCTCTGGAACTACGAGAGAAAGCAAAACACACTGGGGGGGGGGGGGGGGGACCCCTGAAGCGACAGGGACAAATGAGTGACAAGAAATGACAGCGCATAAGTGGCCTCTGGTCCAGCCATTGCTTGAAGACTCCCAGTGAGGAGGCGCTCACCACCTCCTTAGGCAGCTGATCCCACTCTTGCACAAGCCTTACTGTCACAATGTTCTTCCTAAGATCCAGCCGGTACCTTCCCACCCTGAATTTAAACCCACGATTGCGAGTCCTGCCCAGTTTGGTGTGGTGGTTAAGTGTGCGGACTCTAATCTGGGAGAACCGGGTTTGATTCCCCCGCTCCTCCACTCGCAGCTGCTGGATGACCATGGGCAAGCTGTAGCTCTGATAAGAGCTGTTCTTGAAAAAGAGCAGTTCCCGTCAGAGCTCTCTCAGCCCCACCTACCTCACAGGGTGTCTGTTGTGGGGAGGGGAAGGGAAAGGAGTTTGTGAGCCGCTCTGAGACTCCTTTGGGTAGTGAAAGGCAGGGTATAAATCCAATCTCCTCCTCCTCCTCCTCTTCTTCTGCTGCTGCCAACCGGAGCAGCTCCCTGCCCTCCTCCAAGAGACAGCCCTTCAAAGATTTCAAGAGAGCCATCCTGTCCCCCCTCAGCCTCCTCCTCTCCGGACTGAACATTCCCAAGTCCCTCAGCCTTTCCTCGTAGGGCTTGGTCTCCAGGCCCCCGACCATCCTCGTTGCTGTCTTCGGCACCCACTTCACTGACTATCCATTGACTTTGGGATTCTTTTCAAGGTGCCGGTTATTACCTCCTACAAAGTTCCCCATGGCTCAGGTCGCCCATATCTGCAGGACCGCCCCTCTCCATAGGCTCCACTGAAAGAGATTTGCTCAGCTGAGCCAGGCCTTCGGAAGGGCACGACCAGCAGCTCCCCATACCCGAGCTGTCTCACTTGTGGCTCCTGCGTATCAGTCTGGTCTGCCTGAGGAGGTCAGGAAGGTTCCCACTTCCCGCCCTTGTGTTTTTCCTGCAGAAATGTGTAAAAACGAATTGTTCAAGCGGGCATTTTTATAAAAGGATCGTAGGGTTACAGTTTCAGCAGCAATGAAAGCTTTCGGCAGTTTATCGGGTCTGTTATATTATTTTTAGTGTCACTGTTCTAATTTTCAGTGCTTTGTATATATCATACTGGCCTTTTTCTTTTCACAGCTTATTGTCTGTTCCTGAGACAATAAAGGCTCACACAAAAGCCTGTCCAAAGCACCAATGCCTGGTTAATATTTTTACATTTCATCTACATCACCTCCAGTGCATCTGCAGATTAACTGGATTGATCTACTTTTTGGGGAAAAAATCATTTTGGCTTTTAAGCAGTGATAATGGAGCACCTGGCTCCAGAAACCCTGAATTTAGCTGTCTTTTTAAAACAAAACTGGGTGAAGGATGCTATCTCTTGAAGACAGATTGTCAGTCTCAGAAGAGCAGCGGGAGGCCAAATAAACAGAGTTAAAGCCAAGAGGGAGAAATGGGTTATGAAGTCATTTTATTGGCTTTTTTAAGCAACGCCAAATGTGATGAAGGTATAGGGGGAATGACTCTCTTTGCAACTGAGCGCTGCCCTTTCAGCAACCTTGGAACTGCAGAGATATCGAGAGAAGCCAGTGGCCGGAACGGCAAAGCAAGTTTGTCATAGATTGGTGATTCTTTTCTGGGAAGAAGTTATTACCCATAACAATTTTGTATTAGAATGTTCATTGATTTTTGAGGATGCTTATATACTTTTAAACTATCAGCCTGTCTCTTGGAGGCTAACCGACGGCCAATGAAAATAGATTCCCCGTGCCCTTACTACAGCTAAAAGACTTGTATTTTTTGGAAAGACAAAAGCCCACCTGCGGGAAATCGATGGACTGAGGACCTTAGAATGTTCTGTGTGGAACATTGAACTCAATATTTGAAATAGAAATCAATATTTGAATGCATGGTATATAGAAGGCAATTGCGCATCGGCTTATTTCTAGGTGTTTGGAAATCGTTTACGGAAACTTGTATGTAGATCCGCCACCACTGTCGTTATATTTTTGTCTCTACTTTATGTTTATCTCCCCCCCCTTTTCTTTTTAAACTTTGTTTACTTGTTGAATTTTAAGTTTCCCCCCTTCCCCCCATTTTCCTGTTTTTTTTTTAAATAAATAAACTTCAAAAATAGATTGCCTCAATTCTATGGGATTCATAGCTCACATAACATCGATGTATAGGTGATCGGATTTAGTTCTAACTTAGTTTGTTACGACTGTTGATGTATGTTGTAAAAATATGTATTGAGGACTAACTGGTTGGTTTGTAATTTTGGATTTTCAGGACAGTTGTATACTGTTTTGCAGTTATTATATTTCTTGATATGTTATACTTCCTCTTAATAAACAGGTTAAAAATGGGAAAAAAATAGATTGGCAGTTCTCAGATTTTGCCTACCCAGTTGCTGAGGGACACGGGAGATACTTGCAGGCTACTCCAACAGTACACAAGATCTAAGATGGTGGCTACATGCAAAGGAAAGCTATGAAAGATTCCAGAAGGTGCGCCATCTAAGGCAGGGGTGGCCAAACTGCAGCTCGGGAGCCACATGTGGTTCTTTCACACATATTGTGCGGCTCCCAGCAGGGCATCTGGGGGAGCGAAGGGGAGGCGTGCCTTTTCTCCCTCCCTCCCTCC
>NW_015165471.1:15897-18680 GCF_001447785.1 Gekko japonicus
TGATTATAGTTTGCGTGCGCGGGCGGGCAAAAGCAAGCGGGCAAGTGGGCAAAGCGCAAAAGCCATTAAGTTTCCCAGCTGAGTTAATTGCAGCTGGAGACAGCAAGGTCAAGCATGAGAAGCACAGAAGCAGGACAGGGAAGACCTGAGGAGGAAGGCACCCCTCCACATTCTAGATCTATGACAGGGCTACCTGACTCTCTCTCTCTCTCTCTCTCTCTCTCTCTCTCTCTCTCTCTCTCTGACAAATAAATATCATTATCAATATCTGTTTTTACCCCTTTTGTTTTTATTTTTGACAGTGTCATCTAATGTTAATAAAAAAGCAAATGTGCACATTTTTATATATATGTGTGTGTAATATTTGTTCATGTTTTGTGGCTCTCAAATATCTGACATTTATTCTATGTTGCCCCTATGCTGAGCGAGTTTGGCCACCCCTGATCTAAGGTGTTGGGTCATAAGTAAGCACAGATGTACTGGGATTAGTGCTTCAAAAATGATAGAAATGCCAAATTGCCCATGTTCTCTTCCAGTGACCCTCCCTATCTGGCGTCCCGTCGGGATCTCCTATATCCCCTACTAGCTCAATTTTTAGAACCCCCTGATGATTTTAAACTCCTTTTCTTGCTTGATAATCCAGATACAGAAATAACTGAAATAGTAGCAAAGTTTCTTTGCAGGGCCATGGTCTCACGGTCGATAAGTGATACTACGAATTAGGTTTTATTATGATGCTACTCTTATTATGATGTTACTCTGCAATTCTAATTTTACTATGCACGGTTTTGTATTTAGATTACTGTATCTTCATGCATATGCCAATAAAAGGCTTTGGATGGAAAAAGCAATGCCAAAATTGACTCCTGATGGGTAATTGACAACATTGGAGAGGGGCCATGGCTCAGAGGTGGAGCACCTTGCTTGGCATGCAGAAGGTCCCAGGTTCAATCCCTGGCAACTCCAGTTAAAAGGATCTTGTAGGAGATGAACTGTAATACCTCCACCTGAGACCTCAGAAAGCCACAGCCAGTCTGGGTAGATAATACTGATCTTGTTGGATTCACAGGGGTCTGATTCAATTTAAGGCAACGGCATACGAGTTCATGTGACTTTCTTCTTTTGTAATATTCAAGCTTAAGAACATAAGAACATAAGAGACGCCAAAGTTGGATCAGGCCAAAGGCCCATCCAGTCCAACACTCTGTCACACAGTGGCCAAAAATACCAGGTGCCATCAGGAGGTCCACCAGTGGGGCCAGGACATTAGAAGCCCTCCCACTTTTGCCCCCCCCCAGCTTGTCTCTCTGAACAAAATCGGGAAGCGTCAAACACCAATCTGTGAGTTTCTTTGGGAGGGAAAATCGCCCGGAGTGCATTCCTACCTTCATTAGGATTTTGTCTCACAGGAGTAAGGCCATTGCTGCTGTTGCTTAATTTCTAAAATCCTTGCAAATAACTTATTTACTGCACATTGGCAATTGAATAAGGCAGAAATGGTTCCTCCATGGACATTTTTGTACTGATATTCCGCAATCCTGTATCACTAGCAGGCCCATAGCTACAGTGGGGCATCTCGGGGCCCGGCCCCCTGACTTACCGCTAAGGCCCCCTGACTGCCCATCCAGCCCAGGTGTTCCCTTGGGGGTTTGTGCAGGGGTGTGTTTAGGGTCCTCCCTGACTTATTTAAAGGCCCCCCAAAATAAAAAAGGAGCTGCGGTGGCTCAAGTGGTTAAGACGCTGAACTGCAGGCTGTGGAAGGTCGGTAGTTCAGCAGTTAGACACCCAAGTGTGCCACATGACGGAGTGAGCTCCCGTCTCTAGTTCCAGCTCCTGCCAACCTAGCAGTTCGAAAGCAAGAAACTGCAAGTAGATAAATAGGTTGTCCAAAGCGCTGTCCGAAGACATTTCTGTGGTCATGTGGCCGGCATGACTAAACACCGAGGCGCACAGAACGCTGTTACCTTCCCACCGAAGTGGTACCTATTTATCTACTTGCAATTTCTTGCTTTTGAACTGCTACGTTGGCAGGAGCTGGAAGTAGAGACGGGAGCTCACTCCGTCATGGCGCACACTCGGGTCTCGAACTGCTGAACTACCGACCTTCCACAGACTGACAGTTCAGCGTCTTAACCACTTGAGTCACCGCATCTCCAATAGCATACAAGGATATATATTTGTGCTTACAGAATACACTCTGGATTTATTAAAATAGCATACATCGAATTGCATTAGTCTCCTTCTGCACCTACTGAGGACCTGCCCAGAACTATTATGTCAGTCAAACTGATTGACAAAATCCCCAGAGGTAGGAACTGCCCCCCCCCCCCCCCCCGCGCACCCTTTAACACAGTTGCATTTCACGGCAGCTTCGTCCACAATCTATTAAGCCCTATTTAGGCAGGTGGGAAAAATGTACATTAAATATTAAATATGTTTTAATGCAAGCCGGATGTTTAATCATGGGCGCACCATGCGATAATTGACGTGGAAAAATGGATCCGAACGCATTTACCTCGGACTAATATTTGCATGCGCATTTCAAAAGCCCTTTTTGGGCAAAGCTTTCCCAAGCATTAATAACGTACACCTGTCCTCACATTTCATTGGGGACACTGTTGGCATGGGACTGTTAAAAAATGCAGGGGTTATTCTGTGGTGGTGAAAAGTGCCATCGAGCTGTGGCCCATTTATGGTGCCCATGCAGGGATTGCAAGGCGAGAGACAGACAAAGGCGGGTTGCCATTGCCTGCCTGCAGCAGCCCTGGACTTCCTTGGTGGTC
>NW_015165472.1:0-3524 GCF_001447785.1 Gekko japonicus
CTTTTATGTTCTTATGTTCTTATCTCCCTGCCACTATGTCCTGCTATCAATAGTGTTGCCCCTGCACTGTTAGAAATGAACCATAGACTCTATGGATTTCAGTATGTTTTCACGATTAGAAAAGTATTAGTTATTCATCTGTTCATAAAAAACGCTGTAATAATTGTGAATCTAATCATACTTATAATTTTCTGTCAAAATTGAAGTGGTAACTTACCTTAATAGGTGTATGACTTTGCAGAAAGAAAGAGGGACATAAAATAATAATTTTAATGGATGATAAGAAATAGCAATTTTAATAGATAAGGTGATAAAGTGTAAAGGAAACAAAGGAAAATCTAACAGCGGTACCTTAAGGATATTGGGACCAGTGTTCCCTCTAAGCTGAGAAAGTGTGAGCTAGCCCTCCGTTTTTTAGCCTCCGGCTCACACGTTTTTGTCCTAGCTCAGGAAGGATGGCTCCAGAGCAAACTAACTTATGCAGTAGCCAACTTGCTCGCTCACAACTTCAATGCCAGGAGCTCACAAAGTAGAATTTTTGCTCACAAGACTCCCCAGCTTAGAGGGAGCATTGGTTGGGACGTAACCCTCATGCCGCTAAAAACAGAAAGTGGTAAGAAACATGCAGTTATCACCAGTAATTGAATGTCAGAAAACAATATATTCAAAACATTTAAAACACAAGTAAATATATGCTAAATGTTGGTCGATGGAGATCAGGGGTCATTTCCTGTAGGAGCGCACAGGAGCGGAGCTCCGGCAGTAAAGAGCCCAGGGGGCGGGCACATGCAACAAGCCCCACCCCCTGCTCCCAGCAGCCCTCAGTCAGAGCAAAAAGCAGCCGTGTAAATTGCAGAGCCCCCCCGCCCCCCCGGTCCAAAACAGTCCAGTGGCACCTTTAAGACCAAGTTTTATTCAGGTGTACAAGCTCTCCCTCCTCTGTGAGGGCAGATCTGCACGTTCCCCCCCCCCAATAGCTAGCAATCCAAAACAGTCCAGTGGAGCCTGAGCGGTGGGTGTTGCCTTCTGACACACTTCCGGTGATGTCAGGGGGTGTGGCATATGCAAATAACACCTGCACCTCTTTTTCTACGAAATGACCCCTGATGGAGATAGAAGATGCACTTGATGTTGAAACCAGTCATGGGTGGAGTTCCTGTGTTGTAGATGGAGATCAGTTCCCATGTCTGAAAGAAAATGAATTTATTTCCATGTTGGTGATGACCAAGTGCAAGGCAATCACCAACACACGTTGGCTTACCAGGTTCCCGGTGGGGCCAGGGGATCCGCTGCCCCATGCCCCCATTTCCTGCTGCCGCTTGTGGGCAGCAGGAGGGAAAAAAATGTACAAAAATAGCTGTCAGTGCTGGCATGACATCACTTCCTTGAGAAACCTAGAAATGACCTCCGTCCTCCCTAGGAATTGCTGAAAACTCTATGATTTTACCATAAAAACTTCCAGCAATTCCTAGAGAGGCGTGATGCCACTTCCAGGTCTTCCTGGAAGTGATGTCACACTGTCACTGAGGATGCTACCCCATGTCTCACTCCCTGACTCCCACCAGTTACCAGGCAACCTTACCATGCTCTGCTCTTTGACAAGGCCCCAGTTACTCCCTTCTGCTGTGTGCCCTGCCCGGTGATGCTGCAGCGTAATTAATTAATATACTCCCAGCACTTAGAAGTTACAAATATTATTTATTCATGATGCTGTTCCTCGCTGAGCGTCATGTTTGATGTCCAAAAATGAGAGAAGATGTTCGAATGCTTTTATGGGTCTGTGTAAAAATTCACTTTGTGTGAAGTCAATTTCAAAGCCAGAGGGGCAGAGCTTAGTGGTAGATCACATAGTCTGCATGCAGAGGGTTGAGTCCTGCGTAGCAGGTCTGGGGAAAGCCTTTGTCAAGTTCAAGTTAACCGTATTGAGCTAGATGGTTCCATAGTTTCTGTATGGCAATTTTGCATGGCTCAACAGCATGGTTCTCATATCCCTCTCCCACCTATGTCCGTGATAGGTTCTGTTACTGAGATGTACTCAGGGAGTTCTTAATTCCCAAGTACATGGGGAGACCTGATTCGTATCAGGACTACAGCATACAGAGAGGGGGTCTTCTTAGACTCTCGGAGGCCAAACATGTGCAGTAGGGCTTCTTGAACCCTCGTAAGGTACACATACTCGATAGGGCTTCCTGAACTCTCTCAAGCCACACATGCGCAGTAGAACTTCCCGAGCTCTCGAAAGGCATGCATTTCCAATAGGGCTTCCCAAATTCTTGCAAGTCACATGTGTGCAGTACGACTTCTCAAACCCTCGTATGTTACACATGAAAATAGGGCATCTTAAATTCTCACAAGCCACACATGCCCTACAGGGCTTCCTGAATTCTCACAAGCCCCACATGTGCAGTAGGGCTTCTTAAGAACATAAGAGACGCCAATGTTGGATCAGGCCAAAGGCCCATCTAGTCCAACACTCTGTATCACACAGTGGCCAAATATACCAGGTGCCACCAGGAGGTCCACCAGTGGGGCCAGGACATTAGAAGCCCTCCCACTGTTGCCCCCCCCAAGCACCAAGAAGACAGAGCATCACTTGCCCCAGAGTCCTTATCTATACCTTGTGGCTAAGAGCCACTGATGGACCTCTGCTCCATATGCTTATCTAATTCCTTTTTGAAGCCATCCATGCTTGTAGCCGCCACCGCCTCCTGTGGCAATGAATTCCATGTGTGAATCACTCTTTGGGTGAAGAAGTACTTCCTTTTATCCATCCTAACCCGACCACTGAGCAATTTCATGGAGTGCCCACGAGTTCTTGTATGGTGAGAAAGGGAGAAAAGTACAATACAAGAACTCGTGGGCACTCCATGAAATTACTGAGCGGTCAGGTTAGAACTTGGATAAGTTACACTTGCCCAGCAGAGCTTCCCAAATCCTTGTGGCTTCTGGTGAGGGTAGGCAATTTAACAAGGTAATGGTGGTGAAAAGAGATGAGGTGAAATGATGGCAGAGGCTGTTGTCCCCCCCCCAAAAAAAAATGCCACCTGTGGCTACCGTCTCATGGTATCTCAGAGCTGTCCACGGAAGGCCTATTCCCACAACCCAGTGTCTAACTCGCCCGGTGAATTTGTGCCTGGGAACCAAAACAATGGTTTTGTTTAGGAGCCAAGTGTCTTCCTAATTTCTCCGGCAGTTTGCAGTGCGGATCTTCCCCCCCGCCCGCTTCCTTTTGTGCCATCCAGCTCCTGGTTTCTAGGGGCACATTAAGCTTTGATTGCAAATTGTTTTCATTAAATAAAATGTTAATTCTGCTGTTGTCTGATTCCAGATGAGTTTAGAGAATGACGACAAGCGAGCACGCACGCGATCAAAGGCAATCAGAGGTGAGCACTTTGTTACGTCTCCGTGTGGAATTGCGTGCGCGGGGAAGCCAGAGTGAGCCATGCCGCTCTGCGTGGCCAAGAATCTCGATCGTTGATGGGTTTTTAAAACCCTTCGAGTCCCGCCCCGCCACCCTGCCCCGC
>NW_015165472.1:4010-13650 GCF_001447785.1 Gekko japonicus
TATAAATCCAATCTCTTCTTCTTCTTTTTCTTCTTCTTCTTCTTCCTAAAGGCGGGAGAACCTTTAAAATGGCAACGCTGATCCACACTTGGCATGTTCCATCTCCCCCACCAGACTCATAATAATCCACATGGAGTGGTAGCCCCATAGCCAGGAATTTTTTCAGGAGGCGTGCCGGGGCATTGGAGGCACTAATTAAATTAAAATCAAATTACATTTAAATTAAATTAAAGGAGTAGGCAGGGAGTGGGGGGAGGGAGAGGGGTAGTAACTCCTTACCCCAGCTGGCTTCGGGCCAGCACGGCAAGTTCTTCCTTCCCTCCACTGGGCCTGCATGAAACCTTTCTAGCTTGCCGCAAAGGGCTGAGGAGAAGTGTGGAAGGCAGGGCAAGGCAACTCCTTGTTCTGGAACTCTGCCTCCAGGATGCTGGGCTGCTCCGGAGGAAGAAGGAGAAGGAGATTGGATTTATACCCCGTCCTTGACTCGGAGTCTCAGAGCGGCTTACAAACTCCTTTCCCTTCCCCTTCCCCTCCCCACAACAGACACCCCGTGAGCAATGTTCCCTCTAAGCTGCGGAGTCTTGTGAGCAAAAATTCCACTTTGTGAGCTACTGACATTAAATTTGTGAGCGAGCCATTTGGCTCCTACATAAATTGGTTTGCTCTGGAGCCCTCCTTCCTGAGCTCAGACAAAAATGTGTGAGCCGGAGGCTAAAAAACTGTGAGCTAGCTCACACTAACTCAGCTTAGAGGGAACACTGCCCATGAGGTAGGTGTGGCTGAGAGAGCTCTTTCCAGAATTGCCCTTTCAAGGACAGCTCTTGTCAGAACTATGGCTTGCCCAAGGTCATCCAGCAGGTGCAGGTAATAAAACCCGGTTCTCCCAGATCAGAGTCCGCACACTTAACCACTACACCAAACTGGCTCTCTCCCCCGAACTGATCTGAGCAGGTGGCCCTTTGCAAGGGAAGCAGGCAAAGTCCCCGGATGAAGTGCAAAAGAGAGTGTGTGCTCTTTCTCCCTCCCCCGGGAAGGAGCTTTTGCAGAAAGGGGGAGGGAAAAGACAAGCTTTTTGCAGCTTCCCCCGCTGGACGAGAAGGGGACTTAAATGGGAAGATTTGGGGGGGGAATTGGGGTGGAGGTGTTGAAGATTCAGTAGGCACCCCCCACTGGCTACGGGCCTGTGGAGGGGTGTGAATGAGAGGGGACTTCCCACGTGCCTCATGGAGAAGCTGCGTTTCCTACTCCCCTCCTCTTGCCGAGTTCACAATCGGGCACGCTCGGAGCCATGTGCGGGCGAGGGACTTCCCATTGGCCTAATGAACAAGTTTATTTCTAACTCCACTCCCACTGTGATGCACCTGGCTATTAGTTATGACGGGAGGCCTGCTCACCGCAGGGCCCTGGCGAAGCAGGCTCTTATACGAGGAACATCATTAGCCTGTGTTCCCGGCCCTAGGGAAGAACGAGCCCGCTGAATCTCGTGACGGGAATGCTGCCAGACCTCCCATTTGTAAGGAATGACTGCGCTCATCATGACACATGCTTCTAACTGCGGGCTGGCAGGGAGGGGGAGTTCAAGAATGCCATTAAGCTCGGTGGGGATTTCTTGACACTCAGGTTGCCAGCACGAAGCTGGCAAATAGCAGGAGACTCCCCCACTTGGGAGGCGGGGTGTGTGTGCCAGTGACGTATTGATATCACTGGCGACTTGATGATGTCACTTCTGGGACACCCAGGAGTCATGTCATTGTGTCTCCAGGGACGCTCTACCGTTCAGCCAAAAACTCTATGGTTAATCCATTGAGTTTTTGGCCAAATGCTAGCGTGTTACTGGTGATGGGATGATGCCTCTTCCATTCATCCCGGAAATGATGTCACAGTGTCCCCATCGATGCCGATGGCTGCATTCCACCCCCCATTTTTCTCCTGCTGAGCAGTAGCAGGAACTGGCAGTGGGGAGCAGTCGGTCTCTCGTTTCAGCAGAAGACCCAGCAACCCTTCTCCACACCCAATTCCGTGCATGTAGGAGGACAACCAGAAGTGATGTCATTGTTTCTCCGGGGGCACTCTAGCATTCAGCCAAAACTCTATGGTTAAACCATTGAGGTTTTTGCCAAATGCTGGGGCGTCACTCGTGATGGAATGATGTCTGTTCCATTCATCCCGGAAATGATGTCTTAGTGTCCCCATCGATGCCGATGGTGGCATTCCATCTCCCATTTCTCTCCTGCTGAGCAGTAGCAGGAACTGGCAGTGGGGAACGGTCGGTCTCTCGTTTCAGCGGGAGACCGGGCAACCCTGCTGCACACACCATTCTGTGCACGTAGAAGGAGAGGAGACAGATCGTGACCCATCCTGTTACTTTGCGGCAGGTTGGTAAAAACAACTGAATATTTACAAAATCAATAGCCTCACTTTATGCTAATCTGGGGGCTTGAAGAATTCAAATGGAATAAGGCATGCTCTGTCTCTGCCTCCCCCAACCCCACAATAATATAGAATCACTTTAGCATACTCAGGAGGGATAATTTAAAGCGATAGAAACTGATTTGTTTCAGCGTTTTTAGTCCTTCTGCCTCCCCAGAGCAGGGTCCATCAGTGGCTATTAGCCACAAGGTATAGATAGGAACTCTTGGTCTGGGGCAAGGGATGCTCTGTCATCTTGGTGCTTGGGGGGGTCAACAGTGGGAGGGCTTCTAATGTCCTGGCCCCACTGGTGGACCTCCTGATGGCACTGGTATTTCTGGCCACTGTGTGATACAGAGTGTTGGACTGGATGGGCCTTTGGCCTGATCCAACATTGGCATCTCTTATGTTCTTATGGTTGCCTACCTCCAGGTGGGACTCAGAGTTTTCCTGGAATTGCAACTCATCTCCGGATGTCAGAGATCAATTCCCCTGCAAAAAAACATGCCAGCTTCCAAGGGCGGACTCTGTGACACCCCTGCTGAGCATTCTCCCCTTCCAAACTCCATCCATTCCCAAACTCCGCCCCCCAAATCTCCAGCAACTACCCAACCCGGAATGGGTGGCCCTACCCCAGGGAGATCCAAAGCTGCTTACAAAAGAAAAAAATGTTCCCATTGTTAAAAACAAACACATCTGAGCTTGTCTAGTTCTGGTGAGATGGTTTTCACTGGTCCCAGGTTTTGAGTCCCACCCAGGCCAAGAACCAAAACAGGAAGGTATGTGGGTGTGCTTCCCACCTCTGCCAAAAGGGTAGGGGGGAATTGTTCTAGACCCACAGCCGCTGCTCCGCCCTCGCTCTTCCCTTTCCCCCCGATTGTATGCGTCAGTTTCCCCCTATTTGCTGCACTGGCCGCAGTCTGACCTGCAGCTTCGCCCGATTTCCTGCTCGTCTTCTCGATCCTGTTTTTTGAGGATCCAGAAGATGCGGGCGAAATCGGGTGAAGCTGCGGGTCAAAATGTGGCCGCGCAGCAAGTAGTGGGAAATTGACACACATAATCTGGGGGAAAGGGAAGAATGAGGGCAGAGCAGCGGCTGTGGGAAATCGGTCCCAGATGGCCCTCACTTGCTGCTAGCCTGCAGGATCTTCCTTCATAAGTTCCTTCCTCCTGCTTGCAGGGTTGCCAACTCCAGGTTGGGAAATCCCAGCAAATTTGGTGGTAGAGTTTTGGGATGAGAGGGAGATCCCAGGGGATGTGATGTCATAGAGTTTACCCTCTGAAGCAGCCATTTCCTCCAGGGGAAGTGACCCCTGTATGGAGGTCAGTCTTAATGCCAGGAGATCTCCAGGCCCCACCTGCAGGCTGGCAACCCAATGGTCTCTGGGGCTGTCTACATTTTAGATTGGGGCTGCAATAGTCGACTATGATCGGCTTGCAGACTGCTGGCTCGTCCCGTTATATTGTGAAATTATTTCTGCTCAGGAATTTGTTTTTTATTTGTTTCTGGTAAGTAAGTTACGGGAAAGTAGCCAAGGGCACCACCTGCCTGCAAAGAACGAAAAGAGGGGGGGGAATTACGGACGGGAAATAGAGGCTTGATCCTGTCTAAGTTAGCATGTTAATTTCAGCGGAGGCGTTCAAGATGTGGCCAGATCCCTCCCATCAAAATCAGTGGGCATTTTAACATGCTGGACTTCAGCTGGATTGCACCCAGAGATTTTAGCTCGGTCAGCTGGAGGAAAAACACTTGATAGAAAACGCTAAAATCCTGCTCTTGCAGGGGAGGGAGGAAGCTCTAAAAAATGGACTCACTCAGCAAACTTGGAAATCTCATAATATGAAATGTGTTTGCCTTGTCGCAGGCAATCTATATTTCCAAGTCCATTATTGTACCTTTTGATCCTAAAATACCCTGCCAGCATAGTTCTTGGGAACTGAAAGGTGGCCGGTACTCACGATCTTTCCTGAGGGCTGGGCTATTTACACAGTGCCAGCTAGGGTTGCCAGGCAACTGGCAGGAGGACATGTTGGGGGATGGTGTTGCCGCTATTTATTTATTTATTTATTTATTTATTTATTTATTTCTTCACACTTATACCCTGCCCTCCCCGCAAGCGGGCTCAGGGCGGCTTCCAATAAAAACATAAATTACATTAAAATACACAGTATACAACATACCATAAAACATTATAAATACAACGTGCAAAGTGCAGGCGGCCGATTAAAGTTCATCTCGATGGTAAGTTGCAGAAGTCAATTGCCATTGCCCTGATGTCCACAGATGGCTTCTGTCGTTAGTCCATATAGTTGTTAAATCCACAGGCCGTATTTAATTGTAATAATCTGCAGTGACCTGCAGTAACATGAGCCTATAACAGCGGCGGCCCCTACTTAAATGCCTGGCGGAAGAGCTCCATCTTGCAGGCCCTGCGGAACTGTAAAAGATCCCGCAGGGCCCTGATCTTTTCTGGGAGCTCATTCCACCATGTTGGGGCTGCCACTGAAAAGGCTCCGGCCCTGGTAATGGCCAGCTTAGCCTCCCTCGGGCCAGGGAGGGTCAACAGATTTTGAGACCCCGACCGTAGTGCTCTCTGGGGTATATACGGGGAAAGGCGATCCCGTATATGAAGACGCCACTTCCAGAAAAAACCCAGAAGTGACAGTGGTCCCATATATGAAGTGGTCCCATATATGAAGACGCCACTTCCAGAGAAAACCCAGACGTGACAGTGGGTAGCTCTAGGAATTGCTAGAAACTTATGATATCTCTTAGTTGGCTTGTGGTTATCTTATGGTACTCGCAGTGGTTCCTACAGTTTTAGGATGGGATTCGATTAGATTGGATTATTTGATATGATTCTACAGGGCCACGGTGTCTCAGGGGTTAAGACGCTGAGCTGGAGACCGGAAGGTCTGTAGTTCGGCAGTTTGAGACCCGAGTGCTGCGTGACAGAGTGAGCTCCTGTCTCTGGCCCCAGCTCCTGCCAACCTAGCAGTTCGAAAGCAAGAAACTGCAAGTAGATAAATAGGTACCACTTTGGTGGGAAGTTAACAGTGTTCTGTGCGCCTTGGTGTTTAGTCATGCCGGCCACATGACCACGGAAACGTCTTTGGACAGCGCTGGCTCTTCAGTTTGGAAACGGAGATGAGCACCACTATCTAGAGTTGGATTCGACTGGCTTTTGCACAAGAATATCAGAATATCATTGGATACCCATTTCCATTTCCATTTCATTTATTAGCTTCATTGACCCAAGGTCTTAAGCCAAACATGCAAACAACAACTATAAAACGCATTACATAAAATTGGATACCTATTATATTACTTTTGTTTCTGTTCCCATTGATGTAAATTGATGTGCCTGGTTTAATAGCTCTAACTGTTCGTTGCCGTAAACCACTTTGAGCTCTTAGCCAAAGAGAAGCAGTACAGAAATGAAATAAACAAATAAGGAAATAAATAAATAATGGTTTAAGTACTGTGCTTCGACCACAGAGTTTCTAGCCATTCCTAGAGCTACCCGTTGTCACTTCCAGGTTTCCATCAGAAGTGACATCAGCGTACCATGGATGCTGCCAGGTTTTAAAATCCCGCCCACACGGCCGCTTGGAGCAGCATCAAGCAATAGGAGCTCAGGGTGGGGGAACCGCCCACCACCACCAAGGTCTTGGCAGCCAAAGGCGTTTCTGAGACAATGCCCCTAACCACCACCTTATGACTCACTACTGATGGTCTCACCCAGGATCTGGAGAATATAACCCTCCATACCGTTGATGGGCCCCCATTCCCTTTTCATCTTGAATGGCAAGCCCTGGGGGGAGGGTCCCCTGACGTTTTGTGAGATTGTTTCCTCTTGCGAGAATTGGGACACCATTTTAGTCTCTCTGGCCAAAGGCCGCCAAAAACAATTGCAGAACTCTCAGGAACTGGCACGTGCAACTCGACACCGTGCACTGAAAGACAGGAGGGAGGGAGGAGCCCGCTTCCAGGAAGGGCAGGCTATAAATGTGAAGAAATAAATAAATAAATTTCTTGCTCCTGGCTGGGGGCAGTGGGCTGACCAATAGGGCTGCCAAATCCCCCCGGGGGGCGGATTTCCCCCCGCTTTGGAGGCCCGATTTCCACCCCCGCGGAATCGGGCCCCGGGGAAAACCCCACCCCCGCGGGCATGTCACCCGGATGTGACGTTGCATGCTGGGGGCAGGGCCACAGCCATTTGAGGGGAAAACTCTATGTTTTCCCCCCAGATGGCTGTGGCCCCGCCCCCAGCGTGCCCAGCGTCATGACGTCACATCCGGGTGACTGAGATGTGGCGCGCGCGCGCACCGGGAGCTTCCCAGGAGTCCCCCGCCAAGGAGGTGAGTGCCATTTGGCAACCCTACTGACCAACTATACTTCCCAATAAAGAGATACCATAGAGTTTCAAGCAATTCCTAGAGCTGCCCACTATCACATCTGGGTTTTCCTTGGTGGAGGATGCCTGGCCTGAGGCAACGGCTTCAGTTCGCCTGTCTTCATAGAGCTGGCTCGGCCTTGTTTGAGGACATACCACTATATTGCAGGAACCTCAGGACTGCCGCACAAATCTGCATCCCTCCTCTCCAGTTCTTCTCCCACCCCCTGCATTGCTTTGGATCTCTTACCCACAACATCATCCCATTTCCCTACCTCTGGCAGTGGCCATCAGTGTGTGGAAACCTGATGATGTGAAGACCAGAAGCAAACGATACTGGGGGAGAAGGGAAGGACTGGTTTCAGGGATGCCATTTTCACCAGCAGGTCTGCGTCTTGCATAACGTGCAGCTCCTTCCTGAGAAGTAGAGGGAGCGGAGAGATTCCGTTTTATTCATGGCCTTGTCTGCTTTCTGTTTTCTTTTTCTCTTGCATGGATTCCTTCAGTGCCTACGGAACTCATTGGCCAGGAGGTGAGGTAAGGAGCTTTCTTTTTCTTAACTCATCCAGCCTGATTGAAGCACGTGTGTTCTTCGTTCGACACATCTCAGCTGAACAGGGAAACAGTTTCCGTTTAGAATGACTGTGTCTGAAGAAAAGTGTCCACTCATTCACACATCATCATTTATTTATTTACATTATTTATACCCCACTTGTTTTGCTAATGGGGCTGCGGTGGCTCAAGTGGTTGAGACGCTGAACTGCAGACCGGAAGGTCGGTAGTTCAGCGCTTCGAGACCCGAGTGTGCTGCATGATGGAGTGAGCTTCCGTCTCTGGCCCCAGCTCCTGCCAACCTAGCAGTTCGAAAGCAAGAAATTGCAAGTGGATAAATAGGTACCACTTCGGTGGGAAGGTAACAGCGTTCCGTGCACCTCGGGGTCTAGTCATGCCGGCCACATGACCACGGAAATGTCTTTGGACAGCTTGGAAACGGAGATGAGCACCGCATCCCTAGAGTCAGATTCAACTGGCTTTCAAGCAAGGGAAACCTTGACCCTTACCTTTACTGTTTTGCTAATGGAGACCGATGTTGGCTGATGCCATTGTCTGCTGTTCCATTGGTTAGGCTGAGAGTGTGTGCTGGTCACTCAGCAAGGTTCCATGGTGAAGTGCAGATTTGAACACGGATCTTGGATCCCAGAAGAAGTGGGCTCTAGATCAAATCAAGCCTGAACCTCTCCCTTGAAGCTAAAATGACAAAATTGAGGCTATCATACTTTGGTCCCATTATGAGAAGACAAGGGTCACTGGAAAAAGACAGTCATACTAGGGAAAGTAGAAGGGGGTGGGAAAAGAGGAAGACCCAGGAGGAGGTGGATTGACTCAGTCAAGGAAGCAATGGCCCTCCGTTTGGAAAACGTGAGCAAGGCTGTTAACGTTTTGGAGGGTGTTAATCCATAGGGTGAGCATAAATTGGAAGTAGGGATGGGCATGAACTGGGCAAACGTGGTTCAGTTTGGTTCGTGACCGAACCACAAACCAAACCGAGAGGTTTGTTCGTGAACCGAACTCGTTCATCGTTTCTGGCCCGCAAAACCCATTGAAAGGGACCGCAGTCCCTTTAAACAGGGTTTGCAGAAAGCCTGAAAAACAGCTGAGCAATGGGAAGCAGCATGCTCCCTGCCACTCTGCTGTTTCAGTCAGTCTTGTGCAGTCCATTTAAACTTTAAAGGGACTGCAGAAGACAGCCAAAAAACAGCTGTATGGTGGGGAGGCGCTCCCCACCACTCAGATTTTTTTCAGGATGTCTTCTGCAATCCCTTTAAAGTTTAAAGGGACTGCACAAGACAGCCTGAAAATGCTGAGTGTCGGGGAACACCTGCCCAGCATGTAACTGTTTTTGCAGCTTTCATGGGGAACAGAAAGCAGGGGACTCGAAGTCCCTTCAAACCCCTGCTTTCTGCTCCATCCACAAACGACCATGGATTTCTTTAAAAGCTCATGGAAGTTCATGATGGTAGACCCATCACGAATTTCTGTTTGTGAACCACAAACAGGACAAAATTGTTGACGAATTTTGCTTTATGGTTCGTTTTGTGCCCATCCCTGGTCTGACTTGATGGCACTTAACACACACACAAACACACACATATGGATTCTAGTCTTACACTCAAACCACTGCACCATACTGGCTGTGAATGATAGAATTATCAAGCTTGCTTTCTAATGCATATTTTTTATCCTACTATTCCTTCAAGGAGCTCAAGCTGGTGTATATGTTCACCATTTTACCTTCACAACAACCTTGTGAGGTAGGCTAAGAACAAATGATTGGCCCAGAATCACCCAGTGAGCATTTTGCAAAAGAGTGGAGATCTGAACCCGAGCGGTCCAGATTCTACCCCGACGCTTTCACCCCTCGATGTGAACGTATGCGATTTCTCTGCCTGACCAGACAAAAGACTACAGCTTGGACCCCATGGGCCTGTTCCCGTGATGGAGGAACTATCCTCAGGCCCATGGGACATACCCATGGCAAAAGAGGGCGGACCCAGAGGTCATTTCGGGGGGATCGCGGGGGATCGCAGTTCCCCCGGGTGAGGTATGGGGGGCGGGCACATGACGAAGCCCCGCCCCCTGCTTCCGGCCGCCCCGCTTCCGGCCCTCATTCAGCCAGGAGGAGGCAGGAGAAGAGGGAGGGTAAGTTGCTTCCTCCCTGCCTCTCCCCACCCCTGCCTGCCTGGGACCAGGGAGGGCCTTCGCGGGGCTTCCTTGCACTCCTGCCGGCCTTGCAGGTCCACCACCGGGCCCCTCATGGGGCTCGGCAGTGGAGC
>NW_015165472.1:14232-18314 GCF_001447785.1 Gekko japonicus
ATGACCCGGGCGCATACGTTGAAGCGGGCAGCCGCCAGGGTCCGGGACTTCTGGTGGGGTCTGCTGCCGGTGACCCCTAACCACACACCTCCTCTGCATCCTGTCTGTACACACGTTACCGGGGGTCATTTTGTAGAAAAAGAGGTGCAGGAGCTCATTAGCATAACTCATTAGCATAACTTATTTGCATATGCCACGCCCCCTGACATCACCGGAAGTGTGTCAGAAGGCAACACCCACCGCTCAGGCTCCACTGGACTGTTTTGGATTGCTAGCTAATGGGGGGGGGACATGCAGATCTGCCCTCGCAGAGGAGGGAGATCTTGTACCTGAATAAAACTTGGTCTTAAAGGTGCCACTGGGCTGTTTTGGATTGCTCGCTATTGGGGGGGGGGGAACGCGCAGATCTGTTCTTGCAGAGGAGAGAGAGCGTGTACCTGCAGGCGGGATGGGGGGGGCTCTGCAACTTACCTGACTGCTTCTTGCTCCTTGTGGCCAGACTGAGGGCTGCTGGGAGCAGGGGGCAGGGCTTGTTGCATGTGCCCGTCCCCTGGGCTCCTTACTGCCGGAGCCCCTGGGCTCTTTACTGCCGGAGCTTCGCTCCTGTGCGCTCCTGCAGGAAATGACCCCCGCATGTTACCAATTGCCAAGGGTCATTGAGGAAGGGCATGTGGGTGCCACAGTGGTGGCAATGTCAGCAGCACTCCCAGCTGCATGGATTGTCCGGTGCTGTCAAGGAAAGGGCGTACGGGTAGTGCTGCCAACTAAGCATCAATGGTAGGAGTGCTAGTAAGCGGGAGAAGGTGAGAGTCATGCAGGTGTTGGGGGTGAAAGGTGGTGGTGGGCAGATAGGGCAAGATGTGTTGGTCAGGCTGCTCCTGGAGTCTTGTGTGCAGTTCTGGAGGCCTCACTTCGAAATGAATGTGGACAGAATGGAGTGGGTGCAGAGGAGAGCGACGAGGATGATCGGGGGCCTGGAGACCAAGCCCTGCGAGGAAAGGCTGAGGGACTTGGGAATGTTCAGCCTGGAGAAGAGGAGGCTGAAGGGGGACAGGATGGCTCTCTTGAAGTAGCTGTTGGCAGCAGAGGACAGGATTCGCAAGAATGGGTTTAAATTAAAGGCAGGAAGGTACTGGCTGGATATTAGGAAAAACTTTTTTTACAGTCAGAGTTGTGCAACAGAGGAATCAGCTGCCCAGGGAGGTGTTCAGCTCCCCCTCCCTGGCAGTCTTTAAGCAGCAGCCAGACAAAACCTTGTCGGGGAGGCTCTAGGCTGATCCTGCATTGGGGGTTGGACTAGATGGCCTGTATGGTCCCTTCCAACTCTGTGATTCTATGATTCTATCTGCCTGGGATTCCTCCAAACCTGGAACCAGCTCTGCCCTAGCAGAGTAGCAGAATGAGATGGTAGAATCCACACCAGGTGGCCTGGACCATTTCAAGTTGTAGGAGAGGGGGTGTCCTTTTAAAATATTTCCCAGTGTTTTGGTACAAAATCTCCTTGCAATTAGAAAGCTAATGGCTTAGAGAAATATCCATTCCATGCTAGGCTAGTTGTCTGCTTACAGGGATTTTTCTAAAGATGCAGAACCATTAAGAATGTCGTTGTCTCACTGGGATTCTGAAGGGATACGGTCCATTCCATCACCACCCCTTTCGCCCTATTCTGTTGCATGGATGGACCGAGGCTGTTTTGCCCTCTGGCAGCAAGCAGCAGTATTTATTTATTTATTATTTGTATTTATACCCCGCCTTGCCTGACAAGCAGGCTCAAGTGGCTATTAGCCACAAGGTATAGATAGGGGCTCTGGGGCAAGTGATGCTCTGTCATCTTGGTGCTTGGGGGGGGCAACAGTGGGAGGGCTTCTAATGTCCTGGCCTCACTGATGGACCTCCTGATGGCACCTGATATTTCTGGCCACTGTGTGATACAGAGTGTTGGACTGGATGGGCCTTTGGCCTGATCCAACATTGGCATCTCTTGTGTTCTTATGTTCTTAAGGCAGCTAACAGGATTAAATAGCATGACAAAGAAATAAAACAATTAATAAATACCATATCGGTTAAAACAAGTAAACAACAACAATTACAGAACCAACTATGGCAGCAATCCAATCAAATCCAGAGAGAAGGGTAGTAACCAGCAAAGACTCTGGCAAGCAAAAGATGGTCTAAGTTCGGCCAGAAGTTGTTCCAGGGCACACCCCTCAGTGGCGGCCCCCTAATGGAACGCCTGGCAGAAGAGCTCTGTTTTACAGGCCCTGCGGAACTGTGAGAGGTCCCTGCGGAACTGTGAGAGTATACATAACTGTTCTTAATCCAAAGGGGTTTTCATCTTCAATATATAGCCTGGAAGAAATGTGGGAAAGACCAAGGGTGGATAGAGGAAGAGAGGGGATGGGATTAGCAAAAGGAAGGGTAGGTAAGGGCAAAGGAGGGGTGGTTCCTGGGAAGCTTTGGTTAAAAATAAGGAGGCCTGAAAGGGAGTCTTGAAGGAGGATATTATGAATGGGGGGCTGTACCATCTGCGGTGCTGCGGTGGCTCAAGTGGTTAAGATGCTGAACTGCAGGCTGTGGAAGGTCAGTAGTTCAGCAGTTCGAGACCCGGGTATGCTGCATGACGGAGTGAGCTCCCATCTCTGGTCCCAGCTCCTGCCAACCTAGCAGTTCGAAAGCAAGAAATTGCAAGTAGATAAATAGGGACCACTTCGGTGGGAAGGTAACAGCGTTCCGTGCACCTTGGTGTTTAGTCATGCCAGCCACATGACCACGGAAACGTCTTCGGACAGCACTGGCTCTTCGGCTTTGAAACGGAGATGAGCACCGCAACCCTAGAGTCGGACTCGACTGGCCTTCGAGCAAGGGAACCTTTACCTTTACCATCTGTTTGCAATGATTGTGGGCTGTTTCTGCTTCAAGAGCTGCTTGCTAGAGGCCTCTGCCTGCTGGAAACAGGGTGCTGGATGAGACGGACCTTTGGGTTGACCCAGCAGGGAGCCAGTTTGGTGTAGTGGTTAACAGTGTGGACCAGGTTTGATTCCCCTCTCCTCCACATGCAGCTGCTGGTGTGACCTTGGATCAGTCACAAGTTCTCTCAGAGCTGTTCTCTCAAGGGCAGTTCTCAAGAGAGCTCTCTCAGCTCCACCTACCTCATAGGTTGTCTGTTGTGGGGAGGGGGAGGGGAAGGCGACTGTAGCCCACTCTAAGTTTCCTTCGGGTACCAAAGGGCAGGGTATAAATCCAATCTCTTCTTCTTTCCAAATTGTAGTGGTTAGGAGCGCGGACTCTAATCTGGGGGAAACTGGGTTTGATTCGCCACTCCTCTACATGCAGCTGCTGGTGTGAACTTGGGTCAGTCACAAGTTCTTTCAGAGCTGTTCTCTCACGAGCAGTCCTCGAGAGAGCTCTCTCAGCCCCACCTACCTCACAAGGTATCTTATGAAGGCCTCTGCCTCTCTGCCTTGTTGTTGGCCCTCCAGAGGAATTGGCTGGCCACTGTGTGAGACACGATGCTGGACTAGATGGACCACTGGTCTGATCCAGCAGAAGTCTTCTGATGTTCTTACAAAGGCCTCGGCCTCTATGCCCTGTTGTTGGCCCTCCAGAGGACCAGGTTGGCCACTGTGTGAGACGGGCTTCTGGACTAGATGGACCACTGGTCTGATCCAGCAGAGTTCTTCATATGCTCTCATATTCTTATAATGGATGGATGGATGGATGGATGGATGGATGGATGGATGGATGGATGGATGGAAGGATGGATGGATGGATGGATGGATGGATGGAAAACTATATTTTAATTATTCCAATCATTGGCTTGTCTATCACTCTTTTGGCAGACAGTGATTCTTCCGTATTTGCTAATTGAGATTTTTTTTCCAGCTAGCAATGTCAGAGATTGAACCTGGGACTATCTCTGCCTACTGCTTTCCCAATGAGCCCACCCCAGTAATTACTTGCTAACAAGTGAGTAGGAAAGAACTATGCAGTAGTCCATTGGGTATGGACATAGGCTCTTACCAAAAAAGAAGGAGGGGACCAGAACCAACAGCTTGAAATTGAAGAGTTTTTGGTTAAACATT
>NW_015165473.1:0-12478 GCF_001447785.1 Gekko japonicus
CTGGAAAGGCTCTGCTTTGTTCTAATAAATCTGCAATTGTTCTGGCACAGTGTACTTGTGGAGTTATTATGCATATGGTGATTTTTGAAAAACTGAAATGACGGGGGAATGCTTTCCCTTCTGTTCAATAAACTGCACTCCTCAGACTCACTTAATTTCTTTCTTTTTCATCATTAGGTGCTCCTTTGTGTTTAGATCAGGTCTCATTACAATGATGTAGCATTTGGGAAGGAAGATGCAGCCCAGCAAGCCAGCACTGGAGGTCAGCATGGAGAAGATCTGCACGGCTACCATGTATTTCCCCTTTGTGCTGAGGTAGGTGGGCACAAAAGACATCCAAACGCTGCAGAAGACCAGCATGCTGAAAGTGATCAGCTTGGCTTTGTTGAATGAGCCAGGCAGCTTCCTGGCCAGGAAAGCCACCATGAAACAGAAAGCAGCCAGGAGGCCCATGTAGCAAAGGGCTGTATAAAACATGGTGACAGAGCCTTCGTTGCACTGCAGTGTGATCTGTCCAGGCAGGACATGCATGTCAGACTCCAGGAAGGGGGGAGAGATTCCCAGCCAAATCATGCAAATGGCAACTTGTAGGCTAGAACAGGAAATGACAATGGAGTTTGACAAGCTCTTCCCCAGCCATTTCCTCATTGTGTTCCCTGGCTCTGCGGCCATGAAGGCCACCACCACCGTAATGGTTTTGGCCAACTTGGAAGAGATGGCAACAGAGAAAAAACCACCTTGGTCCTGCAGGGTTGACTGCTTAGTCCCTCAGGTGTCAGTCCAGGCTGGAGGGGGGAGGATTTTATACCCAGTCCCAGATTCTGTTGGCTCTAACCTTTTTAATTTCCCATTGACTAGGTGGGAAATAGTGTGGCAGGAAAAATCCTGTGGGATTGTGTCTAGCCCCCAGGAGACACATGCTTTAAGATGCTTCTACATTCTGTGGTTAGGCAGGTGGTCTGGGAACCAAAGACAATAAGAAGGCAAAAGTCTTCTTAGTGGTGGCACCCTAGCTGTGCAATACCCTTCTCCAGGACTTTCAACTGGAGTCTGCTTTCAGGCAATAATTGGGGGTGGGATTAATTCTCCAGAGCTCTTCTTTTCTGCTGGGTTTTCCCTGTGTCTTGAATCACTGCTGAGAGGTAAGTTAAATTGAGAGAAAGTAGACAGCTTGAAGTCTTTTGTGATTTGACGACTAAGTGAAGATTTGAACCCAGGTCTCCCCAGTCCGAAACTCTAACCACTGTACTACACTAACCAAGTGTCATATAATCTCTGCTCCCCAAAGCAATAGAATTGGCTGATGATGAATGTCCAATTCAGAGCTCAGAGGATAAAGCACAGGATTTGCATTCAAGTTAAGTTCCTGTAAGCTCCATGGAACAAGATCACAAGGAGCAGCTCTTCTAAGGAAAGAACCCTGCCCAAGACCTCACAGAATTAGAGGACATGATACCTGGCTGGATGGACCAATGGGTTCACTCAATATCTCCTCTTTCCATGGCTCAGAGCTGCCTCTGAGCAAAAACATCCATAGCTGAAACTTTGCTCTCCTCCCCTAAGTCCATTGTTTCTTTGTACCTGTCTGAGTTGCAACTGTCCCTCCTCTGCATGGCACACAATTGTAGCAGCAAATCTGCTGTCCTTCTGGAACCATCTTTCTATATCCAGGTGGGCAGCTCTCAGTGCATATAGAACAGGGCCTGGTCTACAGGGTAAGGAGAAAGCAAGACTGGTCTTCAGGAGTCGTTTTGCTTACAGAAATGGGAGACATAAGGATCGTTGGTTAAGATCCATAAAGCAGAGAAAGGCAGGTATAAATAAAAGAAACAAACTGAATAGTACACAAGGGTGAGGCACACGAACCATTTGTAAGAATAGCCCTGTTGGAGCCAAGTCTAAAGTCCAGTGGAGTTCAGCCTGTCTACTAAGGCTAACTGGATGGCAAATGGATGCCAAGTGCACTGAATGCTGATAGCACAATACAAATACTATAGGATGATGATGATGATGATGATGATGATGATGATGATGATGATGATGATGATGATGATGATCAGTTGTCACATTTAGATATTTGACTGCTAGATGGTGTTCTGCAATACAAGATCTATCCAAGTTCTCAGGAATTGCAGATGTATCTTTTCAGGATTCTTGTTGTTCCAAGCAACACTGTCTTCCAGAACTGAGCTGGAGTTATTTGTTCAGTGCCCAGAATGTCAATGTGTTTCTTTAGGCTTCTAGGCACTGCTCCAGGGGCTCCGATGACAACTGGCACAATGGTCACCTACTTCTTCAAGAGGCATTCTAACTCTATTCACAGGTCTTGGTATTTCATGGTCTTTACTTGTCTTTTCTATTCTGCTGTCTCCTGGGATTGCAATGTCTATGACTCAGACACTATTTCTCGTTTTTCCCCCCTACAGTTGTGATATCAGGGTGTTATGCTTCAGGTGTTTATACATTTGTAATCAGAAGGCCCCAAGAATCTTTGTTTCATTGTTCTCCATGATCTTGTCTGGTTTGTGCTCCTCTGAATTTTCAATCAATTCCAGCTGTGTATCTTAGAACTGGGACTGCCCATGTGTTAATTGGCTTTACCATGTTGCCTCCATGTAATTATGTTTGCAATATCTTTTTAACTCTTACTCCTCCTCCTCCTCCCATGGTCAGGTGTACATGGCTTTCATACTTTTCTTTTTTGAGTGCCTGCTCTTGTTCAGCTAGAATGAGTTTTGAAGCCACTTCCAGGTGCTTTCATTATCTATTATCTTTCAAATATTGCCCATGCAAGTGCTTTTATTTCCAGTTGTCAACGTAACCTTCAATAAATCTGCCTTGTGCGCTTCAACTAGAAGCGTCTCTTTGCTTTTCTTGGTGTAGTCATTCAGCTCTGTAACCTTCAATAAATCTGCCTTGTACGCTTCAACTAGAAGTGTCTCTTTGCTTTTCCTGGTGTAGTCATTCAGTGCTCGTTTTTCTTCTTCAAGTGCTTGCTTAACTTTCAGGAGTTCCCTTCCACTTAATTTTCTTGGTAAATAAAGATGATCAATATAAATTCTAGGCTGCAGTGAGTGATGCATCATCATTATCTTCTTTGTGATTGATTGCTTCTAATTCTGCTTGTTTCCAATTGATAATGCCAGCTGTGTATCTTGGAACTGGGAGTGCCCACGTGTTATTTGCATTTATTGTGTTGTCTCAATTTAATTTTGTTTGCAGTATCTTTTTAACTCTTTGGTAATACTCCCTGGTTTTCTTAACAAATGTACATTTGATGTTGCCAGCTTCCAAAATTCCAAGATATTTGTAGTTTTCTTCAAAACCCAGTGTTTTTATGTTGTTGTTTGGCATCTTGATTTCTTCTTGTTCAACAATCTTTCCTCTATTCAGTGCTAATGCTGCAGATATGTCAAGGTCAAATTCCATTGCTATAGCTTTGCTGACTATTCAAACTGTATTTACCTTCCTGGCTCCAAAGAGTTCAGGAGAAGGCTAATGGCGCTCCTTTCCTTATAAGTAGTATGACTGAAAGGAAATTTGAACCCAGGTCCCCCAGTACTAGTCTATCCACTATATCACACTGTCTCCTATTCAAGGACTATATGTATGCCATGTAATTCAGGGCCTTTCCTTCATCCCATTTTATCCTTGCAACAACACTGGAAGGCAGGTCAGGTTGAGAGGGATGGGGAGTGTGTTAAAGCTACCCACCAAGCATATCAGCAGAGATGGGATTCGGACCCAGGCCTCACTGGTACTGGTCTAACACTCCAACCTCTACACTAACATTTACGGTTGCCAACCTGCAGCTGGGCCTGGAGATCTCGTGGAATGACAACTGATCTCCAGACTACAAAGATCAGTTCCCATCGAGGAAATGGCTGCTTTGAAGGGTGGGCGGTATGACACTATGCCCCACTGAAATCTCTAAGCGCTCCCTTCTGCAAATCCCCAAATCTCCAGGAATTTTGCAGCCAGAGTTAGCAACCCTACCTCCATGGCTGCTCATCAAGGATCATGTATATTCCATGTCCTGTATTCCCCACGTAGAAATGCATAAAATGAACACAAAATGCAGAGAAATGGGTTAAATTCCCATCGGGCTCAGACCAGAGTTACTCCTCTGGAGTGCCCACCAGGGGTCTCTTTCCCATGCTCCTCATCAGCCACAGGTTACAATGTTTACTTTATATGTACAGTAGTTAACTCTAGTCCCCCATAAAGAGCTCTAGAACCTCCATGCCCTGAGTCCCCACCCTTACTGCAGTCTCCCTTTGGCCACAAGGCTCTCTAGGGGCCTGGCCTGGCTCTTTCCAGCTACCACTATCCCTGTTTGCTCCCCTAGGAGCCTCTGCTGAGTGGCTCTCTAGCCATCATCTCACTGCCTCAGCTGTTTTCCCCCAGCTGTGAGTCCCCTGTTGCCTGTGCCCAGCACCTTCAGTGCTTCCCTCAGTGGCCACTCCTGATGCCTCCAGCCTTGCCTCAGCACCTTCTTCAGCTCTTCCCTTGGTGGCCACTTCCAACACCTCCAGCCTCACCAGTCCTGCCCCCTAGTGCTTCTGCTGCCTCCAGGCTATGCTCTCCCAACACGGTCTCCCTGGTTGCCATCATACTTTTCCAGTTTGGTGTAGTGATTAAGTGTGCGGACTCTAACCTGGGAGAACCGGGTTTGATTCCCCACTCCTCCACTTGGACCTGGCTGGATGACCTTGGGCAAGCCGTAGTTCTGATAAAAGCTGTTCTTGAAAAAGAGCAGTTTCTGTCAGAGCTCTCTCAGCCGCACCTACCTCACAGGGTGTCTGTTGTGGGGAGGGGAAGGGAAAGGAGTTTGTAAGCCACTCTGAGACACCTTTGGGTAGTGAAGGGCGGGGTATAAATCCAATCTCTTCTTCTTCTTCTTCCTGATTCTCCTTCCTGCTTCTCCCTCCCTGCTTTTAAACCCCATGCTCAGCTGCTCCTTCCTTGCCCTCCTGCTGGCATCAGCCTGCTTCCCCTGGCCTGGTCATGTTTACTTCTAGTGAGATTCTTTAATATAAAGGTTATTGGATGTACAGTAGGTTGATTAGATAAGTATCGTTTTGTCTTTCTGTGTCCTAGTCTTTTGGCATGATTATTGATACAAATGTTTTGGTTTTTAAATCGATCACAAAGTAAGAAATATAATAAGTTGGCAGCATCATTTAGGAAGCATCTGACATATCGGCAAGGATATAAGATCAAGCAATGAGAGCTCAGGTTAAGGCTGACCAGCCCGATTTGATATATAGGCTATGTGCCGGTTATAAGCTAGTCTGAAGCTATTAGGGTAAGGATTTTTGTATTTGTATTTTGTACAAGATATATAGCACTCATGTATGGATATTAAATAATGAAATTGAGACATCAAATATAATTTATATATATGTTTTATTCATAGAGTTAGAGAAATCCTGTTGGGAAATTGAATGAGTATGCTGAAGCAGAACTGTATGTATTTTTCTAAATTTTGGCAACATGTGTAAGAGGTTGGGATGGTTTCCTGGTATAAGTAATGATTATATTTCTTGTCAGGATGTTTGTATGAAAAAGAAATATCGAAACGAAACGGTTACTCCGGGGAAGTTCGTCCTTCACCTTCACTTCTTCATGATGTCTTGCATGTTCACCTTGTGGCGTCTAAATTGAAAAAAAGAAAAAAAGATTAAATATTATGGAATGATTATTCTGTCATTTTTCATACAATATTTTGTATTAGTTGCACTGTTGCAGTATTCTTGTATGTAGTAATAAATGGACTGGGCAAAGACCCCTCTCTTTCTGATATGATTAAAGCATGCCAGAAAGTGGGCTATCAATCTTATCAGACAAATCCCCTGGCAGCAGCAATACAACAAGGCATCATTGACACCGGGGCAGGTGTGATAGTAATCAGTTTCTCTGCATGGCCCTCTGAGTGGCCTTTAGAGGATTGCCCAAGTGTCTGGGGGGTGGGAGGTCGACAAGGAGCTCAGAGGAGCGCTCACTTTCTTTCTTTTAAATTGTCAGACTCCTCTACTGTTGTCTCTATACGTCCCTATGTGTTGAAAGGGCATGTTACTTTATGGGGCCGTGATTTAATGAGCAAACTTGGTGCCTCTTTTACATATAGAGGAAACTACCAACCCCTGGAATACTCCAGTTTTTATTATCAAAAAGAAGAGTGGCAAATGGTGTTTATTGCATGATTTGAGAGCTGTTAACGCCTGTATTTAGCCTATGGGTGCTCTCCAATGTGGGACCCCTAATCCCAATTTCATTCCAAATGATTATCAATTGTTTATTGTAGATTTAAAAGATTGTTTCTTTACAATTTCCTTATATCACGTGAACAGAGAAAAGTTTGCCTTTACTGTTACCGTGGAAACTTGTCAGCATTCTACCAAACATTATCACTGGAAAGTCTTGCCTCAAGGAATGTTAAACTCACCGACCTTGTGTCAATATTATGTTCACCAGGCCCTTCAGCCCTTTAGAGACAGACACCCCTCTGCGCTCATTTCTCTACTGACCTTCTAAGCTTTTCTTTTTGCTTTATTAACTACTGCAAAGCATCCTGCAGATCTTATTACTCCCTCTGCAGAGGCATTCTCAGTGCTACAGACTGTCAATCTCCTTTTGGGCCGATGCTGTGTTGATCGGCTTCCAGCTAGTCATACTGGGCTTCAACTCTTACTCCTTCCAACCCCAAAGGTGCCTACTGACTGCTTAGCAGTCCAAGAACAAAAGGCTGAACCAATTTTTATTGTGGGATGGTTTTTTTTTCACTCTCATAGTTCTTATCAAAATATTCTCCCATATCTTGAGGCAACAGCTGGCCTCATTAGCCTGGGTCGGCACCGTGCTCTTTCTCGAGGTGCCTGTGATCTCATTAATATTGTTCTACCCTTCCCACAGCATGTGGGTTGTCTCGCCATCTTCCTAAAGACTCACGGTTTTCCTTGTTGCAGTCTGTTTCACACTTTCTCCGGTGCTTAAACCGTTCACAGCCTCTGTCAGCTGCCCCCAAAGTTTTTCTGACGGGGAAAGGCAGCATGGAGCTATAATATATCAACAAGCCGCGGTGTGGCAAACTCATTATACTGCACCTCAAGAACTCTGCAGCTCTCTGAGCTTGCTGCTCCTATCTTAGCTTTTCAGGTTTGTTAATTATCCTTTAACCTCATGGCACTTTCTCTTACCCTACAACAACTATTGCAAGCCCGAGAGCCATTCTAGCCTCCCTGGCCCCTTAATGAAGGGAAATGCCAGGGCTGATCAGGCAGTGCATGGCCTCTTCACTGATCCTGTGGAGAGTCATCAGTTCTTTCATCAAAACTCCCGTGGCTTAGTAGCACAGTTTGGTATTCCCTTAGGGGAGGCCCAGGCCATTGTGACTTCCTGCCCTCCTTGTGCAGGCTTTTCCCACTACCCTGAGGGGGGTGTCAATCCTCGTGGCTTGGGTCCTTGTGAACTTTGGCAAATGAATGTTACTCAAGTTCCTACCTTAGCTCCTTGGAAATATGTGCATGTTTACTTTCTCTGGTGCCCTTTGGGCTACCCCTTTGCATGGTGAAACCCCTAGTCATGTCATTTCCCACTGTATTGCCTCTTTTGCTGCCATAGGCCGGCCAGACTGAAAACTGATAACGCCCCTGCCTATACCTCCCAAGCTTTCCAGCAATTTTGCACCCGTTGGAACATTGTTCTTTCCCATGAGATCCCCTACAACTTAACAGGACGAGCCGTGGTGGAGCGGGCCAATCGCTCCTTCAAAATTATTTTAGAAAAACATTTAAAAGGGATGAAAGGTGGCTGCGTACCAAATCAGGCCTGGTACCACATTAGGCCTGGATTTTGCAGCAGGTCCATTTAGTTTTGTTCACTTATAATCATTTAGATTTCTCTCAGCTCCCTGGAGCTGTCTCTTCATCAGCCTATGACTGGCACGTTTGCAGCTGGCCACAGCTCCCTAAGCCTGAAGTTTTCTATCAGGCCCTGCCTGACTGCACCTGGTTAGGCCCGGTGCCACTGCTGACATCAGATGCGAGGGTTTGCTTCTGTTTTAACCTCTGCAGGTCCTTTGTTGGTCCTGGCCAAGTGTGTTCGTCCAGCTCGTGACATGGCACGCAGTAGCCAAGGACCCCTTACCAGAGATGGCCAAGGTCAGCCTGCAAGAAGTGCAACGCCCGTTCTGGCCCCTTGTGAGCCCGAGTCCTCCCAACCCACCGCGAGCTCCGCTGACATGGGGAGCCAAAGTGTCTTCCTTTTGCCTAAAGGAATCTGCCACTATGCATGAGTTCCTTGCATCATGTACTGTACCTGTGTGTACCCCTTTTGAACACTTTGAACAAACTGTCTGCTATTCCTCATGCCAATAAACTTTCGCCGGTGGGAACCACAAACCACAAATGTTGCACCCTCCACCAGATGCTATGGAACGCCCTGTGGTCATGACTATCTGGGGGGGGCTTGAAAAATGTGTTAAATATCTTGTAATGATTGTTTTATGTCTCATTGGCCTGTGTTGTTTTATACTATGTATTCAATCTTTGTGCTTGTCATACAACTTCTCAAACTATTGCGCTCCTTAACTTGACAAACAACAAAACGCACGCCAAATGTCACAAAATTCACAACCACTGAAACCTGTCCTTCCCTAGACCTATAGGCATTTAATTTCACCTCTCAGCTCCAGCTCAATACTTCTGGAGTGGCCTGGTTTGCCCGCAACAACTCTTGGACCAATTCCAATGATGGTTTGTTTCACTTAATAGCTGCCGCTTTATCATGTAATACATCTTCATATTCCAAAGATTCCTGGCTTAATGCTACTTGCAGCGCACATGCTGCTAACAATGCTTCCAATCCTGGGTTCTTCCTCACTCATCCAGGGTGAGTCTTTATTCCCCCCTTGCCTAAAACATGTTCCCTATCCATTTCAGGGTCCCTGATCCTTTGGCAACCTTCAACTCCCCTTCCATATCCGAACTGCCCTCAATGCATCTGAATCTGAAAATATGGGACATTGGGTCCGGAGGCGCAGAACATCTGAAAACCCCTTAGTCATTAGAAATGCTGGTTTTCATAGAACTATGCGTATTCTTCTCCCTGGCCTAGTTGTTTCTGAGCTAGAGCAAGCTATTGGTAACTTATCTGCTGAGATTGAGCAGTACTTTAACCTCTCTAGTCAACTCCTCACAGCACTCACCCAGGAACTTACTTCTCTGGCTCAGGTTGTGCTTCAAAACCGCAGAGCTTTAGATCTCCTGGCTGCACAGTGGAGAGGTACCTGTGCATTAATTCATGAACATTGCTGTTATTATATAGATGTAACCAGGAACATTTAACGGTATTTAAGGCTACGCTACCCCTCCTCCTGGTCGTTAGATTGGTTGTTTCCATGGATTCCATGGCAATTATTTGCACTTATTTTTGCACTCCTCATTGGAGGCATTCTGCTTTGTGTATGTATTCAATGCCTGCCGACAGCTCTCTCTCTGTTGCCCCTCGCCTCGAGCCTATAAGGATCAAACTCCTCTCTTAGCCTCACACTAAACATAAAGGGATGGAATGTAGGAACAGTGATTCTGCACGGCACACCCGGAATTAACTTTTCCTGCCTTGAAATTGGGAACCCAAGTATGTGTGTGTGCTTAGTCAATGAGGTAAAAACTATCTGGTGATTTCCTAATAATGAAATCACTTGGCCGAGAACCTGGAAAGATAAGGGAGAGTGGCTGTTAGAAAACACATTCCAAAAGGATGCTTGAATGCTTGTAACTTTCCCTTACGTAAGGGAGAAAGGAGGAGGGAAAGGAGGGAGAAGGATTTTCAATAAATATGCTTGAAGCCAGACGGCTTCAGTCAGTTTCTGCACAGCTGTTTGTGTCTTGTCTTCTTTGCATCATGAACCCTCATCAACCTTCAATCACAGTTGGCTGTTAACTCCCCATCCTCATCAAAATGCATGTTGTTCATGGTGGTAGTGTTAACATGGATGTTTCTCAGAAAAGAATGAAGCTAGAACAAGAATTCCAGTGCCAGCATCAGATAAATGTTTGAGGTACTTCATTCCTCTCCCTTCCACACATGCATTGTGCAGGGGGTAGGACTAGATGACCCTGGAGGTCCCTTCTAACTCTATGATTCTATGAAGGGTGAAGGGCTACTACCAAATTTAGGACTGTGGTGTACAAGAGGCAATGATCCCTAATTTAATTTTACCTTGATACTTGTGTGTGCACTTTTAACATGCAAGGGGGATGCACCCAAAAGGGTGAGGATCATACACACCTCAGCCATTTGAGTAACACAGAGCCCTTATCAAGTAATATTGCAAATGCAGCAAGACAGAGGATTGGTAGGTAAAGTGAGCAAAGCTTGCTTCTTAGTAGTTAATGAAATGTAAGTGATTTGAAGAGATCAAATCCAGAAACGTTGTCTCTTAACGGGAACTTGAGGGAATATTGTTAGCAGTCAGACCCCTTCTCCTGCAGAGGGGCAGTTTAGTGGTAAAGGGAGAAATAAGCACCCCTCTATTGTCACCCCAAACTCACAAATACAGGCCTGGCCTAAAATGAAACAAAATGGATGCCAGTCAGGAACAGGTATGGGCAAGTTTTTTGGAAGGTGAGTAAGAAGCAACTGACTGGCTAATGCCCCCTTCATGCCCCAAAGAAATGCATAATTTTGACACAATGGGTCTCTCAGGATCTATTGACTCACCTTGGACTGATCCCATCAAGTCCAACCTTGCTTCTTCTGCACCCATTTACCCTAATTGAGTAACAGTAAATTAATGCTTAATGAATTCCCCTAACCCATTAGTTCTTCCTGTCCAGTACTTGCAGGGTCATAATGCCTCTCCCACACCTTTGTCCACCTCAGGAAAGCCCATTAAGCTATTGTTTTTCAGTCAAATATGGCAACTGCCACAGGGTACATTCTGCCCTAGATCTGGAGCAGCCTGCTACCCCAGTAGGGTGAACGTGTCTTGGATCCCCCTCACACTCACACTCCGGTGGGCCTTCTTCAGAACTCTTCTTGTTTTGCAGCTTCCGTGGACCTTTTTACAAGACTCGTAATTATCACCTTTCCCCCAAATCGCTTTTCCTCTTTTCTCCCTCTTAGCTAGCCTTGCATGTGTTTCCTGTGTGTCTGTGTGAGTATGTGTGTGTGTGTTTTTTGTTCATATCTATTTCTTTTAAATAAAAACCTTTCCAATTGAATATCTGCCTGGTTATTGGGGTATTTCTTCATGGGAAAAATGTTAAGCTGATTCCCCCAAGTAATTAGGAGATTGCCTCCTGGAGTAACAATATGGAATTCAATAGATGCTGTGACTCTATTTGGACTGGGTGTGTTCATAAACTACTGCGTGGGCTGTAGGAAGAAAAGAACGACTCATCGTCATGACTTTCTGCTTAAGTCTGATTTGACTTAGGGTGTGCCCAGTTTGCTCTTTATGGTGGAAACCTGCCATCACAGGTGGGACTTTGTGGGGAAAAAGGCTAGAGTTCTGGTCCTGGGGTAATAACTCTGCTGTTCCCTGGTGTGATTGTCATGGCAGACAATGGGAAAGCAATGATCACCAGACCTTTACTCAGGCCCCGGTCACACGAAAGGTTTTGGGCCAGGAGAAGGACGGATCGGGGGCACAGCAAACGGGCGCGATCCCACCGCAAAATTTGGGAAGTGTTGCACACCCATCCCCGATCCGGCCCTTCCGCCCGAAAAGCCACAGAAAAACTAAACCACCTACCGAGGTGGACTTTTCAGCACGGCCGCATCAAGCACGGCCGTAGGATCGCCGGCGCGTCTTTCTGCCAGCGCATCCGAGGGTCCTGGCTGAACTGCGCATGCTCACACATGCACAGTTTGGCAGCCTCCCTTTCCCCACCGTGGCTTCCCCCAGCATCTGATCCTGCTGGGGAGGGAATGCGCCGCAGCTCAGGGGATCAATGTGATCCTGCCGCGGCGTCTCTATTTTGGTGCGGCTTCCAAAAGTCACACTTTGCCCATACCTTCCCCCCCCCCATGTGGCAGGGACACCAGTCTCCCATTCAACCACTCACAGCTTCAGCCATGCTGATATCTTCTGAAGTTTTTTCTTCCCTGAAAGTTCAGCCAAACTCATATGCCCCTTCCATGACCCCAGTCACAGGGAGCCATGTTGGTGAGTTCTCGCAAAGATGTTTTCACCATCTCTGCACCTCCATTTAAACCCAAAAAGAGAGTCCAGGATGATGCAGGTTCTTTCCCTTAGAATTATCCAAATCATAGTGATTGATTCCACATCTCAACAAAGCTCCAGGGATTTCTCTAATGTTTGCTTTGAAACCAGTAAGGTAAACATTGGAACCAAGAGCAAGATGATGTAAACCCTTGCAACAGGCCTGGAAAGTCTGGGGCATAAAAGCCTTTTGTTCCAATGAGTTGAGGGGATGAGATCTCCAGGATTGGGGGGGGGGGGACGTGT
>NW_015165473.1:13942-19091 GCF_001447785.1 Gekko japonicus
TCCCTGATGGATTAAAGTACCCTGGTCCTGCTCCTACATTTAAGAACATAAGAACATAAGAGACGCCAATGTTGGATCAGGCCAAAGGCCCATCCAGTCCAACACTCTGTGTCACACAGTGGCCAGAAATACCAGTGCCATCAGGAGGTCCAGCAGTGGGGCCAGGACATTAGAAGCCCTCCCACTGTTGACCCCCCCCCCAAGCACCAAGAAGACAGAGCATCACTTGCCCCAGAGCCCCTAGCTATACCTTGTGGCTAATAGCCACTGATGGACCTCTGCTCCATATGCTTATCTAATTCCCTTTTGAAGCCGTCCATGCTTGTAGCACCCACCACTTCCTGTGGCAGTGAATTCCATGTGTTAATCACTCTTTGGGTGAAGAAGTACTTCCTTTTATCCGTTCTAACCCGACCGCTCTGCAGTTTCATGGAGTGCCCACGAGTTCTTGTATTGTGAGAAAGGGAGAAAAGTACCTCTTTCTTTACCTGCTCTTTCCCATGCATAATCTTATAAACCTCGATCATGTCACCCCTCAGTCGTCTTTTCTCCAAGCTAAAGAGCCCTAAGCGCTTTAACCTTTCCTCATAGGGAAAGTGTTCCAACCCTTTTATCATTCGAGTTGCCCTTTTCTGCACTTTTTCCAAAGCTATAATATCCTTTTTAAGGTGTGGTGCCCAGAACTGCACACAGTATTCCAAATGAGGTCTCACCATTGATTTATATAGGGGCATTATTATATTGGCTGATCTGTTTTCAATACCCTTCCTAATAATCCCCAGCATAGCATTGGCCTTCTTTATTGCAGTCACACACTGTCTCGACATTTTCAGTGAGTTATCCACTACAACTCCAAGATCTCTCTCTTGCTCAGTCTCTGCCAGTTCAGACCCCATCAATGTGTATTTATATTTAGGATTTTTGGCTCCAATGTGCATCACCTTGCACTTGGCCACATTGAACCCCATTTGCCATGTTGACGCCCACTCGCCCATCCTTGACAGATCCCCTTGGAGTGCCTCACAATCCTCACTGGTTTTCACCACCCTGAACAACTTTGTATCATCCGCAAATTTAGCCACTTCACTGCTTACTCCCATCTCCAAATCATTAATGAACAAGTTAAAAAGCAGTGGACCAAGTACTGATCCCTGTGGTACCCCACTGCTTACCACCCTCCACTGAGAAAATTGCCCACCTACACTCACTCTCTGTTTTCTATGAACTAGCCAGTTTTTGATCCATAAAAGGACTTGTCCTTCTATCCCATGATTTTTGAGCTTACTTAGGAGCCTTTGATGAGGAACTTTATCAAAAGCTTTCTGGAAGTCAAGGTAAACAATATCTATTGGATCCCCCTTGTCCACATGTTTGTTCACCCCCTCAAAGAACACTAACAGGTTAGTGAGACAAGATCTTCCCTTACAGAACCCATGTTGAGTCTGCCTCAATAGGTTTTGTTCATCTATGTGCCTACTAATTCTTTCCTTAATAATGGTTTCCACCAATTTACCCGGTATCGACGTCAGACTGACTGGCCTGTAATTTCCCGGATCTCCTCTGGAACCCTTTTTAAAGATGGGAGTGACATTTGCTACCTTCCAATCCTCAGGAATGGAGGCAGATTTTAAGGAAAGATTACATATCTTTGTCAGGAGATCTACAAGTTCACATTTGAGTTCTTTCAGAACTCTCGGATGTATGTCATCTGGGCCTGGTGATTTATCAGTTTTTAAGTTGTCTATCAGTTTTAGGACCTCCTCTCTCGTCACCTCAATCTGACTCAGGTCTTTCAACACCCCTCCCGTCACTGCAAACCACCACAACTGCTCCTGCCCATACCAGGTAAAGCATCAGCAGGGTCCAAGTGTAAATGGCATCCCTAGAATGCATGACATGTGTATATATTTCCTAGGAGTGGTCGAGGGCCAATCTGGCACCGTCTTGCCTTCTCATTGGCCATTCAGGAGATCAACCAGAATCCCAGGCTCTTACCAAATAATATCACCCTTGGCTACGCCGTCTATGACAACACTTTGCATCAAAGAACGATCTATAATGCTTTGCTAGACATGCTGTCCTCTGGCCAGGGGATCATTCCAAACTACCAGTGTGGCAGACAGAACAATCTCTTGGCTGTTCTTGAAGGATCTGAGTTTGACATCGCCACTGACGTTTCATCACTTCTGAACCCCTACAAAATCCCTCAGGTACGACCCAGGGATGGGGCCAATGTCTCCGGAGAAACACTGTTTCTGGTACAGATCAAAACCAATTTTTAGGGGAACTGAGGGAATTTGAGAGAGAGCTGATGAATAGGGGTGATGCTGTCTCTAATTTCTTTTTTCATTTCTGCCAGCATGGTCTGTATGTCTTTCTTAGTAATTGAGTCCTCACGTTTTCTTTTACTCTGTCGGCTAGGTGCCTCTTCTTCCGAGTTGACTTCTAATGGGGGGGGGGAGTCATCATCCGATGGTTGCATAGTTTGCTCATTTTGTTGAGCTCCCTCGTTGTTTTTCTTGGCCGCTTTCCCTCCTTTCCCTCCTCTTTGCTTCCCCATTCTTATCAGCAAGTTGTTTTTGTCGTTATAGTCCTCAATTAGTCTTTATTTTGCGTTTTTTGGAGCAAAGACGTGGAGGCTCTCTTGGTCCGACTGCGCAATCTCGCAGCCACCGGAAACTCCCTCGCTCTTGTCTAACTAAAACTTTGATGCTTCATGTTCCCAATATCCTGGCTGTGGTTACAGACCTTGGGTTCTTCTGGGTCAAGGTCATCTCCAGGGCAAAACCCCTCCTCCACTTCTGATGCTGGGAGGTCAAATCACCACCGAAAGGGACCCCACGGTGTGGGACATCTCCATCAGAAAACTTCTGGGCTGAAAACAATCCCTGCCTTTCAAGGGTTTCTGTTTAGCATCATAAAGCTATACAAAGCATTTTGTAAAATGTATTGACATTTATTTAAAGTGATAAAAACCAAATGTGACATTTTCCCCATTAGGTCAGTCATGATGTTGATCAGACAGTTCTTAAGGATAAGACTCGCTTCCTTTTGTTCTACCAAATGGCCCAAAAGGAAGAAGTCCACTACCTGGGAATTGTCAAACTGCTCCTGCATTTCCGATGGACGTGGGTTGGCCTCTTTGCTCTAGACAATGACAATGGGGGACAGTTCAAAAGCACCATGACACGTCTCATGCTCAGGAGCGGCATCTGTGTTGCTTTTGCACACAGCTTAGCAGAACAAGGCATTGAAAACTTTATTTTGCCACTACCAATGCCAGGCATCAGTTCATTTGTCACTCATGACCAAGTCAATGCATTTGTTTTCTACGGAGACTTTCTATTCCTAATGTTTCATATAATTGAGTTAAAGAAAATGAAATACATACGGCATAAAGTTTGGATCACAACTCTTTCATTCAATTCCCTCATCAGCTTGAACTGTCTTTCTGAACCCCTTGATGAGCTGTCTCATGGATCTTTCTCCTTGAGAATTCAAACAAATGAAAGGATGATGTTTCACCATTTACAAGAATGTAACCCTCTTCTCCAGGAGTTTCAGTGGGACGCATTTCGTTGGATCTACTCAAAGCCCATTTTCCCTGGGAGAGGAAAACTGAGATGCAGAGAGAAAGAGGGGCTGGAGGACAGGGGCTGGGAGGCCCTTAAAGAACACCTGCCTCTCAGGGCCCAGAACATTTACACCTCCATCCAGGCAGTGGCACATGCATTGCATGCTGCCTACTCATCCCGGTCTGAGAGGACCATGAGGGCCGGTGGAGACAGACAGGAACATGAACGAATACAACCTTGGCAGGTATCCCTTTCCTGTAAATTCAGAATATTATTCAGCAGTTTTTCCTTGAAAGGATTATTGTGGATCTAGACTGAGGTGGTTGTCAGGTAGCGTTTAGCAGATTTCTGAGCCAAACCCAGTTTCTGACTCTCTTGGGAATGTCCTCATTCTTCCTCCCTCTGGGGAATTGAAGAGGAAACATCCCCATTAGTTCCCCCAGATTGCCCTACTGCTCATCCTTCTTACTGAATTGGAACTCTTCTCCTCACCAAATTCAGTTTGTTCCACAGTCTTGGCTGGACTGAGTGGGATGCAAGGCAGAAGTAAGACCAGCCAGCCATCCTTCATGACATTTCCACATATCTCAGGAACCATTTCAAGACAAGCTACTTAGCACAACGTTACCATGTCTAAATCTGGAATCTTGGCAAGCTTCTCATCAACCCCAAATGCCAGTCAGTGGCTGCAGTCACACATACTAAATCATCAACTTTCAAACCACTTCAATGCACTTTCCAGTGCACACCATAAAATCCAGTTGGAAAGTGCCCTGAAAGTGGATGGGATGTGGATGATTTAGTGTGTGTGACCGCAGTCAGTATTTTCAGTACTGGTAAATTGCTCTGAAGAAATCTATTCTGGGCTCAGTGGCAGATGAGCCATACTGCATACAGTAGGTTTCGTGTTCAATCCCTGGCATCCCCAGGAAGAATGATAGTTTGTTGGATGCAGTCTCAGACAGACACCTTTGCGTTCCTGCTAAAAAGGAGCCTCAGGCATGTGTCTTCAGGGGAAATCTAGGGCTATCCAGCCATTGTCAAGATCTGGTGATATTCCCCAGCCATCACTCTATCCAACATAGCACTTGCTGAATTCACCTTATTGTATTTATTCCTTTATAGCAGCTTCCTAAAAAGGGAATGCCCCCTTCATCCTTGAGAACTGGTTCTGATGGAAGGGTTGGAGGAGAATAGCTGAAAGGGGAAATGATCATGCAGTTGTTCAAGAAAAATATAGAATGGAACTTCAAAGATCAGAGAAAGATTTCATCCAAGTGGGCAGGTTTAATCTTTGGAACAATAAGAAAGGGCCCTAGAAATGACTGATCTAGTATCTACTGTGGCCAGCTTTGGGAAGATGATTTCTTGAGAGCCATACCCTCTCTTGCTCTTCAAATGGTACTGGTAGACATCCTGCCATGTAGTTTTTAAGCCTTCTCAGTTTTATTGCTATGCTCCATCAATGTGGTGTGGGTATCCTCTAAGGTCTCAAAAAGTGGAAGGGCTCCTACAATGCAGCTGATGGGTGATATGGTGATAAGGGAGAAAGAGGGCCGGGAGATACGGGTATG
>NW_015165474.1:0-8926 GCF_001447785.1 Gekko japonicus
GAGAGAGCTCTTTCGAGAGCTGCTCTTTCTAGAACAGCTTTGATAAAACTGTGACTTGAACCAGGTGACACCAGCAGCTGCATGTGGAGGAATGGGGAATCAAACCCGGTTCTCCCAGATTAGTGTCTGCGCTCCTAACCACTACACCAAACTGGCTCTCAAGGGAAGCCATGTTGAATCAGGCCAGTGGCCCATCCAGTCCAACACTCTTGTGTCACAAAATGGCCAGAAATCCCAGGGGCCATCAGGAGGTCCACCAGCGGGGCCAGAACTCCAGAAGCCCTCCCACTCTTGCCCCCCAAGCACCAAGAAGACAGAGCATCACTGCCCCAGACATAAGAACATAAGAGAAGCCATGTTGGATCAGGCCAGTGGCCCATCCAGTCCAACACTCCTGTGTTACACAGTGGCCAAAACCCAGGGGCCATCAGGAGGTCCACCAGCAGCACCAGAACTCCAGAAGCCCTCCCACTCTTGCCCCCTAAGCACCAAGAAGACTGAGCACCACTGCCCCAGACATAAGAACATAAGAGAAGCCATGTTGGATCAGGCCAGTGGCCCATCCAGTCCAACACTCTGTGTCACACAGTGGCCCAAAATACCAGGGGCCATCAGGAGGTCCACCAGCGGGGCCAGAACTCCAGAAGCCCTCCCACTGTGGCCCCCCCAAGCACCAAGAAGACAGAGCATCACTTGCCCCAGACAGAGTGTTTCATCTGTACCTTGTGGCTAAGAGCCACTGATGGACCTCTGCTCCATATGTCGATCCAATCCCCTCTTGAAGCTCTCTGTGCTTCTAGCTGCCACCACTTCCTGCTTCAGTGAATTCCAACTGTTAATGACTCTTCGGTTGAAGGACGACTTCCGTTTATCTGTTCTAAGCCTGCTGCTCCTTAATTTCATGGAGCGCCCACGAGTTCTTGTTTTTGTGAGAAAGGGAGAAAAGGACTTCTTTCTCTGCCTGCTCTATCCGGTGCAGCGCATAGTTTTGTAAACCCATTTTGACAAATTTATTGCCTCACTCTTTTCCCCTCAACAAAGTTTAAAAAAGGGCTGTTAAGTGGTCTCCACTGTTTTCCCCTCAACAAAGTTTTAAAAAATGGCTGCTAAGTGGTCTCCACGCCTGAGAGGACTGAATGGAAAATCTCAGTGTTATTTTGACATATTTATTGCTTTAAGCTGTTGACCTTATAACCTTAGCTTGTTATTTTGTTTTGTGTTGCATATCTTAAAACATCTCCATCAGGTTAACAAGTTAATTTGCTGTTCATCCTGTCTGTAAGTTTGAACCTTACCTTCCTTCCAATGTATTTGGAAAAGGGTGCCTTGCGCAGGAAAGCTCATACCTTGAATAAAACTTTCTTGGCCTTAAAGGCGCCCCTGGACTCAAAATTTGCTCTGCTTCTTCCGACCAACATGGCTGACCACCTGGATAAGCACATAAGAGAAGCCAATGTTGGATCAGGCCAAAGGCCCATCCAGTCCAACACTCTGTCACACAGTGGCCAAAAATACCAGGTGCCACCCAAAAAGAAAACAATACTAAAGAACCAAAGGGAATCACTACTCAAGGTTGTAGGAAAAGAAGTGCAGATCATTCAGGATCTACCAACAAGTGTGATAAAGAAAAGGAAAGCCTTTGACTTTTTGAGACAGATTTACAAAAGAAAAAAATAAAATATAGTTGGAAAATACCATTTGCAATAGAGGTAATTCTTATCAAAATGAAGAAAAATAATTGCAACAGAGGAACAGCCTAAGCAATTGGCTGAAGAACTACAAGTGGAGGACTTATGTAAAGGAACAGAAGGCAAATTTTCCAAGTCATTCAAAGCAATCTGCTAGTAGCTCAAAGCAGGGTTCACAGACCAAAACTCCGAAGAAGGCATAGAAAAAGATAAGTTGGACGTGGCAACATCATCAGGGCAAAATGGATAAATTAAAAATAGTGTCATTAAATATCAATGAACTGATTTCTCAGTCAAAATGCATGGAAATCTTCAACCAACTGGGAAAAAAGCTTTTTTTATATGCCTACAAGAAACTCATATAAAGAAGAAATATGAACATATTTTAAACAATTAAAAATTAGGCAAAGCATATCTTGTTTCAGCATAAAATAAAAAATGTGGAGTAACCATATACAAAAACAACCCACAATTAGAAGTATTAGACGAATTAAGAGACTTTGATGGCAGATACCTAATTTTAAAAATGAGACTCCCAGAACGCATGATAGCAACAATATATGTACCAAATTAGGCTAAAGCTATTTTTTTTTGAGAATTTCCCCCAAACTATGCTAGATTTCCAAGATGAGGAAATAATGATACCTGAAGGTATGAACAGAATACTAGACCCAAAAAAGTCAGCTCAAGGAATATTAAAGGTGGAAAATTTCCTAAAAGTGTACTTCAATACATGGAAATCCTGGAATTAGGAGGACCAAACATCCAAAGGGCAGAGACTTTACCTTCTTTTCAGACAAACATTAAACCTATTCAAGAATAGAGGAGACGGATGGAGCATAACAAGAGTCTTAGTTAATTGCTCTCAGCATTCCACAATTAAGAAGGATACATTTACACATCAATCTCCAATGTTGATATATTTATTTTTCTTCACAATGTTTTCCCCCAGAATTAAATCCAAACAAATGCTGACCATATGAACTTAGCTTGTTACTGCTGTTTAGTCTTTGTACATGTCAAAACATCTTCATTAGGTTGTATGCTAATTGACTGTTCACCTATATATTTGAACTGTTAGATTTCATTCCAATGAATCTGAGGAAGTGTGCCTGCACACGACAGCTCATACCTCAACCTTTGTTGTCTTAAAGGTCCCACTGGACTCCAAATTTGGTCTACTACTTCAGACCAACACGGTGGTCCACCTGAATTTGTAAACCCCTGTCATGTAAACCCTCCATTGTCATTTTGCCAAGCTAAATAGCCCTAAAGAACCAGTTTGGTGTGGTGGTTAAGAGCACGGACTCTAATCTGGGAGAATCGGGTTTGATTCCCCCACTCCTCCACATGCAGTTGCTGGTGTGACCTTGCGTCAGTCACAAGTTCTCTTGGAGCTGTTCTCTCAAGGGCAGTCCTCGAAAGAGCTCTCTCAGCCCCACCTGCCTCACAGGGTGTCTGTTGTGGGGAGGGGAAGGGAAAGGAGATTGTCAGCCGCTCTGAGACTCTTACGGGTAGTGAAGGGCGGGGTATACATCTCTTCTTCTCATTCTCCTCCTCCACCTTCTTCTTCTTCCCTCTTTAACTTGTTCAAAATGGTTTCCCCTGCTCTCCAGACTTAGAATCATAGAATCACACAGAGTTGGAAGGGGCCCTAAAGGTAAAGGTTCCCTTGCTCGAAAGCCAGTCGAATCCGACTCTAAGGTTGCGGTGCTCATCTTCGTTTCAAAGCCGAAGAGCCAGCGCTGAAACTAAAACCTCAGTATTCAGGTTAAATTGCCGTGTTGGCACTTTGCGATCAATAAGTGGGTTTTGGGTTGCAGTTTGGGCACTCGGTCTCTCAAAGGTTCGCCATCACTGGCTTAGAGCATCCCTGACAAGTGTTTGTCCAGCCGCTGTCTGAAGACTGCCAGGGAGGGGGAGCTCACCACCTCCCCAGGCAGCCGATTCCACTGTTGCACAACTCTGACTGTCAAAAAAGTTTTTCCTAAGATCCAGCCGGTACTTTTCCATTCTTAATTGAAACCCATTATTGCGAGTCCTCTCCTCTGCTGCCAACAGGAACCGCTCCCTGCCCTCCCTCCTCTAAGGGACAGCCCTTCAGAGACTTCAAGAGAGTCATCATATTCCCCCCTTCAACCTCCTCTTCTCCAGACTGAACATTCCCAAATCCCTCGGCCTTTCCTGATACAGCTCGGTCTATTCTTGCAGTGGCTGAAGTCTAAGAGACACACTTCAAAAGAGCCCCGGGAATCTTTGGACCCTTGGCCTGCTAGAAGAAGAAGAGAAGAGATTGGATTTATACCCCGCCCTTCACTACCCAAAGGAGTCTCAGAGCGACTTACAAACTCCCTTCCCTCCCCCTCCCCACAACAGACACCCTGTGAGGTAGGTGGGGCTGAGAGAGCTCTGACAGAAACTGCTCTTTTCCAAGAACACCTCTGACAGAACTACGGCTTGCCCAAGGTCATCCAGCAGGTGCAACTGGAGGAGTGGGGAATCAAACCTGGTTCTCCCAGATGAGAGTCCTCGAACTTAACTACTACACCAAACTGACTCTCTCCTTCACTACCAAAAGGAGTCTCAGAGTGGCTTACAATCTCCTTTCCCTCCCCACAACAGACACCCTGTGAGGTGGGTGGGGCTGAGAGAGCTCTTTCGAGGACTGCCCTTGAGAGAACAACTCTGAGAGAACTTGTGACTGACCCAAGGTCACACCAGCAGCTTCATGCGGGGGAGTGGGGAATCAAACCCGGTTCTCCCAGATCAGAGTCCGCCCTCCTAACCACGACACCAAACTGGCTGTCTGCTACAGAACTGCCAGTTGATCACATCCTTCTGACTGCCAAAAGGTGAGATTTTCACAGATCTCCGGCCAGTGGCTCTACATCGGTTTGCTGCTTCTACGAAGGCGTCGGCTGGAGAGCCGGCAGCCCGGATTTGGTTTCTAAAAGTTTCAACCAGTTCTTTTGCGGTTCCTGCTTTGTGAATCTCAAAATCCAGGCCTGGTTCTTCCTTTTGCGAGGAAATTAAAAGAAGGTTCGGCTGGTGGCAGCTTTAAGGAAAAGTGCCCCCCCCCAAACCAGATGACTGGTCACTGCATCATATTGACGCATTCAGGAACTCTGCCAAGGCCGCCCCACCCCACTGTTGGAACAGCTGAGCAGAGAATGTTAACTTGCTCCAGCTCATGAATGCACATGTGAGCATGGAGGAACACACTTCCATACTGATATTCTCTCTGAGCTGCAGCATCGTGTGAGCAAAAATTCTACTTTGTGAGCTACTGTCATGAAAGTTGTGAGCACGCGATTGGGCTAGTGCATCAATCAGCTTGCTCTGGAGCCCTCCTTCCTGAGCCGAGACAAAAATATGTGAGCCGGAGGCTAAAAGACTGTGAGCTGGCTCACACTAACACAGCTTAGAGGGAACACTGCTTCCATCCTCTGCCAAGAGAGAGGAATCTTTGCCAATTCAGAAAAGGCATATAGGGTTGCCAGCCTCCAGGTATGGCCTGGAGACCTGGAATTATATCTTGTCTCCATGCCACAGATATCAGATCTCTAGGAGAAAGTGTTAGCTCTGGAGGGTGGAGTCTTTGGCATTATAGCCCGGTGAGGTGGGTCCCCTCCCCAAACCTGACCCTCTGCAAAGATCTACACCCCCCCCCCAAATCTCTAGGAATTTCCCAGCACAGATCTGGCAACCTTGAAATGCAGTCTGTCAACACCGGGGTGCCGAATGGGTGGGACGACGACGTGCAGATCTGTCCACGCAGAGGAGGGAGAGCTTGTACCTGAATAAAACTTGGTCTTAAAGGTGCCGCTGGACTGTTTTGGACCGGGGGCCCGGGGGGGGCTCTGCAACTTACCTGGCTGCTTCTTGCTCTGTCTGAGGGCTGCTGGGAGCAGGGGGTGGGGCTTGTTGCATGTGCCCGCCCCCTGGGCTCTTTACTGCCGGAGCTCCGCTCCTGTGCGCTCCTGCAGGAAATAAATTCATAAATTCTTTCAGAGCTGTTCTCTCAAGGGCAGTCCTCGAAGGCCCCACCTACCTCACAGGGGAGGGGAAGGGAGGTTGTGGGGAGGGGAAGGGAATGGAGGTAGTAAACCGCTCGAAGACTTCAAGTGAAGGGCGGGGTATAAATCTAATCTCCTCCTCCTCCTTCTTTGTCCCAAGCAGATGCCTTACCACTGAGCCATGGACCCTCCCCAGATGGGCCATAGACAAAGGCTTTCTCATATTTATTTATTTCTCCAAAGAAGGAGAGCCCACCATCTCCCGACATGAATGGAGGAGGCTGGGTGATCAGCTCATGTCTGGTTGAGATGCCTGAACACATAAGAACATCAGAGAAGCCCATGTTGGATCAGGCCAATGGCCCATCTGGTCCAACACTCTGTCATACAGTGTCCAAAAACACCAGGTGCCATCAGGAGGTCCACCAGTGGGGCCAGGACACCAGAAGCCCTCCCACTGTTGCCCCCCAAGCACCAAGAAGACAGAGCACCACTGCCCCAGACCTAAGAACATAAGAGAAACCATGTTGGATCAGGCCAATGGCCCATGCGGTCCAACACTCTGTGTCACACAGTGGCCAGAAATACCAGGTGCCATCAGGAGGTCCAGCAGTGGGGCCAGGACACTAGAAGCCCTCCCACTGTTGCCCCCCCCCAGCACCAAGAATACAGAGCATCCCTTGCCCCAGACCGAGAGTTCCTGTCTATATATTGTGGCTAAGGAGCCACGGATGACCATTGCTCCATGTGTTCAGGAAGTTCTATTGTCAAATGTGTTTGTTGTGAAACTTGTGGCATAAAACTGGCCTAACTGACAAGGCTGTGGTGAGGATTCCAACCAGAAAACGTCCATGAAGCACTCTGAACCCAGAAAACGCTATCCAAACGCTGCATTTTATTACGATGTTCATATTTTGCACTGGCAAACTCAAAATCCTAGGATCAGATTGACGCGGTCTTGCTTGTGTGACCTGAACTTTGGGAAAAGGAAAGGACAGTCTGCACAGAACACTGTTTGTTTCTGGGAAGAAGTTCGGCTTCTGCAAAAAGAGGACACAGTTTGAATCGGGGAATTACTGTAGCCATGTGGCTTCCAAAACAGAATTGGGCTGGGCGACCCCTTTGGAATCCTTCTGGTCCACCCATGTATGAAGCAACAACACATAGTCAGGATTTCTTACTAGCTAAAGCACAAATGGTCTGTCGTAAGCAGGGGTCCTTTCCTGCAGGAGCGCACAGGAGCGGAGTTCCGGCAGTAAAGAGCCCAGGGGGTGGGCACATGCAACAAGCCCCACCCCTTGCTCCCAGCAGCCCTCAGTCAGAGCAAGAAGCAGCCAGGTAAGCTGCAGAGCTCCCCTTGCCCCCCCCCGGTCCAAAACAGTTTTATTCAGGTACGGGCTCTCCCTCCTCTGCAAGGACAGATCTGCATGTCCCCCCCCGGCAAGGACAGAACTGCATGGCCCACCCCCCCCCAATAGCTAGCAATCCAAAACAGTCCAGTGGAGCCTGAGCGGTGGGTGTTGCCTTCTGACACACTTCCGGTGATGTCAGGAGGTGTGGCATATGCAAATAAGTTATGCTAATGAGCTCCTGCACCTCTTTTTCTACAAAACGACCCCTGGTCGTAAGGGTTCCAGATCAGCAATTCTTGCCCAAGAAATGCCTTACTGTCAAGCTCCGGATTCTTTGCAAGAATTCCGCTGACCAGCAGATACAATAAGCCATGTCATTGACCACGGAAAAAGCAATAGTATTCCCAGTAGTAATGTATGGCTGCAAGGGCTGGACCGTAAGGAAGGCCAAGCGCCGAAGAATTATGGTGCTGGAGGAGACTCTTGAGAGTCCCTGGAACTCAGGGGTCATTTCATAGAAAAAGAGGTGCAGGAGCTCACTAGCACAACTCATTAGCATAACTTATTTGCATATGCCACACCCCCTGACATCACCGGAAGTGTGTCAGAAGGCAACACCCACTGCAACTTACCTGGCTGCTTCTTGCTCCTCGTGGCGCGGGGCTGCTGGGAGCAGGGGGCGGGGCTTGTTGCATGTGCCCGCCCCCGGGCTCTTTACTGCCGGAGCTCCACTCCTGTGCACTCCTGCAGGAAATGACCCCTGCTTGGACTGCAAGGAGATCAAATCAATCCTAAAGGAAATCAACCCTGACTGTTCCCTGGAAGACCAGAGACTGAAGCTGAAGCTCAAATACTTTGGCCCCCAAATGAGAAGGGAGCACTCACTGGAGAAGACCCCGATGCTGGGAAAGACTGAAGGTCAAAGAAGAAGGGGACGGCAAAGGATGAGATGGTCAGACAGTGTTCTCGATGCAACGAACATGGGGTCGCAAAGAGTCAGGCTCGGCTGTGCGACCGAACAACCTTATTTATTTTTATTTTATTTTATTGGGCTTATATCCCACCCTCCCCAGATTGTAGGCTCAGGGCGGATTCCAACATACAGTGTCTGCAATTTATGGAGATTTACATTTAAAACAAATCATAACACTCTGTTAAAATCAATACAATCACAGCACACTGAAAGAACAACGCCTCAACAGATAATATAGTGGTACCCATCCAGCTTCTCGGATCCGCGGTCACTGGAGGGGAGGTCAGATCGAATGGGTGCTCGTTGCCCCAACTCAAGGCCTGGCGGAAGAGCTCCGTCTCGCAGGCCCTTCGGAACTGTAACAGGTCCCGCAGGGCCCTGACCTCATAAGGTAGCTCATTCCACCAGGCAAGTCAGTTGAGGCAAGTCAGACATCCCTAGGGCCAGGGTCTACCAGGAAGTGCTGGTTGGTAGAACCCAGTGTCCTACGCAGGGGTCATTTCGCAGAAAAAGATGTGCAGGCACTCATTAGCATAACTCATTAGCATAACTTATTTGCATATGCCACACCCCCTGGCATCACCGGAAGTGTGTCAGAAGGCAACACCCACCGCTCAGGCTCCACTGGACTGTTTTGGATTGCTAGCTATTGGGGGGAGTGTGGCTCTGCAACTTACCTGGCTGCTTCTTGCTCCTCGTGGCCTGACTGAGGGCTGCTGGGAGCAGGGGGCGGGGCTTGTTGCATGTGCCCGCCCCCTGGGCTGTTTACTGCCGGAGCTCCGCTCCTGTGTGCTCCTGCAGGAAATGACCCCTGGTTCTACGGGGCTCATATGGGGAGAGGTGGTCTCGAAGATATGCAGGCCCCTGGTCATGTAGGGCTTTAAAGGTAAGCACCGA
>NW_015165474.1:13852-18841 GCF_001447785.1 Gekko japonicus
GGGTTACAAATCCAATCTCTTCTCTTTCTCTTCTAATGCCCCTAAAATCTTCTCAGCTCCAGGACTCGAACCTAGCTCTTGCATTGCAGAGCAACACGTCTAACCTCTGAAACCAGCTTCCAGGAGAGGAATCCGGATGCTTTGCTTCTTGCCAGCGAAGGTGGCAACCGGCAATCGATAACCCATCTATTCACGGGAGCAGAGAAACGTCTGCCTTACCGTATCATTAGAATGTAATGGGCCCGTTTTTCCTAGGGCCTATTGTCCTAGTGAAAAATTGGCTGCTTTTCATGTTACACACCTCATTAACTGTATTCACAAGTTTAAAGGAAAGAAGGGGAAAAAAACAGGGAAAGAAAAGCCGTACCTGCTCGGAAGACATAACAGATGCTCTGAGCATCAGTGGCGGAGAAAAAAGGCCAGAGGAGAAGCAGGGTGCTTAAGTAAGGGAACAAAGCCCCTGAAATTAGCCCTGATAATCGAGCCTGGGTCCCAAAAAAGGATGGCTTTGATCAAGGTAGCCAGGCCTTAAAACATCCAAATAAATCACCCGGCCGCTCGCCAGGCTGGATTCCGATCTATTGTTGGAAGAATTCTGTTCGAATTCTTGACCCTTGACCTGCGATATCAGCTGCGCAAGGGGAACGGGACTCACGTGACCTCACGGGTCACCGGAGGTTACCATCAATCAGCTGGGCCCCTCCAAAAGGACTCCCTGGATGTCAGTAATGTGAAGTAATGACTATTTAAGGCCCTGTTCCTCTTTGAAGCCGAGCACGGGGAGGAAGGGCCGGACGAGGGCTTTGTACGGGGATTCGGTTAATCCGGAACGCAACCTTTTCTGAACACATGAGGAGTCTGAGCGCTTTCCCTATATAGCCTCCCAAATCCAAATGGGAGCCGCTCGGCGAGAGTTTTGATTGACATCTCCCATACGGGCTGACGACCCCCCTGGCTATTAGTGGAGGGGCGCGCATATGTGCTCGAGTTATTAAATTTGCAGGTTGTCATGCTCCATATACATGCCGCATGTGTTGGTTATGAATTGGTTCGCGCAGCTAACCTTCTCCCCCTCGCCCTCACCTCCTGCTGTGAACAGACCGTAGATGCATTGTTAGGGTATGTCTACCGATGCAGTATATCAGGAACTTCTAACACAGGGAACGAAGCTGTCATTTGGGATATGCAGGGGTCATTTTGTAGAAAAAGAAGTGCAGGAGCTCATTAGCGTAACTCATTTGCATATACCACACCCCCTGGCATCACAGGAAGTGTGTCAGAAGGCAACACCCACCGCTCAGGCTCCACTGGACTGTTTTGGATTGCTAGCTATTGGGGGGATCTGCCCTCACAGAGGAGGGAGAGCTTGTACCTGAATAAAACCTTGTCTTAAAGGTGCCACTGGAACGTTTTGGACTGGGGGGTCAGGGAGGGGCTCTGCAACTTACCTGGCTGCTTATTGCTCTGACTGAGGGCTGCTGGGAGCAGGGGGTGGGGCTTGTTGCATGGGCCTGCCCCCTGGGCTCTTTACTGCCGGAGCTCTCCTCCTGTGCGCTCCTGCAGGAAATGACCCCTGGGAATATGTGTGTGTGAGTTAGAGAGAGAGAATGAGAGAGCATGCAGGGGTATACAAGCAGAGCCCAGCGACTGAAGCTGTGGCCACAGAAGGAATCGCTGCCTGCCGGAAAGGTATCAAACAGACTGTGTCATGTGGTCGCGCAAAGTATCAGTGTTATCTTCCGGATTGTGCACATCCGGTCTCGTCAGATCTCGGAAGCTAAGCAGGGTAAAGGCAAAGGTTTCCGTTGCTCGAAAGCCAGTCGAATCCGACTCTAGGGTTGCGGTGCTCATCTCCGTTTCAAAGCCGAAGAGCCAGCGCTGTCCGAAGACGTTTCCGTGGTCATGTGGCCGGCATGACTAAACACCAAGGCGCACGGAACGCTGTTCCCTTCCCACCAAAGCGGTACCTATTTATCTACTTGCAATTTCTTGCTTTCGAACTGCTCGGTTGGCAGGAGCTGGAATTAGAGATGGGAGCTCACTCCGTCATGCGGCACCCAGGTCTCGAACTGCTGAACTACTGACCTTCCACAGCCTGCAGTTCAGCATCTTAACCACTTGAGCCACCGCAGCTCCTCAATGCAGGGGCAGGCAATGGCAAACCACCTCTGAACCTCTCTTGCCATAAAAACCCTACGGGTGCAACTGGACTGCACTTTCCCTCACCAGTTTTCTGTGCAACATGAACGCATGAGTGTGCCTGCATGATGGCTTTCCAGGGTCTCAGGCAGAGCGGTCTTTCGCTTCACCTGAGGAACAGTTCTTTTAACTGGAGATTCGGGGACTGAACTTGGGATCTTCTTCACGCAAAGTGGATGTTCTACCATTGAGTCAAGGCACCTCCCCATTACAAGAACTCAAAAAGCTGCCTTATATTGAGCCAGTCTCTTGGTCTAGTGCTCTACCACTGGGCCATAGCCCTTTCTCTAAGGCAGGGAGAAACTATTCATGGTCTCCTAAGCAGAAGGAGGTATATGAGAATTGTTTCCCCAGTCGATCCCCTCTTCAGCAGACACTCTAAAAGTTGTTCAGGAGAAGAAATAATTCAGAGTCATTAACATGTGGACTTCACTGTCACAGGAAGTGGTGGTGGCTACAAGCATAGATGGCTTCAAAATGGGGTTGGGTCAACATATGGAGCAGAGGTCCATCAGTGGCTCTTAGCCACAAGGTATAGATGGAAGACTCTGTCTGGGGCAAGTGATGCTCCGTCTTCTTGGTACTTGAGGGGGCAACAGTGGAAGGTTTCTGGAGCTCTGGCTCTGCTGGTGGACCTCCTGATGGCACCAGGGTTTGGCCCACCGTGTGACACAGAGCCTTGGGCTGGATGGGCCACTGGACTGATCCGACATGGCTTCTCTTATGTTCTTATGTCTGGGGCAGTGGTGCTCTGTCTTCTTGGTGCTTGGGGGGCAAGAGTGGGAGGGCTTCTGGAGTTCTGGCCCCGCTGATGGACCTCCTGATGGCCCCTGGGATTTCTGGCCGCTGTGTGACACAGAGTGTTGGACTGGATGGGCCATTGGCCTGATCCGACATGGCTTCTCTTATGTTCTTGTGTCTGGGGCAGTGATACTTAGTCTTCTTGGTGCTTGGGGGGCAAGAGTGGGAGGGCTTCTGGAGTTCTGGCCCCGCTAATGGACCTCCTGATGGCCCCTGGGATTTCTGGCCACTGTGTGACACAGAGTGTTGGACTGGATGGGCCATTGGCCTGGTCCAACATGGCTTCTCTTATGTTCTTATGTCTGGGGCAGTGGTGCTCTGTCTTCTTGATGCTTGGGGGGCAAGAGTGGGAGGGTGTCTGGAGTTCTGGCCCCGCTGATGGCACCTGGGGTTTTGCCCCTGTGCGACACAAGGGTGTTGGACCAGCTGGGCCATTGGCCTGAGCCAACATGGCCTCCGTGAAATGTGTCCTCCTGTGAAAGAGCCCTCTGAGCTTCCGACTTGGCTCAGTCCTCTGGCTTCTCCAGCCCCACTCGAGATGGCAGCAGCGCGGCTGACATCTCTCACTCCGCAAAAAGGAACGTGTTGCACTTAAAAGAAACACCAGATGTTTTAAAAACATAATGTGTCAACGTCTTGACAGCCCTGACAACTTATATGTTTGCGAGAACGCATTTCCCAAGACGGAACTGCTCCAAGAACCTTTCCAATAACCGAAATAGGACTAAAATAGCAGGTGCTGTTTTAGGTATCGGGAACAGCCTGGAGAGTTGTGCTTCAAGTGTCTCTGTTTCCGCCCGTCAGTATGTTCGCTTGTTCCTCCTCCTCCTCCGAAAGCTGTGGCGATGATTTAAGTGATTCCATGGTGCTGAGATGTTGAACCATGACTTCTTGCAGCAGGACCAAGGAGCATCACTTCTGTGCCGCTGGGGAAAAGATGGGCAGAAATTGGAGCCATTGGCCTGCTCTCCAGTGCCACCCCTATGAGTGGCCAGAGGCGGTACTGCAGCTAACTATGGAGATATTTGGTTAATATGGCAGCGTTTCGTCCGGTCACAGAAGCGTGATTTTGAGTACAGTAACTAAATTTCCCGAGACGTATGTAGCAAAAAAGGTAAACTTGCATTTATTCAAGTAGATGCAGTTCACATTCGGGTTGCAGTCAGAAGAAGGAGAAGGAGAGGAGGAGGAGGAGGAGGAAATTGAATTTATACCCCATGCTTCACTACCCAAAGGAGTCTCAGAGCAGCTTACAATCCCCTTTCCCTTCCCCTCCCCACAACAGACACCCTGTGAGGGAGGTGGGGCTGAGAGAGCTCAGACAGAAACTGCTCTTGTGAGAACAGCTCTCAGAGAACTGTGACTGTCCCAAGGTCACACCAGCAGCTGCATGTGGAGGAGTGGGGAACCAGACCCGTTTCTCCCAGATCAGTGTCCACAGTCTTAACCACTACACCAAACTGGCTCTCAGATGAAATGATCTCACCCAGCTCCTGCTCAGAGGGAATACTTGATACCTGGCATGGTGCAAAGGCTTAGACCAGCCTCCGTGCACCCTTCTTTCTCCTCTTTGGTTCTGGCTCATGCTCTGTCTCCCTGCGAGGGTGGTAAACCTGTCCCCATCTCCAGCTGCAGGTGGGACTCCCTTGACAGGATGGTCCTCTGTAAGAATATATATATATCCTGAAACATGGGAAACCAGGTGTAAGGGCAGGCGGGTTGAGCGAAGCCTGATCCCTGACAAGCTACCTTTCGTATCCCTGAGAGGCTAGTTTTCTATGTGCAGTGATTTTTTTCTAAAATGGATGAGCAGCTCCTATGTTCCCTTATCTGCAGTCTGGGGCTTGTGGGTGCCATTAAGGCTATTGGCGATTCGATTGACTGTGCAGATTTAAAAAACAACAACACTGGTTTGACAGCAGGTGCCACCAGAGCACGAGGATCTCCACAGTGTGACAAAGAAAGAAAGCTGCAGCAGCCATTTTGTAG
>NW_015165475.1:0-4051 GCF_001447785.1 Gekko japonicus
CAGAAATATCAAAATACCAATATCATCTCAAAAGATAGTGTACAACCTTATAATTAATACCAGTCCTCCTCTGTTAAACAAAAGTTTCAAAAGGGAGGACTCCTTAAAGTCTCTTTATAACATGTGCTCTGTCTTCCTCCCACAGAGGTCCAGTATCCTTCTGTTTCAGAATCTTCCTCAGGAAGTTCAACAATAATTTTCAGCACAAGGTTGCCAAATACTAGCATGAAAGATAGCAGGAACAGAATAAGTTACAATACTAGTAAACTCACAATAGACAGAGTCTCAAGAAAGTGAAAAGCTCTTACCCAAAGTTTTAATCCAAATTTCTCTTTCAATGAATGCGGCAAAAAAAATTTTTCTAATGGGCTACAAGCCTCCTCCAAAGTGAAAAGCAGGTTCGGTCACTCCTTAGCCCTGCAAAGTTTTATAGTGCACAAAGGGCGTGGCTAATTAAAGGGACCTAGTCCTCTATTACAAGTCATGCCTGAGAATTAGAAATACGTTTTTTTGAGACTGTCCCTACATTAAAGGAGTATACATGCAGTTGTTCACAAAAAAACAACAACACATGATAAGTCTTTATATTGATTTAAACCATTTGGTTCCAAGGTATTAAATAAAGAAATGTAACGTGCTTCCTGTTGATGCTTATTAATATCCACCCTATTATAGAAATGATTTATAATTTCTTTAAGTAGAAAGAATCTTAAGTCTTCCGGAGCATGTTTCATGGAAGTGAAATGATTTGTTAAAGGGGCATCTGCCACTTGGTGTTTAAGGCATGATTTATGTTCCAGGAGTCTTGTTTTAGCAGGCCTCATTGTACATCCTATGTACAAAAGCTGGCAAGGCCAAATAAAAGAATAAACAGAATGTCTAATATTACAGTTAGTGAAATTATAAAGTTTAAAATTACCTGTGTTAGAGTGTGAAAATTCAGAAATGTCTAGACACAAACAACAGGTGGTGGAATTGCCACATTTGTGATGTCCTGTAGGCAAAGATTCCTTTTTCTGTCTAACCCTCAAAGCATCAGTTTTTGTCAAAATGGTTTTTAGATTCTTAGATCTCCTATGAGAAATGATAGGTTTATCCTGGCAACCAGGCAGGTCTGAAATTAAATGCCAGTTTTGAAGAATAATATGTTTTATGGGCCCTGCCAGATGGGAAAATTCCAGACTACAAAAGATACCCCTTCTCTCTCTTCTGACCTTATCCTTTAACAATAAATTCCTATCCATTTTATAGGCTCTATCTCTGGAATCCCAGAGAGTATGTTGAGATAACCGCTAGCAATTAATTGTTGTTCTAACACTCTGCTGTCTTTTAAGAAATCCAAACTCTCAGAATTACATTTGAGTCTTAGATATTGTCCATAAGGTAGATTGGCTTTTAAGCTTTTAGGATGGTTAGATTCATAATGTAGATAGGTATTACAATCACTAGGTTTTCTATAGGTTTAAAAAGCCAATTTATTCTCAGACGTTCTCCATATAGTAGTATCCAAAAAGGGAATACTATTCTTATCCCATTGTCCAACAAATTTAATACGGTCATGTTGCTCATTAAGCCACATGATTGCAGTCTTCAAGTATTTGAAGGGCTGCCATGTAGAAGATGGAGCAGATCTATTCTCCCTTGCTCCGGATTGCAAGACTAGGTCTAATGGGTGGGAATTACAAGGGAGTTGTTACCGGTTAAATATCAGGAGAAACTTCCTAACTCTCAGAGTGGTTGAGCAGTGGGACAGACTGCCTCGGGAGGGGGTGGATGCTTCTTCGCAGGACGTTTTCAAGCGGAGGCTGGACAACCATCTCTCGGGTACGTTGTAGGGCTATCTTTCGGCTATGCTCCTGCAGAGTGCAGGGGGTTGGACTAGACGACCTGCAAGGTCCCTTCCAACGCTGACATTCTATGGTGACCAGTCCTGAGGAGGAGGGCTGGACTTTCTCTCCAACGACAAGGAGGGGGGAAAGCAAATCCTGTCCTGAGGCCACAACTGCCAGAGGTAGAGTGGTTGTATGTAGGGACAGAAAATTGCAGTTTGAGGCTGTTTATTTTCTGCTCGGTTCTGTTGAAGCGCCTGTGCTATTTATTTCTGTGCCTAACCTTGTGCATAGTTTAAATAAACCTTCTTTTTGAATGATAAGACCTGGTAGTGCCTTGACCACATAGTCCTCCCCGCTCAGCACGTTACCAGAGGCAAAGGGAGGCCAAGGAACCGAAACGGGCCCAAATCGGGGGGATTGCTAACTCTCCAGGGGGCACACAAACATTAAGGTACCCACTTTCCCGGCTGGGGAATCAACCAGAGGGGGTCTCACTGTCCCTCTGGGAAGGCGGTGTAAGTTCAGTGAGTGGCAGCAGCGAATGAGGAGAGGAAGTAACCCCACCAAGCAGGGTGGGCAGGCATAAACAGGGGCTTGCAAAGCCACAGAACGACTATTCGGTCTCCCAGGGCTGAAGGCGGGTCCCCGTTTCGCCACACCGCCCATTCAAGCTGTGACCTTTATCATACACCTAAGACCTCCCTGCCCAATATGTGTTCCTCCAGACACTTCACCGGAGCTAATAGAAAATCAAAAACTTCATTATTGCCACTGGGGTTCAAACAGCTCTGATGATGGACGCAGGGGTGAGGATGGGCAGGGGCAAGATCCGTCTCCTTGGTTTTTTGCATTCCTCCTCTAACCTGTTTCCCTTCCTGCAGTTTCAGGTGTGGGGGCCGTCTGTGAAGATGGGAGTGAAGTTCTCTGAGGAGGAAGGATCTCCTTGGGAGGAGGAGCAGAAGGCGCAGGCCCAGGAGCGTTCCCAAGATGCCCTCTCCCGTGGTAGGGGTGCCTCGTGCCCAGATCTGGGCACACTGTGAAGTTGTTGGACAGAAGGTTCAGGACAGGAGGAAAAAGAGATATTTCTGCACACCACACAGAGTGGACTGCTGAGACCCAGTGCCATAGAATGTAACAGTGGCCACTCCCTTGAAGGGGGAATTATACAGATTCATGGAGGGCAATTCCTTTCTCATAGGAACAAAGGAGAAAATGAGAGAAGTCATGTTGGATCAGGCCAGGGCCCATCTGATCCAAGATTCTGTGCCACACAGTGGCCCAAGGCCAGGTGCCATCAAGAGGTCCACCAGCAGGGCCAGAGCTCCTAAACCCCTCCTACCCCACAAGTACCAGGAATACAGAGATTCACTGTCCTACACATAGATTTCCATCTATACCTTGTGGCTAATAACCACTCGTGGACCTCTGCTCCAGATGTTTATCCAGTCCCTTCCGAAAGCAATACCGGAGGCAGGAGGTGGGGGCAGGCTTTATTCAGCCACCTCTCTGAATATCCTCCAGGCCCCCGTAGGGGTCACTCACCAGAGGTCGCCATGACTTCCAGTTGCACGCACACACTAGTTATTTTTTAAAAAAAATCCTATCTCACCTAACTTCTGTTAGAGGGACTTAAGGTGGCTCAGAAAAGAAAAGTTGACCTGGCACCCCTGGGAACTTTGGAGGTGGGGCCGGGGGGGAAGTGATGTCACAGTGATGTCGCATCCTGCTGAAAACAAAAATCTCGACGTGACGTCAGAGCCTCAACAGACGCTCTGGAAACCGCTTGATATTACCCTCGAGTTCTCAGGTGTGCTAATGTCACCTCTGGGTTTTTGGACAGGTGTGACTGTGATGTATCGTTTGACCTCATTTCTTCACACACACTCCCTTCTCCCGGAAGCCTGAACTCAAAGGCACATGGGAGGGATCAGCCAGCAGGAGAATGGTGCACCTGGGCCTTTGGTCTGACCGAGCAGGGATGCTGCCACCGTTTTGAGCTTTGGAATTCACAGGATAAATTTCAAGAGGCAGAGAAGTCTGAACTGTGTTGGCCGTGTTTGTACCCCTCCCCCCCCGAGGCTCATAGGAACCTGGAGCTTCTCTTCCTCCTCTCCTTCAAGTTGACTCAAAATTGTTACACATTTTGTTGAGTGTAGACAGGGCAAGGTCTCACAGCCCTGGGAAGAGGGGTGCATGAAGCAGGATACACACAAGCAAGG
>NW_015165475.1:4999-14153 GCF_001447785.1 Gekko japonicus
CACGATCTCTGATGAGGAAGTCTGCTTTTTCTTTTTTAGTTTCCAGCTTCCTTTGAGGAGGTGGCCGTGTATTTCACCGTGGCCGAGTGGGCCCTGCTGGATCCAGACCAAAGAGCACTCTACTGGGAAGTCATGCTGGAGAACTATAGGAGTGTGGCCTCTCTGGGTAAGGATCTTCCTTAGGTGCCAAAGGTGTGAATTGCTGCCATTGTGATGTTGTGTGAATCAGAGTATTGAAGAGCAGCATGTCATTATATGCCTTGGCCTTGTACTCACCCCCTCTGGATGAGTCCAGGAGTTGAGGTGGCGGTGAAAGCAACCAACAGACGTGGCTGGTCCAGGGGCCACTGCAGCTACTGCTGTGGCCAGCGTGAGACGCAGGGTGGGTGTCACGGCCTGAGGTGGAGACAGACAAAGGCCTTGGGTCACTCTTCCTCCACTTTTCTCTCTCTCTCTCTCCCAAAGAAGGCACGGATGTGCGAGAGACTGCAGTGGAGACGGACGAAGGGCTGGAGAGTTTCTCAAGAGGATCTCAACAGAATAGTTCCTTCCCGAGTGAACTGGCCGCGAGTGAGTCTGCTTCGTCTTTCTGTCAAGGGAAAGGGCAAAGAATAGCCATGGTGGTTTTCTGCTTCACTCTGTAGCAGCTCTTGGTTGGGTAGAATGATAAAGCCCTCTGGGTAAGGAGGGAAGCCCTTTGGGGCCTGCGATCTTGGGAATTCTTCCTGGGTCTGAGCTCAGTTGTGGCTCTTTTAGTCCCTTTAGGGGCTGTCCTGTCCTTAAATACCGGACATTCCAGGGAAAGGTGAGGTATTCACTTAAGAAAAGCTTAGCTGGACGAGTCAGACGCCCATCAGCCTTTTCCTACCGTGGTCAGTTGAATATCTCCAGGCCTCCCCTCCCTCTCTCCCCCAATAGCTGGTATTCCTATGGGAGTTCTCTTAGAACTGGTTAGGTCCTGACTTCTCCCCTGCCCTAGCAGACACATGTTATTGGAGTCTGAAGACCAGCTCCTCTTCAGCCCCATCACACCTGGACGGAAACTCTGTAGAATCTCAGGACTAGAAGTTACAATCATTTTTTGTATTTCATCATCAAAAGCCCTGCATGACTAGGTAAATGGGAAAGACAGAGCACCAGATCTTTGCCGCTTTTTCTCTTAAAGTAGATTCGAGGAGTTTTGCACAGGGGAGGGATGGTCACAATACAGAAAAAGCTCTACTGGAGGGCTGGCCAGGGAAATGTTGTGACCAGTGGCTTAGGAGATAAAATAGACACTCGTTAATCAGGAGTTCCTGATTGGTAGCTTGGCTCCTTATGTGAGTGGTGATTGGACCTCCCCCTTTATTCCACCAGGAGACGTTGAAAATACAGATGGACCAGAGAGGCAGGAAAGAATCCGTACGGTGAAGAGGCGGGTTCAATCCATTCCTTGCCAAGAAGGGGGCTGCTATGAAATCCCAGTCTGCAACCTTCCCCAATGGATTCATTCAGGAGTGAAGCTATTTATCTGCTCCAAGAGTGGAATGACTTTCTCAAGTGGAAGGAAGGGTAATGTATGTTTTCCAAAACACATTATAAGGAAGGCGTGTAAATGCTGTTACTGTGGAAAGTACTTCAGATACAGACCACAGCTTCACGTGCACCAGAAAATACACATAGTACAGAAGCTTTTGGAATGCTCAGAGTATGGGAAGAGATTTAGTCGGAGTGACAGTTTTAAAAAGCATCAAAGAACCCACACAGGGGAGAAACCTTTTGTATGCTCAGTGTGTGGAAAGAGATTCAGTCGGAGTGGCTATCTTCAAGTGCACCGAAGAACCCACACAGGGGAGAAACCTTTTGAATGCTCAGAGTGTGGAAAGAGATTCAGTATACATGGAAGTCTTCAAGTGCACCGAAGAACCCACACAGGGGAGAAACCTTTTGAATGCTCAGAGTGTGGGAAGAGATTTAGTCAGACTGGCAGACTTCGACAGCATCAAAGAACCCACACAGGGGAGAAACCTTTTGAATGCTCAGAGTGTGGAAAGAGATTCAGTCAGAGTGGCAATCTTCAACTGCATCAAAGAACCCACACGGGGGAGAAACCTTTTGCATGCTCAGAGTGTGGAAAGAGATTTAGTACGAGTGGCAATCTTCAAGTGCACCGAAGAACCCACACAGGGGAGAAACCTTTTGAATGCTCAGAGTGTGGAAAGAGCTTCAATACAAGTGGCAACCTTCAAAAGCACCAAAGAACCCACACGGAGAAGTCTTTTGAATGCTCAGAGTGTAGAAGGAGCTTCAATACAAGTGGCAATCTTCAAAAGCATCAAAGAACCCACACAGGGGAGAAACCTTTTGAATGCTCAGAGTGTGGAAAGAGATTCAGTCAGAGTGGTAGTCTTCAAGTGCACCAAAGAACCCACACAGAAGAGAGAACTTTTGAATGCTCAGTGTGTGCAAAGAGATTTAGTCGAAGTCACAGTCTTCAAAAGCATCAAAGAACCCACACCGGGGAGAAACCTTTTGAATGCTCAGAGTGTGGAAAGAGCTTCAATATAAGGGGCAATCTTCAAAAGCACCAAAGAACCCACACAGAAGAGAGAACTTTTGAATGCTCAGAGTGTGGGAAGAGATTTAGTCAGACTGGCAGACTTCGACAGCATCAAAGAACCCACACAGGGGAGAAACCTTTTGAATGCTCAGAGTGTGGAAAGAGATTCAGTCAGAGTGGCAATCTTCAACTGCATCAAAGAACCCACACGGGGGAGAAACCTTTTGCATGCTCAGAGTGTGGAAAGAGATTTAGTACGAGTGGCAATCTTCAAGTGCACCGAAGAACCCACACAGGGGAGAAACCTTTTGAATGCTCAGAGTGTGGAAAGAGCTTCAATACAAGTGGCAATCTTCAAAAGCATCAAAGAACCCACACAGGGGAGAAACCTTTTGAATGCTCAGAGTGTGGAAAGAGATTTAGTACTAGTGGCAATCTTCAAGTGCACCGAAGAACCCACACAGCGGAGAAACCTTTTGAATGCTCAGACTGTGGAAAGAGATTCAGTCGGAGTGGCCATCTTCAAGTGCACCGAAGAACCCACACAGGGGAGAAACCTTTTGAATGCTCAGACTGTGGAAAGAGATTCAGTCATAGTGGCAGTCTTCAAAGGCATCAAAGAACCCACACAGGGGAGAAACCTTTTAAATGCTCAGAGCCAGGGCCTGGCAGGGTGAACGAAGACCCCTGGCCCCTGTTTGTTTCCAAGTGAACCTAGCTCCATTCTCACCACCCTAATAAGGAGAAAGGACTTCCGAAAGGAAATAGGAAGGTGGAGGGGTAGCATGTGAAAGACCAAGGAAATTTCCCGGGGAAGAAGCTCATTTGGTCAGGCAAGAAATGAGAACGAAGATCCCACAGACCTTATGGCACCTCTACATCCTGACCCCATATGTCCCTTTTTGGCAACCCCTCTTTCGGGTAGTCGTGAAGGAGCTACTGGACTTGAATTCTGCTCTGCTTCTACGGACGAATACGGCAGCCCACCAGAGAGGCAAAGAGCATGCCTTGCCCTTCCAGGCTTCAGAGTCCAAGTGGTAAAACTGAATAGCTTCAGTAATGGAGGGAAAGCCTCAATCAAACCCACGTGCGTTTGGACAGAGGTACAAACCAAAATCATTGTGGCTTGGAACAGTCTCTGGATTAAAAATCAATGGATTGCCAAAATAAATTTTCTGTATCAGTTGATACAGATCAATATACAAAGGCTTTGATGGACTGGCAGAAAGAAAGAAATATATACGGAGTGGAAAAACTAAGAATTAGATTTAACGTATTACAGGATTAGATAAAAGAGGAGGCTTAGCAGTACCTAATATTAAACTATAACACTAAGCAGCCAGTACAGTTCGGATTGCAGATTGGATCAATCAAGTTCAACTTTTTTTTTAATTTAATTTTTTTTAGTTATTTTTCAGTTAACATTGAAATCATAGTAACATAACATTTTGCATCAAATAGTCATGTCTCCATAAACTTTGTAACATAGGTAAACAATTGTTACGCAACCTTTCGAGTAACCTACATTCAGTCCGCTGTAAACTTTTTGTAGAATGAAAACAGTCGGCATTTCATAACATATGCATAACAACATTCAATAGGTAAAGCAGTTTTCAAAATATAGGGTATGAAATTTATACAACCTGTATGTATTCCTTTCAGTCACGAAAAGAAAAGAAATAAAAATAAATAAATAAACAAATAATGTGCAGATAGAAATAGACTGCAAATGGTGAAATTAAAGTAAATCAAATCCACTCTGCAAATTGGGACCACTCAGAGGAGATGTACTGTTGCTTAGAGAGGAACTGCATGATCGGGTACCACTTCCCAACAAACCACTCTTGTCTTGTGTTTTGGTTCGTTGTGTCTATTTTTACCGTAACCGCGTCCATTAGGTATTGATTCCAGAGTTTACTGTACCAGACCTCGATGGTCGGTTTTTTGGGGTCTTTCCAAGAGGTGGCTATCGTTGTTTTAGCCGCGTCTAGCATAGCGTCAATGTTGTCTTTGTGAAACCTCCCTGCAAGGTCCTTTGGCCAGCTATTTAAGAAGAGGATTTCCGGTGTGCAGGGTATTTTGACCTGTGTGATGTCCGCTATGGTCCCTAATATTTCGTCCCAGAACATTTTAATTTTACTGCAGCCCCACCAACAGTGGGCATAATCCCCCACCTGATCACAACCTTTCCAGCAATTTGGAGAAGCTGTGGAAAGTATGTGTGAGATTTTCTTAGGAGTGGTATACCACCTCGTCATGATTCTAAAGTTTTGCCATCGTATTGCTATGGAAGAGGTTGAGAAGCTATTAGACCTCCAAAATATGGTCCACAAGTCTTCAGTAAGGTTTTGTGAGCAGTCTTTCTGCCAAGCAGTTTGGTATCTTAGGCTAGATGTGCAAGATTCCTGTTTTAGTAGTGAGTATAATTTGGAAATCAGACCTTTGCTTGTTTCCCCTGAATCTCGGATTAAGCCTTCTAGTTTTGTCAGTGGTTGTTTCATTATTTGAGTGATGTTGATAGAGGTAAGTAGATGACTCATTTGTAAGTAGAGAAACCAAGGGATGTTGTGGCCCAAATTTCGTTCTAGTACTGCTTTGCTTTTTATTCCTTGTTTGTTGGCTATGTCTAGTAATCGTGTTATACTCTTGCTTTTCCATTGAGCTAGTAAGCTGTGATCCTTGCCAGGTTGGAACCAATCTTGGTTGTGAAATGAGGTGTATCTAGATAGTTTGGGCAGGAGAGGTCGAGTGTGGGTTTTCCAACTTAATAATGCCGGGTATACAGTCACCAATTTATGTCTCAATGCTTGGGGAAGGGTGTTGTTCGCCCATGCTATATCAGCAAGAGATTGGGGGTATAGTATGTCATCCCAAATGCCTACCCAATCCGGTTTTGTAGTGGTTCTGAACATTTTGAGTGTGATTGCTAATAAGATCGCCCTGTTATAGAGTACTAAATCTGGAAATGCGAAGCCACCCAATGCTCTTGGCCTTTTAAGAACGTTCAAACTAATTCTGGGTTTTTTCCTGTTCCACAAAAATTGGGACAGGGTGTTTTGCCATTTTTTACATATAGTTCGTGGGATAATTTGTGGGATTGTTCGAAATAAAAATATGAACTTCGGTAGGATAAACAATTTTACCAAGTTAAATCGCTCTATCCAGTTTATGTTAAGTTTATTCCACTTATGTATCGTATGGAGTAATTCTGTGAACATTTCGTGGTGGTTTAGAGTTATCAGATCCTCCTGAGCTAGGGGGATTTGTATACCTAAATATGTTAAGGCTTTGGATACCCATTGGAACTTATACTCTGTGCATATCCAAGATTTCTCTGATTCTGATAGGTTGGAGGGCAATATTTGAGACTTATTATCGTTGACTTTTAATCCTGAAATCTTACCAAATTCCACTAACAGTTCATGAAGGTTGGGGAGGGTATTTGTGGGCTGAGTTACATAAAGGAGCATGTCATCCGCAAATAGGGACAATTTGTGCTCTTTAGACTGTAGTTTGATGCCTGATATGTTGGGATGTTTCCTAATTGCATTGGCCAGCGGCTCTATGGCGAGAGCAAACAGCAGAGGGGACAGGGGGCATCCCTGACGTGTGCCTCTAAGCAGTGGAATCCTATTTGAGATCGTGCCATTTATTTTGATTTTGGTTGTTGGATTGAAATATAGTGTTCGTATCATGTTGATGAACTTGTGGCCAAAGCCCATGTTTTCCAGAACTGAGAAAAGGTAATTGAATTCCACGGAATCAAAGGCCTTTTCAATGTCTAATGAAAGGAATATGGCTTTCATTTGATTTTTATGGCAATGATTGAAAAGGGACAAAGTTTTTATGGTATTGTCCGCAATGTCCCTGCCTGGGATGAACCCCACCTGGTCCTGATCTATGTAGTCTGTGATGAGAGTGCCAAGCCTCTTGGCCACCGTTACCGTTAGGATTTTGAGATCTTGATTTAAAAGCGATATCGGCCTGTATGATGTCGGGTGCAAGGGATCTCTCCCTTTCTTATGAATAACGACTGTGTTTGCCTCGCTCCACGATGGGGGCAGTCTCTTGTTTTGCATGATATCATTGCATGCCTCAGTCAGTGGTTTCGCTAATTGTTTTTTGAATTTTTTGTAGAAGTCAGGGGGGAACCCATCAGGTCCATCAGGGAACCCATCAGGCTTTGGAGTTTTTAAGATTTCCAATTGTTTCTAGTATTTCTTTTTCTGTGAAGGGCTCTTATAGAAATGTCCTGTGTTTATCACTAAGAAGTGGGAGGTTGCCTTGTTCTGTTAGGAAATGGTTAATTTCGGCTGCTGTAGGTGCCGAGGAGGAGTATAACTTTGTATAGTATTGCTCAAAGATCTCAACTATATGTTTGGTCTGGGTATGAACCTTGCCTTGTGGCGATTTAATAGAAGGGATCCTGTTAGAGAGTGTTTGTGCTCTAACTTTCTTTGAGAGTAGGTTTAAAAATCTTGGGGTCCTAAAGCAATATTTCTGTTTTGTGAAAATCATTTGTTTTCTGATTTTCGCAGTTTCAATCTGTTCCAAGTTACGCCTAGCTACCTGCAGTTGTTTATAGATTTTTTCTGTTTCTGAGAGTTAGTGGAATAATCTAGTAAGAACACTATATCCAATTTGAACACACATGAGAGACACATCATGACCCAGGAGGTGAAAGGAGGATCCTTTTGGAGAAGTTTGGAGTTTAATGAACTCTGTAATAATGGATTATCCTCGTTTGGGTATCAGAATAATTACAGGGGACTTTGCATTTGAATCTTTTCGAGATGGGCTTATTTCTGTGTTGGATTGTTTGTATGAAGTATTAGAGTGGAAGAGGGCGGAGCACCGCTGATGTGAGCGGATGCAAGAAACGAGAGCTCCCGGAGCTACCCACCTAAAACCTACTTTAAATCGAACTGCCTCTCATGAAACGACTACAAAGGTATGAGAAGAACTTATATAAAGGTAAAACAACTAAAAGCCAACAGCAAAAAACAACAGTTACAAAAAAATTTACGAGAGAAGCCACGGCTAAAACTTTGGGCCTAAACGTAGACTGGGACAACAATATGACGTCCGGAAGCTCGATACCAGATCCAAAGGCCAAAGATGAAACCATGCCACTTACTAGAAAAGACCTACTCGACCTGAAAACAGACCTACTGAGGTCCTTTTCTTCGCTAGTCTCGGAACTGCTTCAACCACTTCAGGTACAGCTTAATGAATTAATTAAAGACTTGTCGGTAACAACTAAAATAGCGGAGGAAAATGCCAAACTAACTTTCACTATGCAGGAGGATATGAAAACCCTACAATCTTCAGAAAAGCAAAACAATGCACGGATTTCGGCCCTTGAAAACAAATGGCGCCAACTCAATTTAAAATTCCTAGTACAATTCTTATACCCCAAAACATGAGACAGAGTCTTGAGAGAAGCGAGAATTAACGGTTCTCTTACATACAAAGAAGGAAAGGTGCAAGTTCTTCTAGAGACCTTTCGGTGGAAACACTGGAGAAACTCTTCAGCCTTAAAATTTTTGCTTCTAAACTTTTAAAAGCAAATATCAGTTTTAGATGGAGCCCTGCATCGGATATTCATGTTTATAAGAATGGAACACTGTACCAGGCTACGGATATTCCCTCTGGGAAAGCCCTTCTTACTTCATTAAACCTTCAACTTACTACAGAAGAAGAACAAACCTTACAGAATTCTTAATGAACTAGTAATATAGATGGTAGACGTTTGCTGATTATACTGCAGTTTTAAATGCATAAGATTTATTTAAACAGGAAATATAGCTAACAAGTGGAGACCTGCAAGAAACTTGCAAGTTGGTTATCCTATTCTTCACGCCTTTGCTTCCTCCTGTCTCCCCCTACCTCTCTCACAGTCTTTCTCCCTTCTGCCCCCCTTTCTTTCTCTCTCTCCTCCATGTATAGTTTGGAGGGTGGAGTCTATGGCATATACTGGTCTGTAGTTTCTCCCCTTTTCAAATCCCACCCTCCCCAGACTCCACCCCACAAATGTCCAGGAATTTGCCAACCTGGATTTGGCAACACAATTTCCTTCCCACCGAACAGCCAACCTACCTTTATCTGCCTCTCTGTCTTCAGATTTCTGTCTCCATACCCCTCCCCCACAGCCTCTACCTAGGAAAATTACAGTCTTTCTCCACAGTGGGGACCAAAGCAGCTTACATTATGCTCTCCTCCTTTTTATCTGCACAACAACCCTGTGAGGTTGGCTAGGCTGAAAGTATGTGACTGGTCCAAAATCACCCAGTCAGCTTCCACCACAAGATGGGGATCTGAACCTGGGTCTCGCAGACCCTAATCTGAAGCTCTAACTGTTACATCACACTGGCTTTCATAGGGTGGCTGCTGATGAACAGTAGCAAGCAGCTGGGCCTACTTGAGTCATGCAAATCAGGTGGTATCAAGACACCCAGAGGGTGCTGCCTAGGGATGCCAGCCTCCAGGTGGGACCTGGGGATGCCTGGAATTACTGCTCATCTCCAGACTACAGAGATAACTTCCCATGTGGGGGGGACCTGGCGACCCTAAACTGCTGCCAGGCCTAGGGTTGGCAACCTCTAAGTGGGGCAT
>NW_015165475.1:14332-18883 GCF_001447785.1 Gekko japonicus
CACCCTTTGTCTGACGGAGCCAGTTAGAAGCCTCCCCCCCCCTGCCCTGAACGTTCTAATCTCTCTCTCTCACCGTTGATGGCTGGAGTTAGATCCCTACAGAGGCCATTTCAAAAGGTATTGGGGGGGATTCAACCCTCCCTGAAGGGATTTTTTTACTTTTTGGATTTTTCTGCAGACACAGGAAGTATACTGACTATGTAGGAAAAGCTGTTGGAGGAGAGTGAGCTTCCTGTAAGTGGAAATAAGTATCCGCACAACGTTCCCCCTGTTGGAATTAGTATATAGATTAAGTTTGATTTCTATGTGAAGGAACATAGCTATGTTTGTTTTTACATTTTGCAGGCCTTGCAGTATAGGATACAGAGTACTGATAGAGTTCTTGATAATAGCTTTGGTAATCATTGGCTCCGGTCACACGGGCCAGAAAATGCGTGGCTGTTTGCCCCGGGGCAAAATAACGTGCGGTTGCACAATCAGACCTCCCGTGGAGGTCCCGTGAAGGTCCCGTGGTTAGGGGGAGGTGCCGATCACACGGCGTGGCAAAGAAGCGGGGGCCGCGCGCCGAGGGAAGGCGAGGAGGGGGCTGCCAGAGAAAGCCGGCCAAGCGGCGCTGGGGAGAGGAGGGGCCAGCGGCCGACTGGGCAGTGCGGCGTTGCGTTGGGCACGGCTTTTTCCCCACCAGTGAGGCAGGCAGGGGGTGGGCAATAGTTGTGTAAGGGCAACAGTCCAGGGAGCCAGCTGGTGGGGCACGCGAAGAGGGCAAAGCAGCATGGCTCAGTCCCCTCCGCCCTGACCACGCCTCCTTCTCCGCTGCCTCCTCCAGAGCCTGTCTTCGAGGCCATGGTGGATGCCACCCTCCTGGCTCTTCGGCTCCCTGGGCACTGGGGCTCCGATCTCGCAGCCTCTGCACACACACCTGTCTTTATAGGAGCCCTCATGCCACCCGTGTGTCTAGTCAACTCTTCCCGGCTTTGCCCCCCCTTCCCCAAGCAGACTCCCTACTCTGCCACCACGCCCCCCCCTCTTCTGGGCTTCGCTGCAGCCGCTTTATCTTCTGCCTTCCCCCCTTTTCCCCTATCTGTTTCTCTCTCGCCTCAAGCCGTGCGCTCTTGTTGCGTTTCTTCTGGCTGCCCTCCTCTTCTCTGCATGACTCAAGTCTTAGCGAGCTGCTAAGTTGTTTGTTGTTTTTTTAAACTAAAGTATGTGCATGCTCCGCTGGGTGCTTGTGCGCATCCGTGGAGACTTGGGGGGAAAAAACCCTTTTTGCTAGGGGACATGGGCGGGCGCCGGAACTACCACCGGAAACGCGATCAGACGCCCACCCTTGCCCCGCGGTTTCCGGAAACTAGTACCTCCAAGGTACTAGTTTTTTAAACCGCATCTTCGGCGGGAAGCCTCGGGTGAGCCACGGGAGCTCTACGTTTCCCAGATGTGGCGGTGTGATCACGCCCGGAAGATCCGCCTATCTTCCGTCTCTGCAGCATGGCTAATGCTCCGTGTGACCGCAGCCATTGAGGTGTATTACTTAATATATCTTAATCCTTAATGTTAACATTTTTATAACTTTAAATAATGAGTTACAGATGCAATAGCGTGTGGTTAAATTTAGTGTGTGTGAAGATATGCAGGTATATTAAATAGTTATTAACTATAGCAGGTATGAAGCTATGTATTTTAAGCCCATGGCCCAAATCTTAGTTAATCAATTCCGTTCAAATGACCTAAGTTTGAAAAGAGGCACCAGACAGGGTTGCCCACTCTTCCCGCTTTTATTTGCACTTTCAATTGAACCATTAGCTCATGCAATCAGAACTGACAAATTAATTCAGGGGATACACACAAAAGAAGTAGAACTGAAAATTGGACTGTGTGCAGATGATATAATATTTTAATTAACTAACCCTCAACAATCATTACAGAACTTATTAATTCAAGTAAATAATTTTGGTGCAGTCACTGGATTTGCTGTAAACTATAAGAAATCAGAAATATATCCTCTGTACATATCGGTCAGTCTGAAAAATAGGCTCAAATTATTGTTTCCATTTCATTGGGTGGATAAAGCCTGGCGACACCTGGGAATTAATTTTCCTATTGATATACAAGATTTATATAAAAGCTACTATGTTCCACTTACTGAACAACTCAAAAAAACTTTAATGGAATGGTCAGCATTAAATCTTACTTTACTTGAGAAAATAAATTTAATTAAAACAATTTTATTACCTAAATTTCTTTTTTTGCTTCAAAACTTGCCAATTCCAGTAAATAGGAAAGATATGATAGCCTGGAAGGTACAATTAACAAAATTTCTTTGGGCAAATAAAAGGGCACGGATTAAATTTATTATGTTAACCAAACCATCTAGGTTGGGAGGCCTTGGACTTCCAGATTTAGAAATGTATTATTTAGCTTCCCAGCTCCGAAATATACAATATTATGTTTTACCAGATTGTAATAAATCTTGGTTAGGTTTAGAGCAGCAAGAGACTGAACCTCATCATTTATACGAATTTATTTGGGATCCTGGGAATACAAACTTAATCCAGAAATTAGTAAATCTTTATGTGAAATTAACTTTGCAATTTTGGCATAAGTATAGACAAGTTTTGGCACCTGGAATATCGCCGATTGCGGCATTATTTGGACAATCATGGTTTACTCCTGGGATGGAAAGAGATTTTTTTAAAGCTGTACGAGAAAAAAGGGCTATATAGAATCTGTGATTTTGTAATTAATGATAGAATTCTTACTCAAAAATCTCTTGAAAATAAATGTGGCGTTTCAATCCCATGGATTCAATATTTTCAGTTGCACCATATTTTAAAAGATATTTTTAAAAAGACAAACTTGGAAAGAGACCTACTCCCCTTTGAAAGATTTTTTAAAACACAGGGTCAGAAGGTGAAAGGTTTACTATCCATAATATACACGCAGCTATTACCTAAAAGGTGGAAAGGCTCAAATGCAATACAAGATAGATGGCATCAAGATTGTGCTATAACATTTACGGAATCTCAATGGGTTAGAATCTGGTCTAGCAGTATGTTTAGATGTCGATCCTTCAATTTGAAATTACAACATTACAAATTATATACCCGATGGTACCTTACGCCAGAACGGCTATATAAGTGTAAATTTAAGTCAACGCCTCTTTGTTGGAAAGGGTGTGGAGAAAAGGGAACACTGATACATTGCTGGTGAGCCTGCCCTCAGATTGTTGCTTTTTGGAATAAAATATTAAGAGAGATAAAGTTAATAACCGATTGTGATATTCCAAATACACCTGCTTCTCTATTGTTACATTATTGGCCTGACCTGAATTTAACAAAACAAATGGAAGAAGTAGTGTCTATTTTCTTAATGGCTGCAAAAAACTTAATTGCACTTAACTGGAAACTAACAAAGATCCCGACTGTGGGGCAGTGGAGAACGAAAGTATGGGACTTAATAGTCTCAGACAAAATCTCAATGCAATTGATTGCCAATGATAATCCTAAAATGACTAATAACTTTATGGAAAAATGGTTTGTGCTTTTTTGAATATATTACTGCTTGTCAACCCCGAACATTTCGATTGCCAAAAAAATACAAGGACTTCTTTTTCTATTAGCTGTTTTGTTTTAGTTGAATTATATTGTTGTATCTTTCTTGTAATTTGATTGTTTGTTATAATGTAAATTTATATACTATATATATTGGAATTTTGTTGAAAAAGTTGATAAAATTAATAAAAATAGTTAATTATTAAAAAAAGGAAAGGAATTACAAGCTGCCTTTAATGTTAGCCATGGTAAAAAGGTGGGTTTGATTTTTTTTGTCAATAAATTAAAATCTGTTTTAAAAAAGTATTAGAGTGTATTTGTTCACATTGATATTATAATATAGTGACCTTTGATTTCTTCAGGGGCATTATGAAACTGGCTGATTTGTTTTCAGTTCCCGTCCTAATAAAGCCCAGCATAGTGTTGACCTTTTTTATTGCAGTCACACACTGTCTCAACATTTTCAGTGATTTATCCACTACGACTCCAAGATCTCTCTTTTGATCAGTCTCTGCCAGTTCGGAACATATCAACGTGTGTTTATAGTGAAGATTTTTGGCCCCAATGTGCGTGCATCACTTTGCACTTGGCCACATGAACCTCATTTGCCATGTTGACGCCCACTCCCCCATCCTCGACAGATCTCTTTGGAGTGCCTCACAATCCTCCGTGCTTTTCACCATCCTTAACAATTTTGTGCTATTCGTAAATGTAGCCACTTCACTGCTTACTCCCAACTCTAAATCATTAATAAACAAATTAAAAAGCATTGGACCGAGTACTGATCCCTGGGGTACCCCACTGCTTACCACCCTCCATTGAGAAAATTGCCCAATTATACTCACTCTCTGTTTCCTTTTAATTAGCCAGTTTTTGATCCACAAAAGGACTTATCCTTTTATCCCGTGACTGTTGAGCTTACTTAGGAGCCTTTGATGAGGAACTCTATCAAAAGCTATCTCGAAGCCAAAGTAAACAAGGTAAACAACATCTATTGGGTCCC
>NW_015165476.1:0-10607 GCF_001447785.1 Gekko japonicus
CTTGATAAACAGAGGGGTATTGTCAATCAAATGCAGCAGAAGGATTTGCATAAGAACAATCTCTGCCTCTTTAGGAACCCAGTGTGCAGACTGAGTGTAAAACTGACACTTCCACCTCTCAGAGAGCCAGTTTGGTGTAGTGGTTAAGTGTGCGGACTCTAATCTGGGAGAACCGGGTTTGATTCCCCACTCCTTCCCTTGCGCCTGGCTGGATGACCTTGGGCAAGCCATAGTTCTGATAAGAGCTGTCCTTGAAAAAGAGCAGTTTGTGTCAGAGTTCTCTCAGCCCCACCCACCTCACAGGGTGTCTGTTGTGGGGAGGGGAAGGGAAAGGAGTTTGTAAGCCACTCTGAGACTCCAAGTGAAGGGCGGGGTATAAATCCAATCTCTTCTTCTTCTTCTTCAGTCTAATGGTTGTTCTGGCAACAGTTATTTCCTACAGTCATGGAGCCTTCATACACTACCAGAGAAATACTAACAGCATTACTATAATTGCGGATACTGTTATTTCTCTCAACTAAAATCCTGAGCACTCTTCTGAAGAAAGTTCAGGAGAGAAGTTACATTAAATAATTTCCAAGCTTCTTCCACATTTTGAATAATTGCAGATGTTATTTTGTCATTGTTCCCATCTTCCATGCAAATTCTTGAAACAAATAATCCTTTGGGATTGTTTGAATTTGATAAACAGAGGGGTATTGTCAATCACATGCAGCAGAAGGATTTGCATAAGAACATTCTCCGCCTCTGTAGGGACTCAGTGTGCAGCCTGAGTGTAAAACGGACACTTCCACCTCTCAGTCTAATGGTTGTTCTGGCAACAGTTATTTCCTACAGCCATGGAGCCTTCATACACTACCAGAGGAATACTAAAGCATTGCTATAATTGCGGATACTGTTATTTCTCTCAACTAAAATCCTGAGCACTCTTCTGAAGAAGAAATAAGTTTCCAGCGTATTGCTTTCCAAAATCCTTAGCTAAGTAATCGCTCAGGAATGTAGGAGGAGTGACTGTTTCTTCCATAAAGAATTCTTAGCTCAATCTAATAGGACTGCCGTGGGTTTCCGGTAGTCCCTCCCAGGAAAAGAGACAGATCTTCTCCCAACCTCCTCTCTGACACAGAAACAATTTGGGCTGTGCCAAGAGAGATCTGACCTGGGTATTTAGCAGCAGATGCCGGCAGGGCTCCCTTTCCACTTCTCGAAGCACACAACTGCAGAGCGCTTCAAGTCCCCGCCTTTGATAGGCAGACGGAAACGAGCACAGAAGGCTGCGGCGTTACTTTCTTTTTGCAAAGCGTATTCTGCGCAGCGTGCCTGTCGCACAGAGAGATCGCCTGAATGTAGTTTGCAAAAACAAAACCCGGTTCTTACCTACCCAAAGACTCGCTCGGAGCGGCCCTCCCAGAACCGTGCAGCCGAGCGCCGGAGGAGGCGCAATGGAGAGAGCCCTGCGTGGCGGCAAGAAAACCCACGAAGCGGGCTACGCCTCCGCAACAAACGCCGCGCTCTTCCTGTCGATGTCGACAGCGCCACCAGGTGTCTGAATGAAAAACTATACCGCATTCGATGTAAAACGTTAAAGCCTCTCCCCGAAGAAATATATGACGCGGAGACCATTTTTCAGTAAAATATTGAAAAGCAGGTTGAAACCGCTCACGTACCTTGTGGTTTTAGCAGGCAGCAGGCAGCAGGGACATGCGAAGTGAGGCGAGATCTCCGATGGATGCTTGCAGCGGCTTGTACCAAGGAGTGTGTTCCCTCTAAGCTGAGTTAGTGTGAGCTAGCTCACAGTTTTTTAGCCTCCGGCTCACAGATTTTTGCCTTAGCTCAGGAAGGATGGCTACAGAGCAAACTAAATTATGCAGCAGCCAAATTGCTCGCTCACAGCTTTAATGTCAGTAGCTCACAAAGCAGAATTTTTGCTCACAAGACTCCACAGCTTGGAGGGAACATTGGAATCACAATCTTCTTTCTTAGTAGACTGTGGGTGATGGTGTACCAATCCCAGTGGTCAAAAACAAGAGGTCAATGGTTTTTCCTCTTAATCTCAGAATAAGAGAGAAGAGATACCTCTGGGCCACAAACCCTTGAAGGGTTAAATAGTAATCAATGGGGTGAACACCATAAAGTGGAACCAATGACCCTTGGTGTGGTGTTATTTGCTTCCATGTAAACGTGCAACATACAGTACCTGTCCAGACGGCTTGCAGCAGGTCTGTAAAGAGAAATCCTCCTAGTTCCTCCTTACCCAGATTTTCAGTCAGTTTTTAATCCACTCCAATTTGATCAAAGAGAAAGCCCAGAAGGGCAAAAAAAGGAGTTCTGCAGAATCCCAGAACTTCACTCTGTAGATGCTCAGAGGCCAGTGATGTCTTCCCAAACCTCCCTATCTTTCTGCTAGAGCACTACTCAGAATGTTTCAGGGAGCACAGCAAGCCCGGCAGTTCCTCTCACTGGGTTATGGTGTGTGTTTTTTTAATGGACCCTATCCGACACCCACTTTCTTTACAGCTGAGTCGGGACCAGGGGGTTCTTTGTCTTCTTCCCCAGCTCTTGTGCTAAGGGCAGCTGGGAGGGTCTATTCCTATCGGATGAAATTAATGGTTTTGAGCCGTGTTCCCTGTAAGCTGAGTTAGTGTGAGTTAGCTCACCGTTTTTTTAGCCTCCAGCTCACACCTTTTCATCTTAGCTCAGGAAGGGTGGTTCCGGAGCGAAACTAACTTATGCAGTAGCCAAATCGCTCGCTCACAACTTTAATGCTAGTAGCCCATAAAGTAGAATTTTTGCTCACAAGACTCCACAGCTTAGAGGGAGCATTGGTTTTGAGAAATCTTATACCCTAAATGGTGAGGGGTGGTGGCTCAGTAGCTCAGTGGGAAAGCTCCTGCTTGGCATGCAGAAGGTCCCAGGTTCAATTCATGACCTCTCCAGTTAAAAGGACAAGGCAGTAGGTGGTGTGAAAGATCTCTGCCTAATACCCTGGAGAGCTGCTGCCAGTCAGTGTTCCCTCTAAGCTGAGTTAGTGTGAGCTAGCTCACCATTTTTTAGCCTCCGGCTCACACGTTTTTGTCTTAGCTCAGGAAGGGATGTGGCTCCAGAGCAAACTGATTTCTGCAGCAGCCAAATCACTCGCTCACAGCTTTAATGCCAGTAGCCCATAAAGTAGAATTTTTGCTCACAGGACTCCACGGCTTAGAGGGGGCATTGCTGCCAGACTGAGTAGAGGATACTGACTTTGAGGGACCAAGGAAGCTTTGTGTGTAAATCGGCAGCCTCCTCTGAGAGAAATCTGATTCTTTTTCATCACTTGGTCTCTGGCGTCTCATTTTGTTTTCAGTGTCCGTTTGCGTTTCCTCCTGGAGGAGCATAACCCTTAGCCCTGGCCTCTCTCCGAGCTAACTTAGTCCTTCCTGCCCCCTGCAAGTAAACCCTATAGAAGGCATGCAAAGGTAAAGGTTCCCTTGCTCGAAAGCCAGTCGAGTCCGACTCTAGGGTTGCGGTGCTCATCTCCGTTTCCAAGCCGAAGAGCCAGCGCTGTCCGAAGACGTTTCCGTGGTCATGTGGCCGGCATGACTAAACACCAAGGCGCACAGAACGCTGTTCTCGAACTGCTGAACTACTGACCTTCCACAGCCTGCAGTTCAGCGTCTTAACCACTTGAGCCACCGCAGCTCCTAGAAGGCATGTAGGTCATTGCTGGAGAGGGGGACCCTGTGTCTCTACTCATGTCTCACCGTTTTTGAGCCTCTACCTTTTCGCCCCTCCTTCTATGAATTCCTGCCTATGGGCCAGGGAAGCATTTGCCTCTGATGTCCCCTGAAGGGCACGCACACCACCTATCGCAGGTCTGAAGGGCTAAGCCTGTGCCTCGATCCCCCCCCCTGGAATATACAGACCCAGAGAGTGAAATAGATGACAAGTAAATAAGACCCATGTTAATACAAGCTCAGAAATCTCTCCTAGACCAGTGGGACGGTGTAATGATTGGCAAAAAGTTGAAGTACTTATTCAGATATACCAGTTAATATTTACTCTGTTCAAAAAAAAATGAGCCAGTTTTGGTGTAGTGCTTAAGAGCAGTGGACTCTAATCTGGAGAACCGGGTTTGGTTCCCCACTCCTCCACATGCAGCCAGCTGAATGACCTTGGGTCAGTCCCAGTTCTCTCAGAGCTCTTCTCTCAAGAGGAGTTTTCTCAGAGCTCTCTCAGCCCCACCTATCTCGCAGCGTATCCTCCTCCTCCTCCTGCTGGTTGGATGATATCCTTGTCTGACATGTATCAGTGGAGTCCATCTTTTCACTTCCTTTCACGCATTCCTCAGGGAAAGAAACCCAGACAGTGGGGTCGTGCCAGATTAACGGTCAGATCTGAACATTTGATATTATTACCAAATTCAAGAAAGGGAATGGTTTTGGATTGCATGTTAGGTGTCATTGGACTGAATATCCCTAGAAAACACTGTCTGAACATTATCTGTGGGCACATATATTTTGGCAGTTTCTCCAAGTGCCATAATAATCTATCGTATGAATTTTCCATTATATTGTTATAAAGCATTGCTGCATTTTATACTTGTACAATTTTGTAATTCTACAGTTCTGTGTTCCTGAGAAACACTATCAACTACCTAGGAAAAGTGTTGGAAATCTTCTCTGGACTTGACTGTTTCCCTTTATGGATTGAGGATTTTTCATTCCCATATGTTACTGATATTGCTAATTATGTGCTTCTTTTCACTTTATTAAAAGTCTCTTTTTGTACATTTATACTTGCGGGTATAAAACAGTTGTTGTTTTATTGTTGTTTTTGGCTATATTAGACTGTGTGCTGTACTGTTTGTTACTTGTTACCCATTAGGTTAAATGACTTTGTGAATCTGCTTCTCAGCTCAGTTTGAATCTTTCAGTCTACAGATTGTCCTGCAGAACAACCCCCCCCCCCTCCAGTTACACTTTCAATCAAGATCTGAAGCAGGACAGTATTTAGTCATAAATGTAAGCTTTATTGGGAAATGGAATGCAAAAAAGTGACCTGCAGCACAATTCATTGCAGAGTGACTCCAGTAGACACCCATTAAGTTCACTAGACTTACATGGGATTAACTTTGCTTAGTATAACCCTTTTAGGGTATGATTGTTGGGGTACAAATAATTTGGATTTCTTTCCTCCTTAGCACACAAGTGCAACCAGCTAATTAAAGAGCAATGCATGCTGTTTATGTAACTACTAGAAATAAGGCCCGTTGTGGAAATAAATACAACGGGATCTAGAAAGAGGCTCTGGGAGAGTGCTCTGGCTTTGGGCAAACAGTGTCAGTCTGCTTTTAAAACATGAACCTGGGACCTGCACACCACCAGAATACAGCAGATTCCATATGCAACTGACATTCCAACTGCCTTGCGGGGGGGGGGAGTTTGAGGTGTGGAATGGAGTGAAGTCCAATCAGCTTCCATATGCAAAAGACCAGGTTGTCGCAGCAGTTGTGGTGTGGGCGGGACCCGGGCTTTGCCTTCTGATTGGTGGCGATATATGCTGAGGAGCAGTGCCATCAGCCATACACTAAGGGAGTGCATTTTAGAATTAGAACCTTGGCACCCACTATTCAATTATATATAAGGACAGATTCTCACCAGCTCCAGCTCCCAAGAAGGCCAGATCACGTGTTGGACATGCAAAGCTGCCTTATACTGACTCAGAGCACTGGTCTAGCAAGATCAGTATTGCCCACTCAGATTGGCAGCACTTCTCCAGGGTCCCAGGCAAAGGTCTTTCACATCACCTCCTACCTGATCCTTTCAACTGGAGATTCTGGGCACTGAACCAGAGAGCTTTGGCATGCCAAGCAGGTGATCGGTCAATGAACCATGCCCTCAACCCCTACGAATGTTTACAGATTTGCCATTGATTCAAAGTTAGTAGCCTTGATGCCTGGCTTGTTAATCCCAAAACTATTAAAATAGTGCTGGTGAGCAACTCTTGAAAATAGCTTGTTGCTACAGAAAAGCTTATTGCTTTACATAACATGCTTTATGCATGGGCTAGAGACAGGGAAGTAAAAATAGGCCAAGGCTGAGGTCCTACTTATGCTTGCTAGTGAGAAATCAGTGGCATAGATAGGATTTACGATCATTTTACACCAGACTGAAGTTCCCAAAAAGAATGGTCTCAAACTATAAATCTATATGCAATTCTTACCCAAAGTTCTGAGGCAAAGTCAACATTTCTCCAAGCATTAGTGTTTCTGCCCCTTTTACAGTAGAAGGATCATCTTTCATTAACTGGTTGAGCAGGTCTCCTGCAAAAATACAAAAATGAGTCAGATATGTCATTGTCAACCTTTTTAGATCCAGGACCTAATACTCCAATCTGGTACTGAGACCCTGTTTTAACCTAACATGGCTACCCATCTTGATCTATCTCCCCAATGGGGACCCAAAGTGGCTTACACCATTCTCCTCTCCTCCATTTTATCCTCACAACTACCTTGCGAGGTAGGTTAGGTCGAGAGTGTGTGACTGGCCCAAGGTCACCCAGTGAGCTTCCATGGTAGAGTGGAGATTAAAACCTGCATTTCCCCAGATCCTGGCCTGACAATTTAACTACTACACCACACTGGCTGGCCGTAGGACCGACCAGTTATTATTGCTCTTTAAAAAAATGTTGTGTTTCTTCTGAATTTTTTGAATGGCTCAGTTGACATAGGAAAGGAGCACAGCTGGACCTCTCAGCCAGTGCCTTTTTGTGGAGTAAGAACTATCAAGCAGGAGGCCAAACAGCCTGATGCTGTTGCTGTCTGAAACACCAGGAGCAGATGATCCGAAGGAGCAATATAATGTGAGGGTGCTCGATGACATTGACCTAGACCTCATCCCTTCAAGGTGGCACAAACGTATTTGTTATAGATACTTCCCCCATCCCCATGTTGACAAAACAGTGTCTTTGCAACTGTCAAGCAGGGCAGTAATTGGATTACACCAATTAAATTAAAACTGCCCACATGGCCAAAGAGAAGCCTCTAATGAAGAGTGACAGAGGTTTGTTTGCTGCCGATTCACGTGGACCGGCGTGGAAAAAATGAGGCTGGCACTGGACCTCACGAGGACGTTATGACTGCTGCCAAACAATGCATCTTCTGCCCCAGTAACATCTGGTATAACACAGTGCAGTAAATGTAACAGAGAAGGGCGTTTGGTGGGATTTGCAACACACTGCTGGGATATCACTTTTTTAAACTAATGGACCTTGCAGGAAGAGAAGAGGAAGGGGGCCTGCAACAAGCCAGATGGCTCTTGTGACATCTGGTTCTGCCTTGTGTTTGTGTTTTTTCAGGGCTCTTTTTGTAGAAAAAGCCCAGCAGGAACTCATTAGCATAATAGGCCACACCCAACAGCAGGGCCTCATTAGCATATTAGGCCACACCCCATGACAGCACAGCTCATTAGCACATTAGGCCACACCCCCATGTTACCAGAAGTGTGCTCATCCAGCCACACCCACCTTTTGCTTCTTATTCTGTTTACCTTGTTTGTTGTCAAAACTCAGGGCCTTTTTTGTAGCAGGAACTCCTTTGCATGTTAGGCCACACACCCCTAATGTAGCCAATCCTAATGAGTTTCTGCTGTTGGGTGTGGCCTATTATGCTAATGAGTTCCTGCTGGGTGTGGCCAACTCGGGAGCCAGCCGGAACTCCGTTCCTGTGCGTTCCTGCCCAAAAAGAGCCCTGTTTGAGCTTATACCATCCTTACCGAAATAACGTCGTTTCCATCTTGGGTTCCTGGCACGATTCAGGATCCCAGCTGATGTGGGGATTGTTTGACACACAGGATGAGCCTGACTAACCACCCGATTCATCCTCATGAATCCCCAGTGTTGCTTGTGACCGAGGAGAGCTCTCCTGTAAATCGAAGGTCCACAGGAATACTCTGCCTCAAGGAGTATATAATGATAATCAGAGACACTTTGCAGAAATACACCGGCTTTGTCTGGCAGCGGTAATGAAGACCAGGGAAGAAAACATTTCCCTCTCTTGTAGTTTTGGAAATCGGGGTAGGTGTTGATTGGCGGCACGTTCAGTGCAGACCAAGGGATACCTTGACAAAAATAATGCTTTGTGGGCTAAGGTTGCCAGCTCTGGGCTGAGAAATACCTGGAGATTTTGGGGAAGGCGGGGTTTGGGGAAGGAAGGCCCTCAGCAGCGTACAGTGCCACAGAGTCCTCCCCTCCAAAGTAGCCATTTTCTCCTGGAGAGAAGATCTCTGGAGTCTGGAGGTCAGCTGTAATAACAGGAGATCTCCAGGTGCCACCGGGAGGTTGGCAACCCTATTTATGGGCAGATATATAATGGAGCTGTGGTGGCTCAAGTGGTTAAGACGCTGAACTGCAGGCTGTGGAAGGTCGGTAGTTCAGCAGTTCGAGACCCGGGTGTGCTGCATGACGGAGTGAGCTCCCGTCTCTAGTTCCAGCTCCTGCCAACCTAGCAGTTCGAAAGCAAGAAATTGCAAGTAGATAAATAGGTACCACTTCGGTGGGAAGGGAACAGCGTTCCGTGCGCCTTGGTGTTTAGTCATGCCGGCCACATGACCATGGAAACGTCTTTGGACAGCGCTGGCTCTTCAGCTTTGAAACGGAGATGAGCACCGCAACCCTAGAGTCGGACTCGACTGGCTTTCAAGCAGGGGAACCTTTACCTTTTACCTTTATATGCCTTTAGGGGAACAAATATTTCAACTGTTAAATATTTCACAGTGCTTGAAGTGGGGGGGGGGGACATTAAAGTCCACTCTGGCTATGAGACCGTAGCTTACAATGCTGGGGTTTCTGCTTTCGAAATCATTATCAATATGCACGGTTTTTAAGGAAGTGGTTTTATTATTTTAAGAACATACAAACATAATATCGAAATCTGGCAAATAATATATAAATGTTTCCAGCATTTCATTTTCATCTCAACAGAAAGGAGAGAGAGCACACAAAAGAAAGGGTTTCCCAGCCTTTCATAACTCTACAGAACCATGTTTTTACTGCGCTTCGGGTGCAGCCGGCATCCCTTGAAATCAGCGGGTTGGCGCTAAGGACGATCCCTTTCTGCTAACGTGAGGCATCTCCCTCCAACACAGCCAAGCTCCTTTTTTGGAGTGAGTCTCCTTGCTAAGTGGAAGGGAGGCCCTGGTTTGGACGCACTGAATTCCCTGTTGGTGCCAACTGGTGATAGACTGCACACCGCATGACTGAACTGTTCAACTACTCCATAATACCACGTGTTTACTCTCTTTCATCCAGAGGTCAAAATGTTTTCACCGTTGTGAGTTTTCACCATTGCTTAAATATAGTATAATTTCCAAAATACAAATGTTTACAAAAAGAAGACCTAGTCCTAACCCACACTATCACATAACCACAACTGTGTAAGCACGCCACTGTAACATACTTTACAATTCTTTTGTTAAGATGTGAGCGCTTTACCATGGGGTTGTGCCTGGGTTTATCGCCGAACGGCCCCTTCGGCGGAAGGGATCCGACTGGTGGCAAACCCAATTCCGTTACCGTGGGAATAGTTCCCAACACTGTGTGAGCCAGCATCTAAAGGAGGCACAGACAGTCCCGAAAGGAAAGGCGGGTAAAGTCTCCTTTTGACAAGCAGAGTGGGTCACTCTTCCTCAGTTGTTGCAAATGAACAGGGACCAACTGGCACAATTTTTCCTCATCATGAGGCACGTAAGAAGAGTTAAATTTCCTGAGACTTGAGCCCGGGCCGTGGGTTCCTCAGCCATCTTGAGCAAAATGGGATCACTGCTATTGTGAGTGGTCATATTGTTCCGGGTAACGTTCAAATTCCACATCATAATGTCACCCCTTCTACCTCTTGCATTTGGGGGGCTTTTGACCCCACTATTAAGAAATTTCTCCCTTCTATCGTTCTGGGTAACATTCAAATTCCACATAATAATGTCACCCCTTGTACCTCTTGCATTTGGGGGGCTTTTGTCCCCACTATTAAGAAATTTCTCCCTTCTATTTGATCTATCCCCCGCCCTTCACTTAGAGTCTCAGAGCGGCTTACAATCTCCTTTCTCTTCCCCTCCCCACAACAGACACCCTGTGAGGTAGGTGGGGCTGAGAGAGCTCTCCTGAGAACTGCCCTTGAGAGAACAGCTCTGAGAGAATTGTGGCTTGCCCAAGGTCACGGCAGCAGCTGCACGTGGAGGCGTGGGGGAATCAAACCCGTTTCTCCCAGATTAGAGTCCACGCTCCTAACGACTACATCGAACTGGCTCTCAATTCATCTGATGAAGGGGGCTCTAGTCCATGACATTTTCTGCCAGAATACAAATTTGTGGTTTTTTGCTACAGCAGACTGATATGGCTTCTGGAATTAAATTTCAGTGAAATTGTGTGTGTGTGTGTGTGTGTGTGTGGACACTACAAAAGAGAAGTTTCTAGCACATGGCTAAAGAAAGAAAAAGGACAGACTTAAGCATTTAAAAAAGGAAGCATACACACAAACGGAATAGGACTAAGCAGCTACGAGCACCATTCACAGGAAGACTCTCCCAACGGAAAGGAATGGGAGCCAATCAAGAGCGTCACTCCGCCCATTCGCATCT
>NW_015165476.1:11787-17796 GCF_001447785.1 Gekko japonicus
ATATATATAAATATTATGTGTCTAGCATTAGTCTAGAAGCAACTCTTCACTCCAGTTGGCTTAATCACGAAGTGGCTATATTTTCATAAGAATAATAAAAATTACAATATTCCTCTGTGTATCTCCAAAGTCTCTGCCTCTCTACTTTTCCCCTCCTCAGTAATCCCCGCTCAGGTCAAATGGTGGCCACCAATTAGTTTGCTCTTCAGCCCTCCTTCCTGAGCTAAGACAAAAATGTGTGAGCCAGAGGCTAGAAAACTGTGAGCTAGCTCACAGTAATTCAGCTTAGAGGGAACACTGGTGGCCACCATGATAATATCTCAGTCTGCTGGTATTACAATGCAGGTCTAGGCTGTGGGTCACTGCAATGAGTTCAGCCCCACCACTGAACCCATAACTACCCTTCAACGTAACTTCAGACTTCTTCCGGGCCTTGCCAAACCTCACATCTATTTCTCTCCTCTCTCATTGCAGTCCTTCTATTTCTTCCTTGGTTTTTTATCATTCTTTCACCCAAACATTGTGATAGAAGAGAGCGGAGGAGAGAAAAACCCACACGATACATAAATGTAGCACTATCCATTCCAGTCTCTTATTTTCATTAAAGGAGGAAAAGAGGTCAGAGGACGTGATTATGAACAAAATGAAACTGATTAAAGAAAAGCCAGGGAACAGCTGCCGTGCATTCACCTACAGCATATTGTTGTCCTGACCTGGATAGCCCAGGCTAGTCCAATCTCGTTAGATCTCAGAAGCTAAGCAGGGTTACAGGGGTAATTTTGTAAAAAAAAGAGGTGCAGGAGCTCATTAGCATAACTCATTAGCATAACTTATTTGCATATGCCACACCCCCTGACATCACTGGAAGTGTATCAGAAGGCAACAATGGAGCTCAGGCTCCATTGGACTGTTTTGGATCGCTAGCTATTGGGGGGGGGGACGTGCAGATCTGCCCTCGCAGAGGAGGGAGAGCTTGTACCTGAATAAAACTTGGTCTTAAAGGTGCCACTGGACTGTTTTGGAGGGGGGGGGCTCTGCAACTTACCTGGCTGCTTCTTGCTCTGACTGAGGGCTGCTGGGAGCAGGGGGTGGGGCTTGTTGCATGTGCCCGCCCCCTGGGCTCTTTACTGCCGGAGCTCCGCTCCTGTGCGCTCCCGCAGGAAATGACCACTGGTTACCCCTAGTTAGTACTTGAATGGGAGACCACCAAGGAAATTCAAGGCTGCTGCACAGTGGCAGGCAACGGGAATCCACCTCTGAAAGCCTCTTGCCCATAAGTCGGGTGTGACTTCATGGCCCTTTCCACCACCGTGACCAAACGGCTGTCCGTTATCTCCGTTATCGTTCCCTTGCTTGGCTGCACAACACAGAATGACCAAGTAACCAGAATCCACCCACACCGTTGATAACTTCCTATGTCGTGCCTCTTTTAAAACATCAACTCAAGGCCATGAATAACAAGACAAAAAAAGGAGTTTTGTGGCGCTTGAAACCAGCCAGTTTGTTATGTCTTTAAGGTTAGTTTTTTAGGTCTACGGTTAGATTTAGTTATTCTCCCAGCCCGCAAAAGTTTGTACCCCAATGCACTTAAGAAGCAACAGGACTCCTTTCTGGAGCCCCCACTGGAACAGAGAAAGAGCAGATTGATTCCAAAAAGCAAGATGGCTTCCATTCAGGGATGGAGTTTTGTAGTGTTCCTCTTGCTGGTGTGGCTGCAGATAAAAGCTCAACAGTAGTGGACCATCCACATGGCAGGTTTCTGTGAAGTTTTCCTACTGCAATCCCCTAGAAGTGGCCACGTGCTCTCCCCTGAGACACTGGGGCTTTTGCTCCTGTTATAACGATATGCCTTTCCCCTTATATCTCTGTAAAGGAAGGCACTAGAGACTTATTTTTTACACATGAAGCTGAGAAGTCAGAGAGCCCGTTAGCAGCTGAGAATTCAGGTAATGTGTTGTTACAACATTGTTTCACCATAATGATATTCTAGCACTGATTTTTTTAAAAAAACAACAACAACAACTCAAAACTCAGAGAAAATGGCTGCTATGTGGGGCAGAAAATCCAAGTTTTCCTACCCACACAGCAGCCACCCAAGTTTTACTGTGATCTTTCCCAAAACTTTGGAGCAAAGCAGGTTTGAACAAGATCAGAGAAAAGCCAGGGAAACCGCCAGAGGTGCATGGATACACCACGATGCTGTGGGGAAGCACGGAAAACCACACTTCCCAAAAGCATTGGACTTGGGGTAAATAACCTGTTCAGAAGCCATCCAATACTTCCTTGTCACTGAATTCTGAACGAGCAAACAGTCCTTTTACTACTTCCACAGTTTAGCCAATATACAGGTTTTATGTTCATATACAAAGGTAGGAGATAACTGAAAGCTTTTCTATGAAGGACGCTTCCATTGGTGTGGGGATTTCCCACATCCATATTTCAAATGTCGTAAAACATTTGTGGGCTAAAGCATACATCCATATTTTATTCTGCATAATTAACGTTCACAAGTGGTAAAGTCCCAATTTAATGTGTTCAGCTATTGTATGTGAAAATGTTGTAAGACCTTGAGCTTTCTTTTGCACCTGCCTGGAAATGCACACTATAACACACACTGATTAATATAATATAGGCACATTTATTTGTAGACTGAGGCTATCTTATCTTAATAGTTTAATATGCCACTTAAAGAATCATAAATTGAGAATACATGCATGTGAGAAGAGTAGAAAATGCTTTCTAAACAATAACCAACGGAAACATTCTTTTTCATACTATAAAACTGCAGATAATGCCTTATGACTGACCCAGAACGTTCATTGAGGGCTAACCTCTGACCACATGACGCACGGAAGAGGCATGTCCACATGGCAAGCAACCTGCGTGAGGGAACAGATATTTCCCTACCCACCCCACATTTAGGCTGTTCAATACCCCAGATAGACACGGTGCAGAAACTTGCAGAGTTCTTGTACATCGGTGTGGTATTTCTGCCCCTTCCAGAGTTCAGTTTTTTCTTTGGATTGGGTCATTATTTGTACAATTATGCAGCATAATTCAACGCATTATTTACTCAGGTTTCCCTTAAATACATTACGCATAAATATTTTGGCTTTCCCTTACCTGAGGGTCATTGCTAGAAGCCATAGGAGCTTTAAGATCCACAGCTAGTGAAGGCAGCAGAGGGCTGAGAACTTTAAATTCGTTGGTCCCATACCCAGCCGTTAAGAAGACCTCATAGTAATTTGGACGAGAAAGAGTCCCAGAGCCATTCGGACCAGAAGAATTAGGAACAAAGTCAGCATCACAGTAGAAATTCCCAGAAGAAACGTGACTTCCTTTCTGGTAATTCCTTCTTTTGTGTATCCAAATGACAATCACCGTTAACACGGAAAACAAGAAGAGAAAAGAAATGAAACATAAGGATATTATTAAATACAAGGTTAGGGAATCGTTCTGTTCTTCTTCAGGTGGCAGATCCGCAATTTGCATATGTGAGTCTGAAAACCCATCAACAAGAAGGATACTGAGACTTGACGTGCTGGACTGGGGTGCTTCCCCATTGTCTTTCACCACTATGAGGAGTCTCTGCTTGAAAGCGTCCTGACTGGTAACCACACGAGTAGTCCTTACTTCTCCATTATGAGTTTCCACTGAAAATAGACCCGGTTCTGTGGCCTTCAGGAGCTCATAGGTAAGCCAAGAATTCTGACCGGAATCTCTGTCCACTGCCACCACCTTGGTGACCAGGTAGCCAGCTTCCGCCCCCCTGGGAACCAGGTCATTGGACGGGGAAGTGCCGTTCTGAAGAGGGTAAAGGATGAATGGGGCATTATCATTTTCATCCACGATCAGAACTCGGACCATAACTTCAGAGCTCAGGGGAGGAGAACCACTGTCCACAGCCCTCACGGTCACCTGGAAATCTTTCACCTGCTCATAGTCCACTGATCGGATGGCGTACAGATTCCCAGTTTCAGAGTTGATGGAGACGTAAGAGGACACGGGTTGATCGCTGACCTTCCCAGGCAAAAGAGAGTAGGTCACTTTGGCATTCTGCTCCATGTCCAGGTCCTTAGCTTGGACCAATCCTATCAGCAGTCCTGGGATATTGTTTTCCCGTAGCTGCATATGATACAGTGATTTCTCAAATACCGGAGAGTTGTCATTGATGTCAGAGATCTGGACGTTAATTATTGTGAAGGAAGAGAGCCTGGGAGAGCCCCAGTCTGTGGCTGTGATCGTGACGTTGTACTCAGAGTCTCTTTCCCAGTCTAGGGGCTTCTGGGTCACGAGCTGGTAATAGTTATTGTCTGAGGGCTTGAGTCCAAAAGGGAGGCCTGCTTCAATGGAGCAAGACGTCCTGCCATTGTCTCCAGAGTCTCGGTCTGTGACGCTGAAGAGCACAACTAGCACATCTAAGGCAGAATCCTCTGGCAATGCGCTGGTGTGTGATACGACCACCACTTCTGGGACATTGTCATTCTCATCCTCAACAAGCACCAAGACCTTGCAGACTCCTGAAAGACCCCCTCCATCTGTGGCTTTAACGTTCATGTCATAGCTGGATTCTTCTTCATAGTCAATTGGACCCAAAACGGTGATTTCACCAGTGCTCTGATTCAAGTTGAACAAGTGATGAATTTGATCAGGCACCCGATGGAATGAATAGGAGATCTGTGCGTTTGAACCAAAATCCAAATCTCTGGCTTCCACTTTATACACTGGAGTACCACGAGGACTGTTTTCCTTTAGCTTCACTTTATATTCAGATTGTGTAAACTGAGGGAAGTTGTCATTGCTGTCCAGAACACTGACCTTTATTAGAACTGTGCCTGTTCTCTGGGGCACCCCTCCATCAACAGCTGTGAGGGTCAGCCCAACATGTGCCTCCTTCTCCCTGTCCAGTGGTTTCTCCAGAACAAGGTCTACATATTTGCTCCCAAACTCATCACTTTGTACATCCAGCCTGAAATACGCATTGGGGCTGAGTGTGTAGTTCTGGATGCTGTTTTCACCCAAATCTGCATCTCGGGCAGATTCCAAGGGAAATCGCGTATTTGTAGGAACATGTTCAGAAATGTCAAACATGAATTCATTTTGAGAGAATGCAGGAGTGTTGTCATTCACATCGTCTATCTCTGTCTCCATATTGTAGATCTTTAAAGGGTTCTGGAGCACAATTTCAAACAACACTAAGCAAGAGTCCATTTTGCCACACAAAGCTTCTCTGTCTATCTTGTCATTTATAAAGAGATTCCCAGAACGGTTATCCAGCTGGAAATACTGCTTCTTGCTTTTGGAAACCAGCTGGGCTCTGCGAGCAGAGAGCTCCCCTGGTCCCAGCTTCAAATCCTTCAGCACATTAGCCACCAGAGACCCACTTTTCTTCTCTTCCGGCAACGAATAGCGAATTGAGACACACACCACTCCAGACAGAGAGAGTAAGAACAAAAGAGACAGACCTTTCATGATCCTGAAGGTATCATCCATGGTGCCAGACTCTCCCAGGTCAGATGTTCTGCCTCTTAAATCTAAATCTTCTGATTTTTATTCAGTGAATATCTGTGATGCTGGAGACATGGAAGTTGTTCTGCAACATTGATTGCTGTATGTCACTGCCGAAAACTTGCTGTCCTTTGGTATTGAATTCTCCATCTATTGGCTCTTTAAATACCTTGCATGTTTCTGGCTAATGTCTTTGCCAATGCTGCCACCATGTGGCTGAATTGAGAAACAACATGGAGATTGTACATTTTCCTTCAAAATGCAGCTCTATGCACAATAAACCCTTAGAAAGAAGTTTATTTACCATATTGTGTTTTAAATAGTGAAGTGCCTAAGTAATAGTGAGATGCTATGGAAGTTATTGTAGAGGAAGTCAACTTTTTTGGACCAAATATTCCCCAAACTCACAGTGTCTACCAGTGACGATGGAGGTGTAGGGGGAAGCGAGGGGAGAGAAGAGGACATGGTTGGTGTCAGGTGTGCAGGGCCATGAGTCAATTA
>NW_015165477.1:0-6088 GCF_001447785.1 Gekko japonicus
CAGTAGGTGCAGGACGGACAAAAGGAAAGTCTTCTTTACACAGAAAATGGTTAAAATGTGGAATTCGCTACCAGAGGATGTAGTGATGGCCACAAGGACAGACAGCTTGAAAAGGAGACTAGGTAGATTCATGGAAGACTTGTCTATCAGTGGCTATTACCATGGAGACTAAAGGGAACCTCAACATTCAGAAGCAGTCAACCTCTAAATCCCAGTGCCAGAAGGCAACAACATCACTGGAAGGCCTCGGCCTCTCTGCCCTGTTGCTGCCCCTCCAGAAGGACTGGCTGGCCTCTGTGTGAGACGGGATGCTGGACTAGAGGGACCCTCCCTGGTCTGACCCAGCAGGGCTCTTCTGGTGTCCTTTTCAGGGGAAGGCCTCGGCCTCTCTGCCCTGTTGCTGGCCCTCCAGAGGAGCTGGCTGGCCCCTGTGTGAGACGGGATGCTGGACTAGAGGGACCCTCACTGGTCTGACCCAACAGGGCTCTTCTGGTGTCCTTATCAGGGGAAGGCCTCAGCCTCTCTGCCCTGTTGCTGGCCCTCCAGAGGAGCTGGCTGGCCCCTGTGTGAGACGGGATGCTGGACTGGATGGACCCTCCCTGGTCTGACCCAGCAGGGCTCTTCTGGTGTCCTTCTCAGGGGAAGGCCTCGGCCTCCCTGCCCTGTTGCTGGCCCTCCAGAGGGACTGGCTGGCCCCTGTGTGAGACGGGAGGCTGGAGTAGAGGGACCCTCCCTGGTCTGACCCAGCAGGGCTCTTCTCTGGTGTTCAAATGTTAAGCTGTTGCTTCTGTACTCCGTAGGTCCTCCGGGGAACCCGTCTTGCTGTCCGTCCTCACGAGATCATGGCGTTTCAGGCCCTGGCACTGCTGCTCTTCCTGGCCGGTCCCGTCCTGCCGGGGCCCGAACCTCTGACCGGCCCCCGGTGCACGTACACCTTCGTCCTCCCCCAGCAGAAGTTCACGGGGGCCGTGTGCTGGAGCGGCGTCCGCCCTCCCCCCGAGCCGCCGGGCCCCAACCGCAGCGAGGTGGAGGAGTTGCGCTACCTGCTCGGCCGGCAGCAGGCCCAGATGGACGAGCTGCGGCGGCTGGTGGAGGTGGACGGGGAGGTGGTGAGCGAGGTCAAGGCCCTGCGCAAGGAGAGCCGCAACGTCAACGCCCGGGTCACCCAGCTGTACACCCAGCTCCTCCACGAGATCCTCCAGCGCCGGGAGCGGCCGGTGCAGACCTCCCAGCTGGAAGGGCAGGTGGCCAACGCCTCCGCCGAGGCCCTGCGGGTGGCCGCCAACTACCGCCAGCTGGAGGGCAAGTACCAGGCCTTGGCGGCCCTGGTGAACAATCAGAGCGCCCTCATCAGCCGGCTGGAGAGGGACTGCCAGCAAGGGAACGCAGGCAGGACACGCCCGCAGGTACGGTCAGAGGGGACCGGGAGGGATCGGACAGCCTCGGGCAGTCAAGGGGATGCCGGCCTCCAGGTGGGGCCTGGGGATCCCCCGGAATTCCAGCTCATCTCTAGACTACTGAGGTCGGTTCCCCTGGAGGAAATGGCTGCTTTGGAGGGGGGACTCTGTAGCCTTGTACCCCATTGAGGTTCAGGGATACCAGCCTCCAGGTGAGGCCTGGGGATCCCCCGGAATTCCAGCTCATCTCTAGACTACTGAGGTCGGTTCCCCTGGAGGAAATGGCTGCTTTGGAGGGGGGACTCTGTAGCCTTGTACCCCATTGAGGTTCAGGGATACCAGCCTCCAGGTGAGGCCTGGGGATCCCCCAGAATTACAACTCGTCTCCAGACTGCAGAGCTCAGTTCCCCTGGAGGCAATGGCTGCTTTGGAGGGGGGACTCTGGGGCACTGCACCCCACTGAGGTTCAGGGATGCCAGCCTCCAGGTGGGGCCTGGGGATCCCCCGGAATTATGGTTCATCTCCAGACTACGGAGCTCAGTTTCCCCCTGGAGAAAAATGATGCTTTGGAGGGTGGACTCTGGGGCACTGTACCCCACTGAGGTTCAGGGATGCCAGCCTCCAGGTGGGGCCTGGGGATCCACCCGAATTATGGCACGTCTCCAGACTATGGAGCTCAGTTCCCCTGGAGAAAAATCGATGCTTTGGAGGGTGGACTCTGTGGCATTGTACCCCACTGGGACCTCCCCTGTCCTTCTCCGGCTCCACCCCCAAATCTCCAGGAATTTCCCAACCTGGATCTGGCCTCAGGATGCCAGCCTCCAAGTGGGACCTCAGGATCCCCCCAGAATTACAGCTCATCTCCAGACATGCAGCTGCCGTTGTGACCTTGGGTCAGTTGCAAGTTCTCTCAGGACTGTTCTCTGCAGCCGCCTCTTTGCATTGTGAGCTGGCGACTGCATCGTTCTAAAGAGACTTGTACTTTCAAGGACTGTTAGGTCGCTGCTCAACTGGCGTATATGCCATTGATGCACAGGGGCAAAACCATTATTGTGTGTATTGTTTATCATTGTAATTAGAACCATGTAAGAAGATGGAAGTCTCTAGTGTAGTCGGCATGGCGAGTCCGATCAGACGGCTCTTTAGATCTGCGCGAGGCACGATTGCCTCACAGATCTAAAGGTAATGTCCAGACACAAACATTTGGGAAATGTCCCTCTTCCGTGGGCATCCCATTTTGCTGTGCTTCGAAGCTGTACTTAAAAGATATCACTTTAAATCTGGGGGTTTTGGTTACCTGCGGAACAACTGAGGTATTTCGCCCGTCTGATCGTTCCACCAGTGCGCAATCCTCCCGTCAGGGTGGTCTGCCGTCAGACCATCCCAAGCAGGCGCCATTTAAAAAAATCTCTACACATGCATGGATCAACAAGGACGTGCTGTCACGTCTATGCGCATGCGCAAAAAGTTTAAAACGTTTTGTTTTTAACTTCGGCATTTATGCCCCTTGTGAGCCGCCCTGAGCCTTCGGGGAGGGCGGGATATAAATTTTAAAATAAAAATAAATAAATAAACAAATTTTTTAAAAAAACCCACCGTGCGCCTCCTTCAACAAGGATGCGCTGTGACGCCTATGTGCATAAGCAAAACCTTTTTTTTAAAAAAAAACCCACCGCGCATGCCTCCTTCAGTGGACGCCATACGCCATCTAGACAATCCACAATGGAGGCAGCGTGCGGCAAGGCGATTCACCAGGGGGATGTCTGGTCATACTACGATGGAGTAAAAAGATCGGGATAAAATTCAAACTGGCATAATGACGGGATTAGCCACCCGTCTGAACGCACCCTCAGTGTGACAGATCATTCTGCTTATTTGTCTGCATAACGGCATTCGCTCCATTTCCATTCCTGTGTGGTTCACGTGCCCACCCCCCTTGGCCCCGATTCCTGCCCACCGGTCAGGCGGGCACTGGTGAGCAAGGGCTACAATTGGCTAGACGTCTCCTGCCGTAAGTGGGCCCGTGGGAACCCTCGCTCTCCCCCTTGGCTTCGAGGGTGCAGAAATCTGAACTGCCATCCTTCTCCTGTGACGGCAGGGGCAGAACGACGACTCTTTTCTCTCTCCAGTTTGATGTAGTGGTTAAGTGTGCGACTCTAATCTGGGAGAACCGGGTTTGATTCCCCACTCCTCCACTCGCACCTGGCTGGATGACCTTGGGCAAGCCGTAGTTCTGATAAGAGCTGTCCTTGAAAAAGAGCACTTTCTGTCAGAGCTCTCTCAGCCCCACCTGCCTCGCTGGTGTGGGGAGGGGAGGGAAAGGAAATTGTAAGCCGCTCTGAGACACCTTTGGGTAGTGAAGGGCAGGGTATAAATCCAATCTCTTATTCTTCTTTTACCTCACAGGGTGTCTGTTGTGCGGAGGGGAAGGGAAAGGAGTTTGTAAGCCGCTCTGAGACTCCTTTGGGGAGTGAAGGGCAGGGTATAAATCCAATCTCCTCTTCTTCTTCTTTTACCTCACAGGGTGTCTGTTGTGGGGAGGGGAAGGGAAAGGAGTTTGTACGCCGCTCTGAGACTCCCTTGGGTAGTGAAGGGTGGGGTATAAATCCAATCTCTTATTCTTCTTTTACCTCACAGGGTGTCTGTTGTGGGGAGGGGGAAGGGAAAGGAGTTTGTCAGCCGCTCTGAGACTCCTCTGGGTCGTGAAGGGCGGGGTATAAATCCAATCTCTTCTTCTTTTTCTTCTTCTTCTCCGCAGCCCCCTCTGGTGCCTGTGGTGCCCTACAACCCTTCCAGCGTCGCCAATGAAAGCAGGGCTCATTTCGACGCCATCAATGACATCCAGCGAGACCAGAGTCTTCAGGCGGTACCTGTCCAGCCCCAGCACCGGGAGGAGGCTTCCGTCCCACCTGCTGGGACACTCCCGCCCCCTGTCCTTGTGCCCACCAGGACCACAGGTGAGAGAGGGCGTGGCTGCCAATAAGGTTTCGGGGGTGGAGCCTGGGGAGAGCAGGGGTTGAGGAGGGGAATGGCCTTAGTGAGAGCCAGTTTGATGCAGTGGTTAGGAGCGCGGACTCTAGTCTGGGAGAACCGCCTTAGTGAGAGCCAGTTTGGTGCAGTGGTGAGGAGCGCGGACTCTAGTCTGGGAGAGCCGCGTTTGATTCCCCCACTCCTCCACATGCAGCTGCCGGTGTGGCCTTGGGTCAGTCACAAGTTCTCTCAGAGCTGTTCTCTCGGCGGCAGTCCTGAGAGAGAGCTCTCTCAGCCCCCACCGACCTCTCCGGCAACGCTCCCTCTAAGCTGTGGAGTCTCTTGTGAGCAAAAATTCTACTTGGTGAGCTACCGGGATTAAAGTTGTGAGCGAGCGATTTGGGTACTGCACAAATTACTTTGCTCTGGAGCCATCCTTCCTGAGCTAGGACACAAATCTGTGAGCCGGAGGCTATAAATCTGTCAGCTAGCTCACGCTAACTCAGCTTAGAGGGAACACTGCTCGCAGGGTGTCTGTGGTGGGGAGGGGAAGGGAAAGGAGATTGTAAGCCACTCTGAGACCCCCATTGGGTAGTGAAGGGTGGGGAATAAATCCAGTCTCTTCTTCCTCAGCCGTATAGTGCCATAGAGTCCACTTCCAAAGCAGTGGTTTCCTCCAGGGGAACTGATCTCTGTGGTCTGGACTGGAGATTGGTTGTAATTGCGGGAGATCTCCAGACCACAGAGTTTAATTCTCCTGGAGAAAGTGGCCTCTTCGGAAGGTAGACTCCGTGTGACATCACATCCCTGTCTTGCTCCTGCACCACCCCTTCCTCCCCAGGCTCCGCCCCCACATTTCCGGGGGTGTCTCCACCCAAAGTTTCAACCTGAGGTGGAGCTAGGACTCCCAAGTTCTTGGTTCCCACGTAGAAGTTTTTGTCACTGAAACATGTGATCATCCCCAAGAATTCTGACCTACAGTCCCAAAATAGTAAAGCATAAGGCCTGAGAGACCTTATGGTGCACATGAGTTTTGAAAATTGGTGGGAGACTGAGATTGGGTTGGACCATGAAATTGAACCGTAACATGTGTCCAAGAAATATATTGCATTACAATATATTTTGCATTTTCTTTCATTCTTTGAAAACAGTCATGTTTGAACTTGAAACTGAGAATCATGTTATAACTGTGCTTGCCATATTTCACTGCAGTTTCTTAACTTGTGTTGTGGTGTAAGTTTTACCCAAGGAAAACAGGATGTATGAAGTTTACTTGACTGTATTATTGTATTGTTATATCTTGTTTTTAACTGTTTTAAGTGTGGCCTTGAGCCACTAATTGTTAGCCGCCCTGAGCCTGAGGAGAGGGTGGGATATAAATCGAATAATAAATAAATAAATAAAATAAAATGACGGTGAGGTGTGCCTTTGAATTTGCAATGGGGAAAGACTGAAGAGTCAATCTGCCATATAGGAAAGCGGGGGGGGGAGGCATGATCGATGCTCCCTCTAAGGTGTGGAGTCTTGTGAGCAAAAATTCTACTTTGTGAGCTTCTGGCATTAAAGTTGTGAGCGAGCAGTTCAGCTACTGGATACATTTGGTGTCGTTGGTTAAGTGCGCAGACTCTAATCTGGGAGAACCGGGTTTGATTCCCCACTCCTCCACTCGCAGCTGCTGGATGACCCTCGGCAAGCCATAGTTCTGTCAGAGCTGTTCTCTC
>NW_015165477.1:6538-14899 GCF_001447785.1 Gekko japonicus
GACATGATAGAGATTTATAAAATGATGCAAGGCGTGGAGAGAACTGACAAAGATCTCTCTCTCTTTCTCTCTCTCTCTCAAAACACTAGAACTTGAGGGCATCCAGTGAAGCCGATGGGCAGTAGGTTCAGGACGGACAAAAGGAAGTACTACTTTACACAGTGAGAGATTAAAATGTGGAGTTTGCTGCCAGAGGATGCAGTGATGGCCCCAGGAATAAACAGCTTTAAAAGTGTATTAGATAGATTCATGGAGGATAAGACTGTCAATGGCTACTAGCCATGGTGGCTGAGGGGAACCTCCACATTCAGAGGCACTAATACTCGGAATCTCAGAGCTAGGAGGCAACATCAGGGGAAGGCCTCAGCTTCTATGCCTTGTTGTGGGCTGTCCAGAGGAACTGGTTGGCCACTGTGTGAGGCAGGATGCTCGACTTGATGGACCCTCCCTGGTCTGACTCAGCAGGGCTCTTCTTATGTTCTTATGAAGGCCTTGGCCTCTGTACCGTTGCTGGCCCTCCAGAGGAACTGGTTGGCCCCTGTGAGAGACGGGAGGCTGGACTACCGTAGGTGCACCCTCACTGGTCTGACCCAGCAGGGCTCCTCTGATGTTCTTATGAGGGGAAGGCCTCGGCCTCTCTGCCCTGTTGTTGGCTCTCCAGAGGAACTGGCTGGCCCCTGTGCGAGACAGGATACTAGACTAGATGGACCCTCAGTGGTCTGACCCAGCAGGGCTCTCCTGGTGTTCTCCTCAGGGGAAGGCCTCGGCCTCTGTAGCCCGTTGTTGGCCCTCCTGAGGAACCGTCTGGCCACTGTTTGAGACAAGGTGCTGGACTAGATGGACCCTCACTGGTCTGATCCAGCAGGGCTCTTCTTACATTCTTACGCTTTTTGAAGTGGAACAAAACCCCTTGATGGTTCTGTCTAGCGCCAGCTTTGCGGTGAACTTTGAGTCATATAAACAAACCCTAAGCTGAAGTAAGTTCAACGAGCTCAGTTATCTCATCACATAAACAAGATTTACGAGCGGCACCCCCTCCATCCCTCTTTTAAGCACATCTGGCCTGTTGCAGATGTTGAAAACGGTTCACATTTGGGAGAAGAGTATGTGAGATGTGTGCAAAAGATAATAGTACAACATTATGACATCTGTGTCAGTATGCTTTCTGCGCTGCACAGAACTGTACGTTTTGAAGTGAATTCCAAACTTCTTTGGCAGGGTGATGGAGAACAACACACCCAGCTGTCTTTTTAAATGCCCCATGATGTATTGGGTTAAATGTGTGTTTTTTTTAATCAATTGGCTTGGAAGCACAGAAGATTTATGCAGTATCCACTATCCTCCACGTTTCCCAGTTAAGGGGAAAATGCTGTTCAAAAAATTACAAAGATGACCTGATTTTGATGGCAACAAGAGAAAGAAATTTGACTTACAAAACAGATGCCCATCTTACATGACATACTCATGTAGCTACATTTCACTTACTGTGAACGGATTAACTTCTGTGGAGATGGACCAAAAGGGACAGCTGTGTTAGTCTGTCTGTAGCAGTAGAAAAGAGCAAGAGTCCCCCCCCCCAAAAAAAATGTCATTGGTCCCTGAGGCACAACTGGACTAGAATCCAGCTTTCCCATAAAAGTTATGCTGTCTTTCTAATATCAGTCCATCAGGGGCTATTAGCCACAAGGTATAGATGGAACTGCGACAGTCTGGGGGAGTGATGCTCTGTCTACTTGGTGCTTGGGGGGTCACAGTGGGAGTTCTGGCCCCGCTGGTGGACCTCCCGATGGCCCCTGGGTTTTGGCCACTGTGTGACCCAGAGTGCTGGACTGGATGGGCCACTGGCCTGATTCAACATGGCTTCCCTTTTGTTCTTATGTCTGGGGGCAGTGATGCTATGTCCTCTTGGTAATTGGGGGGGGCAACAGTGGGAAGGCTTCTGGAGTTCTGGCCCCGCTGGTGGACCTCCTGATGGTCACCTGGGTTTTGGCCGCTGTGTGAGACACAGAGTGCTGGACTGGATGGGCCACTGGCCTGATCCAACATGGCTTCCCTTATGTCTGGGGGCAGGGATGCTCTGTCTTCTTGGTAATTGGGGGGGGGCAACAGTGGGAGGGCTTCAGGAGTTCTGGCCCTGTTGGTGGACCTCCTGATGGCCACCTGGGTTTTGGCCCCTGTGTAACCCAGAGTGCTGGACTGGATGGGCCACTGGCCTGATCCAACATGGTTTCTCTTATGTTCTTATGTCTGGGGACAGTGATGCTCTGTCTTCTTGGTGATGAGAAAGACCCTGACCTGAGACCCTGGCTCAGTGGCAGAGCCTCTGCTTGGCATGCAGAAGGTCCCAGGTTCAATCCCTGCCATTTCCAGTTAAAAGGACCAGTCAGGAGATGATGTGAAAGACCCCTGCCCGAGACCCTGGAGAGCTGATGCCAGTCTGAGCAGACAATACTGACCTTGATGGACCAAGGGTCCATCAGTATAAGGCATTTGGGGAGGTGCTGTGGCTCAGTGACAGAGCCTCTGCTTGGCATGCAGAAGGTCCCAGGTTCAATCCTGGACACCTACAGTTGAAGGACCTCCACCTGAGACCCTGGAGAGCAGCTGCCAGTCTGAGTAGACAATATGACCTTGATGGACCGATGGACTGATTCAGTAGAAGGCAGCTGGATGAGTCTGTGTCTGCATCGGCTTTCGCCATTCATCCGTCACTATTACATGGATGGTTCCACATCCCGGACAAAACCAATCCACTCCTTTTATTTTTTACAAACGTGCAGACGTGAACCCTCTTACAATAAAAGGTAAAGGTAAAGGTTCCCTTGCTCGAAAGCCAGTCGAATCCGACTCTAGGATTGCGGTGCTCACCTCCGTTTCCAAACCGAAGAGCCAGCGCTGTCCGAAGACGTTTCCGTGGTCATGTGGCCGGCATGACTAAACACCAAGGTGCATGGAACGCTGTTCCCTTCCCACCGAAGTGGTCCCTATTATCTACTTGCAATTTCTTGCTTTCGAACGGCTAAGTTGGCAGGAGCTGGAACTAGAGACGGGAGCTCACTCCATCATGCGGCACACTCGGGTCTCGAACTGCTGAACGACCCACTTCCGCAGCCTGCCGTTCAGCATCTTCACCACTTGAGCCACCGCAGCTCCTCGATAATATCTCCTTCCCCCATCTCTGGCAACACATGTTCCCTTTCCCCACGTAGTCTGTGCGGGGACCCTGTGCCTTCCCTGAGGCTGAGACATCTGTAGCCCAGAGCCAAATAAAAATATTTTTGCCTATATGAATAACACACACACCCCGCCCCGCACGCCTTTCATCTTGGGGCATGCAGTACTCCCACCTGGTGCAGAAATTTGGCAGAACAACAAACAGAAGTTTTTTGGGGGGAAGCTTTTGATTTATTGGCAGGCTTCTGCGGCTGACATGTACCATAAAGCAAGAACGCAGGCCCTCTCCGGGAGGAGACGGACCCGTTCCCTGTTATTAATTTACTTATTAAAATAATTACATCCCGCCTTTTGCCCCTTCTGCAAAGAGAACTCAACCTGCCTCATGGAAAAATGGGTTTTTTGGTAAATCTGGGCATCGCCCAAGACACCATCATGGAGCACGTGCAGAAACAAACAAGCAAAAATCCTCAACGACTCATCAGAAGAGCTGGATTCCAGTCCGGTAGCACCGTAGAGCCCAACAAGACATTTGGGGGTATGAGCTTTTGAGAGAGTGGACGAGAACTCCCCCCCCTCCCAAAACACTAGAACGCGAGGGCATCCAATGAAGCTGATGGGCAGTAGGTTCAGGATGAACAAAAGGAAAGACTACTTTGCACAGAGAGGGATTCAAAGGTGGAATTCGCTGCCGGGGATGGAGTGATGGCCACAGGATTTTTCAGGGGATGAGACAGATTCACGGAGGATGCTAGCAATGGTGGTTGAGGGGAATCTCCACATTCAGAGGAACTAAGCCTCTGAATCGCAGAGCCAGGAGGCAACCTCAGGGGAAGACTTCGACCTCTATGCCTTGCTGTTGGCCCTCCAGAGGAACTGGCTGGCCTCTGTGTGAGACGGGATGCTGGACTAGAGGGACCCTCCCTGGTCTGACCCAGCAGGGCTCTTCTGACGTTCTTATCAGGGGAAGGCCTCGGCCTCTCTACCCTGTTGCTGCCCCTCCAGAGGAACTGGCTGGCCCCTGTGTGAGGCGGGATGCTGGACTAGAGGGACCCTAACTGGTCTGACCCAGCAGGGCTCTTCTGGTGTCCTTATCAGGGGAAGGCCTCAGCCTCTCTGCCCTGTCGCTGGCCCTCCAGAGGAACTGGCTGGCCCCTGTGTGAGACGGGATGCTGGACTAGAGGGACCCTCCCTGGTCTGACCCAGCAGGGCTCTTCTGGTGTCCTTATCAGGGGAAGGCCTCGGCCTCTCTGCCCTGTTGCTGCACCTCCAGAGGAACTGGCTGGCCCCTGTGTGAGACGGGAGGCTGGACTAGAGGGACCCTCCCTGGTCTGACCCAGCAGGGCTCTTCTGGTGTCCTTATCAGGGGAAGGCCGAGGCCTCTCTGCCCTGTTGCTGGCCCTCCAGAGGAACTGGCTGGCCCCTGTGTGAGACGGGATGCTGGACCAGATGGCCCCCAGGTCTGATCCAGGATGTCCTTATGTTCTTATCATCTGGCAACCCTAGCAATAGGGGAAGTTGAGTCAGGAGTCCCAAATTATTTTTATTAATGTGGGAAGTTCTTGACAGTAAATGAATAATCCTCCCCAGGTGACGAAGGGAATTTTGACTCTTGAACGCTCATGCTCCGGAAATCCAGAGGAGGACTATAGAGAGTCAGAGCGATAGAGAGGTCAGGACCTTGAACATCTTTCCTTTCTACTGCTCTGATGCTTCGACGTGTAGATTGCTGCTCTTAGGGAATCATCCTTCCTTCCGGCAGACTCTGCACACAGTTTGGTGTCGTGGTTAGGAGTGCTGGCTCTAATCTGGGAGAGCCGGGTTTGATTCCCCACTCCTCCACATGCAGCCACTGGGGTGATCTTGGGTCAGTCACAGTTCTCTCTGAGCTGTTCGCTCAGGAGCAGTCCTCGAAAGAGCTCTCTCAGCCCCACCTACCTCCCAGGGTGTCTGTTTTGGGGAGGGGAAGGGAAAGGAGTTTGTAAGCCGCTCTGAGACTCCGAGTGAAGGGCGGGGTATAAATCCAATCTACTCCTCCTCCTCCTTCTTCTCCTCCTTCTTCTCCTCCTCCTTCTCCTTCTTCCTCCTCCTTTCCTCCTTCTCCTTCTTTTCATTTTTCTTCACCTCCTCCTCCTCTCAACACTCTTCTCCATCTTGGCACGATGAGGGCACTTCCTTCTGCATCTTTATCCATCCTAGCTAGTTAGATTAGAGTCCTGTCACTGTTCTATCTTGTCTAGAATGGATTTCCTGACAAGAAAGGATTCACATTAGTTTTGAAAAGGTGAAGTGGTTCTGTGTGCAACTTTGTTCCTCAGCACCACACACAAACCATATAGACCCTGCTGCATTTCGTGCCTTGAGAAGAAGAAGAAGAGAAGAAATTGGATTTATACCCCGCCCTTCACTACCTAAAGGTGTCTTGGAGCGGCTTACAATCTCCTTTCCCTTCCCCTCCCCACAACAGACACCCTGCGAGGTAAAAGAAGAAGAGGAGATTGGATTGATACCCCGCCCTTCACTCCCCAAAGGAGTCTCAGAGCGGCTTACAAACTCCTTTTTTCAAGAACAGCTCTTATCAGAACTACGGCTTGCCCAAGGTCATCCAGCCAGGTGCAAGTGGAGGAGTGGGGAATCAAACCCGGTTCTCCCAGATTAGAGTCCCCGCACTTAAACCACTACACCAAACTGGCTCTCTTGAGCACTCTGATAACCTAAGATTCCTTCAACCAGAAGTGAGTGATGTCATTGCATCACTGGCAACATGGAACGCTCTGGTATGGGAACAAAAACTCTGTGGTAAAAACGTCTCCTACCCTCGCCCAAATGCCAGAGCATCCCCACATCACCAGCAGAACTGTGCCAAGACACCAGGGTAGGCCAATCCATTGCCGGTAAGTTCCCCACACCCTTCCGCCAGTTGCCAGGGGATACCTGGGAAACCTCCACCGTGTGTCAGAATTCCAAGTATGTCTCCAGGCACAAAAATGTTGGGGACCCCCAGGGCTATTTTTGGGCACGGCTCTCCTAGATTAGAGTCCACGCACTTCACCACCACACCAAACTGGCTCTCTTGAGCACTCTGATAACCTAAGATTCCTTCAACCAGAAGTGAGTGATGTCATTGCATCGCTGGCAACGTGGAACGCTCTGGTATGGGAACAAAAGCTCTATGGTAAAAACGTCTTCTACCCTCGCCCAAATACCAGAGCATCCCCGCATCACCAGCAGAACGGTGCTAAGACACCAGGGTAGGCCAATCCATTGCCGGTAAGTTCCCCACACCCTTCCGCCAGTTCCCAGGAGATACCTGGGAAACCTTCACCGTGTGTCAGAATTCTGCCCTAATGGATCGCCTTTCTTTTCCTGGCACAGGGCCTTGGCAGGACTGTCAAGCGGCTCAGCAAGATGGGCAGGCCACCGGAGTCACCATGCTGGAGCCAGCGGGCTCCCCTGGTATCTTCCAGGCCTGGTGTGACCAGGATTACGATGGGGGTGGATGGACCGTCATACAGCGGCGACAGGACGGGTCGGTCAACTTCTTCACCACCTGGCAGCACTACAAGGTATGAGACGGTCGCGTGGCATGAGGTGAAAGGTGCCCACACTTGGGGTAGGAAAACTAGGGGTCCCTAGGGATGCCAGCAGGGCCTTGACGAATGCTAAGTGATTTTGAAGGAGGTGCCTGAGAGAGGATGGAGTTTGGGAAGAACATGATGTCACTTCTGGGCGATGCTCTAGGAATTTCCCCAAACCTTTATGGTAAAGAACTCAGAGACATGGAGAAATTCCTAGAGCATCGCTTGGTGGCTGTCAAGGGTGGGAGGATTGGGGCTGAGGATTGACTTCCAATTCCAATAACCTTTATCGGCATATCAGGGTTGACTTGCTGCAAGTGGGCAAATGGCAAAAAGTTGGGGTCATTGGCATCTAGAGCCGGTACTGAAGAGGCGCGGTTGGGCTCGAAGTTACTGCTAAGGAGTATAGTTTTTCAAGTATTATAATGCTGTGTACTTTGACAGCGCGCTAATATTCCAATCCCGAGATGCTTTATAAGAAACAAGACCTAACGACAAAATTTGTCTCAGATGACGTCGAGAAGCTTCCTTCTCCGTACAAAGGTGGTCTCCAGTCTTAGGGGAAGGGGATAGCTGGAGAACCTGTTTCGTGGGACTCCCTCAAAGACATATCTGCTTCTGAGTAGTCAAACCTAAAGTAAAACAAACGCACCTCCCGCAACGTAGTTTCTGAGACATGGAAGTTCTATATCTTCAATGTACAATTTACATTCCCTCCACTACACATTAAAAAGGTTTCCCTTGCTCGAAAGCCAGTTGAATCTGCCTCTAGGGGGCGGTGCTCATCTCCGTTTCCAAGCCAAAGAGCCAGCGCTGTCCGAAGATGTCTACGTGGTTACGTGGCCGGCATGACTAGACGCTGAGGCGCATGGAATGCTCTTACCTTCCCACCGAAGCGGTACCTGTTTAACTACTTGAAATTTCTTGTTTTCAAAATGCTAGGCTGGCAGGAGCCGGGGCCAGAGACGGGAGCTCATTCTGTCACACGGCACTCAGGTTTCGAACTGCTGAACTACAGACACTTCCGGTCTGCAGCTTAGCGTCTTCACCTCTGAGCCACCATGCCCCCTCCACTACACATTACACTTACCCCAAAAGCCTTCAAGCTCTTATCCCTTTAATCACTGGCATCTGCCTTACAATCGTTCCAGAATCTAAAACAAGACAAGGGTAGCAGCTATTGCGCTGTCCCATTATTCGAAAACCACGCACCTTATTTGAGCTACAAAACTTAACCAAAAACATCTTCGCTCCCTCATGCCTGGCAAAAAGCCTTCTCCAGGGGTCCTTTCGTAGAAAAAGAGGTGCAGGAGTTCATTAGCATAACTCGTTAGCATAACTTATTTGCATATGCCACACCCCCTGACATCACCGGAAGTGTGACAGAAGGCAACACCCACCGCTCAGGCTGCACTGGACTGTTTTCGATGGCTAGCTATTGGGGGGGGGACATGCAGATCTGCCCTAGCAGAGGAGGGAGAGCTTGTACCTGAATAAAACTTGGTCTTAAAGGTGCCACTGGACTGTTTTGGATTGCTAGCTATTGGGGGGGGGGAACGTGCAGATCTGTGCAGGAAGGAAGGAAGGAAGGAAAAAAGAGAAGGAAAGG
>NW_015165477.1:15115-17749 GCF_001447785.1 Gekko japonicus
GAATGCCGCTTCTAAGACGGCTGTGTTCTAAGGTCCTTTTTAAAACGCTCATGATTCTCAGCTGTCAGGGAGATTATTTTTAAAGGGCCAGTTCCTATCATTCGGATGTAAACATATCACATAATAAGGAAGATTGTCTGGTATAGCTATATCAGAATGATAGGAGTTGGCCCTTTTTAAAAAAAGCATGGGGGTGTGTGTGTGTCCAAGGGCTCCTGGGGAAACCATGGGGCAAGCCCGATGCGGATTTGGGCCTCACAGCAATTTTTATAGGACTACAAATGCTTCTAAAATGGCAGCGGCCTCTCCTGTGGCCACCGCTGCCGTTCTAGAAGCAAACCACCATTTGTGGTTTGCTCTAAATTATTCTCTGATCAAAGAGTGGAAAGCTGCTAGGTAAAAGGTGGTGGATCCTGATTAAGAGGGAACTTGGAACCGAAAAGGCCCCAGGTTGGGTGATCAGGGGGCAGTGAAGCAGCTGTACACGTCTTTGTATGGGGCGCAGATGGGTCATACAGGAGCCTGTTGGATAGGCTCGCCAAGACCTGCCTGGGAAATACATGGAGATTTGGGGGCGGAGCCTGAGGAGTGAAGTGATGCTCTGTTTTCTTGGTGCCTGGGGGGGGGGGTCAACAGTGGGAGGGCTTCTAATGTCCTGGCCCCACTGCTGGACCTCCTGAGGGCACCTGGTATTTTTTGGCCACTGTGTGATGGAGTGTTGGACTGGATGGGCCACTGGTCTGATCCAACATGGCTTCTCTTATGTTCTTATGTCTGGGGCAGTGATGCTCTGTCTTCTTGGTGCTGGGGGGGCAAAAATGGGAGGGCTTCTGGAGTTCTGGGCCCCGCTGGTGGAACTCCGGATGGCCCCTGGGTTTTGGCCACTGTGTGACACAGAGTGTTGGACTGGATGGGCCTTTGGCCTGTTCCAACATTGGTGTCTCTTATGTTCTTATGAGGGCGGGGTTAGGGAAAGGGAGGGGTCTCAGCAGGGTACAAGACCACAGAGTCCACCCTCCAAAGCAGCCATTTTCTCCAGGGGAACTGATCTCTGATTCCAGGAGATCTCTAGCCTCACTGGAGGTGGACAACCCTCCTGTTGGAGGTGTGGACTAACGACATCAAGCTTGGCACGCTGGGTCTATGTGTGCAAGCCATCCTTCAGTCTTCAAGCTCTTCACTGGCCAAGGGAGGACAAAGAACCAAGTCATTATCTCTTCTCCTTCAGGACTAGCACCTCTGTGTGACACAGAGCGTTGGACTGGATGGGCCACTGGCCTGATCCAACTTGGCGTCTCCTATGCTCTTATGTCTGGGGCAGCGATGCTCTGTATTTTTGGCGCTTGGGGGGTAACAGTGGGAGGACTTTTGGAGTTCTGGCTTCGTTAGTGAACCTCCCGATGGCCCCTGGGTTTTGGCCACTGTGTGACACAGAGCGTTGGGCTGAATGGGCCATTGGCCGAATCCATCATGGCTTCTTTTAAGTTCTTATGTCTGGGGCAGTGATGCTCTGTATTTTTTGTGCTGGGGGGGCAAGAGTGGGAGGGCTTCTGGAGTTCTGGCTCCACTGATGGACCTCGTGATGGCACCTGGGTTTTGGCCACTGTGTGACACAGACCATTGGACTGGATGGGCCACTGGCCTGATCCAACATGGCTTCTCTTATGTTCTTATGTCTGCAGCAGTGATGCTCTGTATTCTTGGTGCTGGGGGGGCAAGAGTGGGAGGGCTTCTGTTGTTCTGGCTCCACTGATGGACCTCGTGATGGCACCTGGGTTTTGGCCACTGTGTGACACAGAGCGTTGGACTGGATGGGCCACTGGCCTGATCCAACATGGCATCTTTTATGTTGTTATGAGGGGATTCGATAAACATATGGAGCAAAGCACCATGAGTAGCTATTAGCCACAAGGTATAGATGGGACACTGTGTTCTTGGTGCTTGGGGGGGCAACATTGGGAGGGCTTCTGGAGTTCTGGCCCCGCTGGTGGGCCTCCTGATGGCCCCTGGGTCTTGGCCTCTGTGTGACACGGAGTGTTGGACTGGATGGGCCACTGGCCTGGTCCAACATGGTCCAACCTGGCTTCTCTCGTGTTCTTACAAGAGCAAATGCCATCTGGTTAATGTCTTGCTTCTCATAACCCTCTAGCATGGCTTTGGGAATCTGGAAGGAGAGCATTGGCTGGGCCTGGATCACACCCACTGGCTGACCCGACAGGGCTCTTACGTGCTGCGAGTGCTTCTGGAAGACTGGAACGGGCGACAGGCCCAGGCGAGTTACGACACTTTTGCCCTGGCGCCCGAGAATGATTTCTACCGGCTGCGTCTGGGGCGCTACCAGGGCAGCGCCGGCGACTCCCTCTCCTGGCACAACGGGCGACAGTTCAGCACGCTTGACCGTGACCACGACGCTTACTCCGGTAAGGGGACGCAGAAGAGCTGGAAGAGAGAGATAGGAGGGAAGGAACACAAAGAGATAGACAGCAGGCATTTCTTAATTACATTTCCCCCCTCACCATTTCCTCTCTCCCCTTTTGTCCTCACTAGAATCCCATGAGGTACTTTGGTCCAAGATAGGATGACTGTCCCAAGGTCACCCTGCAAGGGTTGTAACTTTGTGGGGATTCGAACCCG
>NW_015165478.1:0-18407 GCF_001447785.1 Gekko japonicus
TTTTTCACTAAAAGCCACCTTAATTCTACATTCAGCCATTACAAGGAGCTCCAGTTAAACAAAGATGTGCACAAACATGGGTTGCTGCCATACTTGCCTCACTCTCTTCTTGCATGTAACATGATGGAAAATTATTGGATTGAAACAAACTCTGCTTCCCCTTGCCGTGTGAATGCAAGAGTCCACTAAACTAAAAATTCCTTTTGTTCACACATTTTATACCTATGTTAGCCAAGCCCTCCACACACACTACACATGTTGAAATCAGCACACACAGAGACAGCAGGTATGAGTGTGCCGATCCCTCTTATGGGTAATTGTTGGCTCATGAGCACAGAGTCTACATACTGAGAACATGCATGTACATATGATCCCATGATCAGGAACATTTGAAAAAGAAGTGTTCCCATTCATGGACACATGTTGAAATCAGCACACACAGAGACAGCAGGTATGAGTGTGCCGATCCCTCTTATGGGTAATTGTTGGCTCATGAGCACAGAGTCTACATACTGAGAACATGCATGTACATATGATCCCATGATCAGGAACATTTGAAAAAGAAGTGTTCCCATTCATGGAGATGTAGCCTACATACGTACGCTTCCTACATGAACAGACTTCATGTACATGGGCTGGTGACCTGGTATAGCGGGAAAGCGGGGCCAGTGTGTTTACACCTCCCTCCCGTCTATGTGTACTGATTTCAACAAGAGTGGAGAGGACTGAGGTTTAGAATCCAGCTTGTGAAGATAAAAACTTTGATTCCATCAAGTTCCTGCATTCATCTGTCACATGAAACTGCTTTATCAAAGTCTATCAAGGTAATTATTGTTACTCGGACTGCAGAGACAACATTAACCTTTTACACTTGTTGTTTGTAACTGAAGATGCTATGGGAACTTGTGCACAAAAAGAATGCACTATGTCTCAGCCACAACTCCACCCAATAGGAGTTTGGGGACCAGAATTGGTTTCAAACCAGGCATCCTTAATCATGCTATGCACAAGAAGAAAAGAAAGTAAGGAGGTACGCTTATAAGCATGGGGTGGGGAAGCCATATTCATACATATCTCAGTTTCACTGGAGCTTCTTATGATGCTTGATTGCAGCTTAAAATGTGGCCTTACAAAGATATATACTTACCACAACCAGTGTTCCCTCTAAGCTGAATTAGTGTAAGCTAGCTCACAGTTTTTTAGCCTTCAGCTCACAGACTTTTGTCTTAGCTCAGGAACGAAGGCTCCAGAGCAAACTAATTTATGCAGTAGCCAAATCGCTCACTCTCAACTTTAATGCTAGTAGCTCACAAAGTAGAATTTTTGCTCACAAGACCCCACAGCTTAGAGGGAGCATTGACCACGACATCCCAGTCTTTGCAGGTACCATTTCATACCTTCTTGGTATAAGGAACAAAACAAGAGCACAAGAGGGGGCCAAGTAAACAAAGCTTTCCCAATGACCCCAGTAGAACTAGAAATTCTCGATCAGACAACACAGACAAATGCATTCACAAAATAGATCAAGATGGGTATTAACAAAATAGGTTACTCACATTGCATTTCCACAGATTTGCGTAGTTGTTTCTGGAGAGGGGAAAAGTAGTTTTTATATGACAAGACTTCTTTCAACTCTGTTTTTCAGTTTAGCATTTAAAAAAACATTTCCAAAAACAAAACCATGAGTTTTATATCTGTGCACCCTTTATAGTCCATGCAAATTATTTTGTTTTCAAGGGTCTGTAGTTTTAGGTGCTGTAACAATGTTTTAAATTGTATTAGCTGCCTGAAAAGCTACTAGAAAAAGCAAATACAACTGTTTAAATAAATAAATAGTTCAAATACTTGCTCAGGGTTCATCTAGACTGGTAGATTTTCATTTCATAAAACTGTGCAAGGGGGAATCTGTCCAACTTACATTCTGTGACCAGCTAACATTTATGCCCTACCTTTTTGCTTTCTTGTGACAAAGCTTGTGCCTGGGCAGCCTGGTTTTAAAAGTCCAAGCTTTAACACAATTTGTCTGGGAATAAATGTTTTAATTTATTACAAGTGGGGGACTCGCAAGGACTTATAGGGGTCATCTTATTTTCCTCTGTATCCTTTTCCATGGCAGCCCCTATAGCCTCTCCCCTTTTTCTGCTTCCTTTTCTTCTTCCCATCCACCAGCCATCCTACCTTTACCCCACATCTTCAGAGCTCCCTTCTTCCCTATTAGACACCCTCTCCCTAGGAAAATCATGGCTGGGCTGTATGGCAGCCAGCCCTGAGTTGTGCTGTGGCTGGGCCAGACTGAGTTGCATGGTCTGTTTTCAATACCCTTCCTAATAATCCCCAGCATAGCATTGGCCTTCTTTATTGCAGTCACACACTGTCTCGACATTTTCAGTGAGTTATCCACTACAACTCCAAGATCTCTCTCTTGCTCAGTCTCTGCCAGTTCAGACCCCATCAATGTGTATTTATATTTAGGATTTTTGGCTCCAATGTGCATCACCTTGCACTTGGCCACATTGAACCCCATTTGCCATGTTGACGCCCACTCGCCCATCCTTGACAGATCCCCTTGGAGTGCCTCACAATCCTCACTGGTTTTCACCACCCTGAACAACTTTGTATCATCCGCAAATTTAGCCACTTCACTGCTTACTCCCATCTCCAAATCATTAATGAACAAGTTAAAAAGCAGTGGACCAAGTACTGATCCCTGCGGTACCCCACTGCTTACCACCCTCCACTGAGAAAATTGCCCACCTACACTCACTCTCTGTTTTCTATGAACTAGCCAGTTTTTGATCCATAAAAGGACTTGTCCTTCTATCCCATGATTTTTGAGCTTACTTAGGAGCCTTTGATGAGGAACTTTATCAAAAGCTTTCTGGAAGTCAAGGTAAATAATATCTATTGGATCCCCCTTGTCCACATGTTTGTTCACCCCCTCAAAGAACACTAACAGGTTAGTGAGACAAGATCTTCCCTTACAGAAACCGTGCTGAGTCTGCCTCAATAGGTTTTGTTCATCTATGTGCCTACTAATTCTTTCCTTAATAATGGTTTCCACCAATTTACCCGGTATCGACGTCAGACTGACTGGCCTGTAATTTCCCGGATCTCCTCTGGAACCCTTTTTAAAGATGGGAGTGACATTAGCTACCTTCCAATCCTCAGGAATGGAGGCAGATTTTAAGGAAAGATTACATATCTTTGTCAGGAGATCTACAAGTTCACATTTGAGTTCTTTCAGAACTCTCGGATGTATGCCATCTGGGCCTGGTGATTTTTCAGTTTTTAAGTTGTCTATCAGTTTTAGGACCTCCTCTCTCGTCACCTCAATCTGACTCAGGTCTTTCAACACCCCTCCTGAAATCAGTGGTTCTGGAGTGGGCAAGCACTTCTCATCTTCCACAGTGAAGACGGAGGCAAAAAATGCATTTAGCTTCTCAGCCATTTCCCTATCATCCTTCAATACTCCTTTTACCCCTTGGTCGTCCAAGGGCCCCACTGCCTCCCTGGCTGGTTTCCTGTTTCTAATGTATTTGAAGAAAGTTTTATTGTTGGTTTTTACGTTTTTTGCTATATGCTCCTCATATTCCCTTTTTGCCTGCCTGACCTCAGACTTGCATTTTATTTGCCATAGCCTGTGTTCCGTTTTATCAGCCTCACTGTGACTAGCTTTCCACTGCTTAAAGGAATTCTTTTTACTTTTTACAGCCTCCATTACTCTGTTTGTTAACCATGCAGGCTTTTTCCTATACCTGTTTGTGCCTTTCCTAACCTGCGGAATATATATTTTTTGAGCTTCTAGGATCGTAGTTTTAAATAGATCCCAAGCTTCCCCAATTGTTTTGACCCTTTCTACTTTTCCTTTCAGTTTCCTCCCCACGTGTCCCCTCATATCAGAGAAATTACCCCTTTTAAAGTTAAAAATGGTTGTGTGAGTCTTTTTGGCCAATTCTCTATTTGTACAAATGATGAACTCAACAACATTATGATCACTGTTTCCAAGCGGTGCAATCACTTTTACATCTCTCACCAGGTCTTGAGTGTTACTTAGGACCAAATCAAGGATCGCCTCTCCCCTGGTAGGTTCCGTGACCATCTGCTCCATAGCACAGTCATTTAGAGTGTCTAGAAACTCAATCTCTTTTTCCCGGCTAGAACACATATTGACCCAATCAATGTGTGGGTAGTTAAAATCACCTATTATTACACAGTGTTTTTGTCTAGTTGCTATCTTTAAGGCATTCATCATTTTATAATCCTCCTCTATCTTTTGATCTGGTGGGCGATAACAAACTCCCAGTGTTAAGTTTCCTTTTGGCCCCCCTATTTCAACCCATAGAACTTCCAGAAGCGAATCCAATTCACTTAGCCTCTCAATCTTTCTAGACTTTATACCCTCTCTGACATACAGAGCTACCCCACCTCCAACCCTTCCCCCCCTATCCTTCCGATATAATATATAACCGGGAATCACTGTGTCCCACTGATTTTCCTCATCCCACCAAGTTTCAGAAATACCCACAATGTCTATTTTTCCCTCCGACACCAAGCACTCCAACTCCCCGATTTTACCTCGGACACTTCTAGCATTTGTATAGAAACAGCTGTAATTTCCCTTACAAGTTAAGCCTGCATCCTTCCTCTTGCTATCTCGAGTCGTTGTCCGGCAGTCCATGTCACCAGCCATGGCCTCTGTGGACAATTTCAATCCACCTCCCTGTAGAAAAGCAACCGGTACCCCCTCACCTCTCTCAGATGAGCCAACCCGAACCAGAGACTTTTCATCTCCTGTCGGCTTTCCCCCAATATTCAGTTTAAAAGCTGCTCTGCCACCTTTTTGATTTTAAGTGCCAGCAGCCTGGTTCCTTCTCGGGACAAGTGGAGACCGTCTCGCCTGTACAGCTCCCTCTTGTTCCAAAAAGTATCCCAGTGCCTAACAAACCTGAACCCTTCCCCCCTACACCATCGTCTCATCCACGCATTGAGACTCCTGATCTCTGCCTGTCTCTCCGGCCCTGCGCGTGGAACAGGTAACACTTCTGAGAAGGCTACCTTGGAGGTCCTGGACCTAAGTTTCCTGCCCAGCATCCTAAATTTCTCCTCCAGGACCTCACGACTGCATTTCCCCACATCGTTGGTGCCGACATGCACCACGACCACTGGCTCCTCCCCAGCACTATCTACCAGCCTATCTAAAACACGCGTAATGTCCGCTACCTTCGCACCAGGCAGGCAAGTCACCATACGGTCAGTACGCGGGTTCGCCACCCAGCTGTCTACCTGCCTAAGGATCGAATCACCCACTACCAAGAGCCCCCCTCCCACCCTGCCCTGGGATGGTTCCTTGGTGCAAAAGGATACCCGCTCACCAGCTGGGGAAGAGGTCCCTTCTGAGGGCACATTCCCCTTATCCTCAGCACGGTGCCCTGTTTCCCCTAGACCCTCATGCTCCCTGACAGCAGCAGGGCTGCCAGATCCAAAGTGGGACGTATCTAACAAGTCCCCAAGAGTCTTTTCTGTGCGCCTGACTGTCTCTGCTTCTCCATGTCAGCCACCTTGGCCTCAAGGGAGCACACATGTTCCCTGAGAACCAGGAGCTCCTTGCACCGAGCACACACCCAAGACTTCTGTTCAGTGGGCAGATAGTCATACATGTGACACTGGATAGCCCCCAACCCCCTGCTGGCATTCTGGCTTCATAATTCTTTTAAAATAAGTAAAGGGGAAGACAAAGAGCCTAGAGCCTTGGCTTTCTGGCTCCTCTTGGGCTTCCCTCAGAGCCCCTAGTCTAAGAGTCCCTAGGCAAAGAGCCACAGGCAAAGAGCTCTTTAGCTCGCCCTTCGGCTCATGCCTCTGCCAAGGTGCTTTCTTAAATACTGAAATTACAGTCAATCACAGTCAAACAATGCCCCTTCCTCTCCCTCTCTCAAGCAGCCAGGACTCTGCAACAACTCTAAGCGCTTTCACTCACTCCCAGACCAGTTCTCCCACACAATATACTCAGTTGAATCCCCTCAGCTGAAAGCAAGTTAAAAAAAAACACTCACCCCTCTGTCTCCTGCTCCTGCTCAGAGCTCAGCTGGATCTGGGTCCTACATGAATAGACTTCATGTATATGAGCTGGTGACCTGGCATAGCGGGAAAGCGGGGCCAATGTGTTTACACCTCCCTCCCGTCTATGTGTACGGATTTCAACATGAGTGGAGAGGACTTCTGAGGTTTAGAATCCAGCTTGTGAAGATAAAAACTTTGATTTCATCACGTTCCTGCATTCATCTGTCACATGAAACTGCCTTATCAAAGTCTATCAAGGTAATTATTGTTACTCAGACTGCAGAGACAACATTAACCTTTTACACTTGTTGTTTGTAACTGAAGATGCTATGGGAACTTGTGCACAAAAAGAATGCACTATGTCTCAGCCACAACTCCACCCAATAGGAGTTTGGGGACCAGAATTGGTTTCAAACCAGGCATCCTTAATCATGCTATGCACAGGAAGAAAAGAAAGGAAGGAGGTGCGCATATAAGCATGGGGTGGGGAAGCCATGTTCATACATATCTCAGTTTCACTGGAGCTTCTTATGATGCTTGATTGCAGCTTAAAATTTGGCTTTACAAAGATATACACTTACCACAACCAGTGTTCCCTCTAAGCTGAATTAGTGTGAGCTAGCTCACAGTTTTTTAGCCTTCAGCTCACAGATTTTTCTCTTAGCTCAGGAACGAAGGCTCCAGAGCAAACTAATTTATGCAGTAGCCAAATCACTTGCTCTCAACTTTAATGCTAGTTGCTCACAAAGTAGAATTTTTGCTCACAAGACTCCACAGCTTAGAGGGAGCATTGACCACGACATCCCAGTCTTTGCAGGTACTGTTTCATACCTTCTTGGTATAAGAAACAAAACAAGAGCACAAGAGGGGGCCAAGTAAACAAAGCTTTCCCAATGACCCCAGTAGAACTTGAAATTCTTGATCAGGCAATACAGACAAATGCATTAACAAAATAGATCAAGATGGGTATTAACAAAATAGGTTACTCACGTTCCATTTCCACAGATTTGTATAGTTGTTTCTGGAGAGGGGAAAAGTAGTTTTTATATGACAAGACTTCTTTCAACTCTGTTTTTCAGTTTAGCATTTAAAAAACATTTCCAAAAACAAAACCATGAGTTTTATATCTGTGCACCCTTTATAGTCCATACAAATTATTTTGCTTTCAAGGGTCTGTAGTTTTAGGTGCTGTAACAATGTTTTCAAATGGCTTTCACAATATATTGTTTTAACTGTATTAGCTGCTTGAAAAGCTACTGGGAAAAGCAAATACAACTGTTTAAATAAATAAATAGTTTAAATAGTTGCTCAAGGTTCATCTAGACTGGTAGATTTTCATTTCATAAAACTGTGCAAGAGGGAATCTGTTCAAGTTACATTCTGTGACTAGCTAACATTTACCCCCTACCTCTTTGTTTTCTTGTGACAAAGCTTGTGCCTGGGCAGCCTGGTTTTAAAAGTCCAAGCTTTAACACAATTTGTCTGGGAATCAATGTTTTAAATTATTACAAGTGGGGAACTCGCAAGGACTTGTAGGGGTCATCTTATTTTGCTCTGTATCCTTTTCCATGGTAGCCCCTATAGCCTCTCCCCTTTTCCTGCTTCCTTTTCTTCTTCCCATCCACCAGCCATCCTACCTTTACCCCACATCTTCAGAGCTCCCTTCTTCCCTATTAGACACCCTCTCCCTAGGAAAATCATGGCTGGGCTGTATGGCAGCCAGCCCTGAGTTGTGCTGTGGCTGGGCCAGACTGAGTTGCATGGTGGCTACTGCCACCAGCCTGAGTGTGGGCACTGAGTTTTCCATTAGTCATCACTCGGTCTGTAGCTGGTGAGTCCTCTTCTACCACAGACATCAGGATGATTTTTTTCCTTAAAGCTTCAGATACTCAGTCTGTAAATTGGAAAGTTTTAATCCCCCAACATAATAATAATAATAATAATTATTATTATTTACGTATACTTTATGCCCTATTAATCAACACCTCCTGGTGGTCCCTGCCCCCCACCTGGTGGAACATGCTCCCCATCGAGATCAGGGACCTGCAGGATCTTACTCGGTTCCACAGGGCCTGCAAGACAGAGCTGTTCTGCCAGGCTTTTGGTTGAGGCAGTGGGCATCCACGTCTGGCCTCCCCAAGGTTGCTGTCTCCTACCTGCCGGCCATCCATCTATCAGCAACAGGCCATATCCATCTGTACTAATGGATTGGAACTTTCACCAGTAGCTATAACTATTGATTTTAAATGTTTATATCATGCTTTTAAACTTATTGTATTGTTGGAAGATGATGTGACTCACCCTGAGCCCATTTTCAGGATCGGCGGGATACCCCTTGTTCCACCACGCGATCTAACTCAGCCTCAATCTTAGACTTCATTGCAATCGGCAGTAGCCTGGCCTTAATGCGGATAGGGCAAACAGCAGGGTCCAGATCCAAGGAAATGGGGGCCCCAGAGAAGCCTGCAGGGTGCTATCAAAAACGCAGGGAAATTCCGCGCACACGGCGCCAAAATCCTGTGACCGGACCTGGTTGATCCCATTCAAAGATAGTCCCAAGGCCTTGAACCAGGAGGGTCCTAGCAGGCTGGAGAGTTGCCTATCCACCACCAGCAGGTCTAAAGGGCCGTTAAAGTCTTGAAACTGCACTCGGAACATGCCCCAGCCCCGTACCGCCATGGGGTTTTTATTGAAGTCCTGTAACATGAAACCCCACGGCTTATGAAGGGGGGCACCCCCTGGGAACAAAGCTTGCAGAGTGTATCCACGGAGATAATGGAATAGGTTGACCCTGTGTCGATTTCCATGCTGCAGGGGGATCCCTCCATAAGGACCGTGACGTGCACCTTGTTGGAGCCATTGGGGGGCAAGTTACATACCAGGTGTTGCTGGTGGTGGGCTGATAGGGTGTGGAGGTCGATGGGTGGCTCCGGCGTGGTCTGGTGGGCAGACGACTTCTGGCACTGGCCCTTGGAGCGGCAAACCCGGGAGATGTGCCTCAATTTGTTGCACGTTCTGCAGATGGCGTTTCGGAAGCGGCATGACCGGCATTCGTGGTCCTCCCCGCAGCTGGCGCACGGAGCTGAGGTAGCCGAAGATGCTTTGCCAACGTTGAAGGATGGCTGACGCAGGTGCTGAGACGACTGATGGCGGACCTGTAGCACCTCGTCCGAGGTGTCAGAGCCAACTGTCGCTTGCGTGCGGTGGACCGCCTTGGCGCGGTGGTCATGGTGGGCCTTTTCATAAGCGGTGGCCTCCCGGATTGCCTTATCTAGATCGAGGTCATCCTGGCTGACCAGTCTCCTCCGTAGCTTAGGTTCCCGTAGTCCTAAGAGGAACTGGTTTAGGAGAGCTTCAGCCAGGTCTGAAAATAAGCACCTGGTGGCGGCCCGACGCAGAGCAGCCAGGAAATTGGAGGCCGTCTCATCGGGGCCCTGGACTTTCACAAAAAAGTCCATGCGCTGCACAAACTTAGTAGGTTTGGGAGCCAGGTGGTCGGTCAGCACCTTAACCAAAGAGCTGTAGGACTCGTCTTTGGTCAACCGGGGTGCTATTAAGTCTTTCAGCAAGAGATGGGCCTCCATCCCGCAGTGGCAGAGAAGGTACGCCTTCTTCATACCTAGTTCTGTCACATTGTGGATCGTGAAGTGGCTCTCGAGTGTCTCCAGCCATGTTTCCCACTGCGAGGGTTGGGAGATATCGAAGGCAGGGAGACTCTCTGGTGCAGCAGCCATCTTACGGTTCCACGTGGATGCGGATGGCGGGACTAGCGAGTGTTGAGAAGGAGCGGGGCAGTGCTGCTCTTGGGGTCAGAGGCTTGATGCTCGGAGATGGGAGCGGTGCGATGAATGGCGCTTTCGCACGATGCCAGCGGCAGTGGCTATTTCAGCACGGCGACTCAATGCGATGCCTGAAATGTGGTCTCTGTTCAAGGGGAGATGAATCCCACCTTCGTCGCCAGTGAAAAGTACGCAGACGGAGAGCAATTTCAGCTTAGCGTACTTTATTAGATCAAGAACAAGACAACTTTAGCCTGCTCGCAGGCCGGCTTATATTCCCCGTGAAACCGCCACCCATAACACCCCCCCTTCCCAATAGGTTATTACAGTGGCCGAGAGTTCCATAGACTCTCGGCCGGAAACCTAGCCCACTGATTGGTGCAGGCTAGGATCCGCATAGTCCATTGTCTCTTTGAGCGAAGCTTGACGTTTGCGCTTGACCGCGTGGAGCCCAAACTGGCAACGCTGTCTGAACTGGATATATTACAGAACTGTTTCACTGAGATAATATTTCACAAGAGGACTCCCCCCCCCAGTGTTCCCCCAATTTCCCAATGTTGCCACCTGAAAGAAACAGAGCCCCCCTCCCCCCAAAATCTGACATTTTACCCCAGGCCTTCCCCAGTTGGTGCATGACAGCATGGAGGTTGCCAGCAGCAAACCATGGTTTGCTTTGCTTAAAGGGTCCATGTGGGAAGAGCACCAAATGTGCGTTTTGCTTTACTTGCAGCACAGTCCTCTGCAAAGGGGCACCATGTTCCACACAGGGCTTATTGCAAGCTAAACGTGATAGGGTTGCAGCCCTTCGCTTTGGATTGGTGCAATCTTTGAATTTCGACAAACCACATTTTGCAACAGGCTAGCAAACCAGAAGTCTCCTGGCACCTCTCAAGGGCTCTACATGTCAACGTGACGTCTGAACGGTCATCTCAAACGCCCACCCTAGGCTGTAACACACACACCCCGGCTGGAAGTGACCTAAGAAGGCAGAACAGGAAAACAAAGCACTCCACAATCCGGGGATACCTTTTGTCTAACTGGAAGCTCAAACCACCCTTAGACCTTTAACCCAAACGGTGACGTCTCACTCAGAACTAAGCCCAAGGATTTCGAGAGATCGGCGCACTACCTTTAGAATCGGGAGGGGGGGTCACTGCAAAAGCAGCATCGAAGGAAATGAAAGCGAAACTACTTTACGAGGGTTTTCCGTCCTTCCTCACGGTTTACAATCCCGTTAACAGCAAGACGGGACGGGACGCAAGGCAGACAGCCATGCGCCTGATCCCGCCAGGTTGAGTGGATAGGACCAGCTAAACGCAGACCGAAAGCCAAAAGAACGGGGACAAACGCTCGTCTAAGTCGCCAGCCGCCTTTTGTCCCCCCCTCCGCCCCGTTACACCTTCTTCAGCCACCCTCCCGCTTTCCCAGAGGACCAGTTCAGTACACAGACTTCTATGGCAGTTTGCTGACATTTCCTACTTGCCCATTGTCTTTTGGTCTGAAGCTAGAGGTATTTGTGCCTAGACAAGTCCAGGCATGCCGGGCCCTGTTGGGGCCTGATACACTACATTGACCAAGAACGCTGGTTTCCTTGACCAAGGACAAAGCACTCCACAATCCGGGTATACCTTTTGTCTAACTGGAAGCTCAAACCACCCTTAGACTTTTAACCCAAACGGTGACGTCTCACTCGGAAGCCCAAAGATTTCGAGAGATCGACGCGCTATCTTTAGAAAAGGGGGGGGGGGGATCCCGGCAAGAGCCCAGTCCAACGAAACCTGCCTCACGGTTTACAATCCCGTTAACAGCAACACGGGACGGGACGCAAGGCAGAAAGCCATGCGCCTGATCCCGCCAGGTTGAGTGGGCAGGACCAGCTAAACGCAGACCCAACGCCAAAAGGACGGGCGCAAACGCTCGACTAAGTCGCCAGCAGCCTTCTGGTCCCCCGCCCCGTTACACCTTTTTCAGCCACCCTCCCGCTTTCCCAGAGGACCAGTTCAGTACCTGGATGATTCTTTTCCTTGACCAAGAACGTTGGTTTCCTTGACCAAGGACAAAGCACTCCACAATCCGGGTATACCTTTTGTCTAACTGGAAGCTCAAAACGGTGACGTCTCACTCAGAACTAAGCCCAAGGATTTTGAGAGATCGGCGCACTACCTTTAGAATCGGGAGGGGGGGTCACTGCAAAAGCAGCATCGAAGGAAATGAAAGCGAAACTACTTTACGAGGGTTTTCCGTCCTTCCTCACGGTTTACAATCCCGTTAACAGCAACACGGGACGGGACGCAAGGCAGAAAGCCATGCGCCTGATCCCGCCAGGTTGAGTGGGCAGGACCAGCTAAACGCAGACCCAACGCCAAAAGGACGGGCGCAAACGCTCGACTAAATCGCCAGCAGTCTTCTGAGTCCTCCCCCCGCCCCGTTACACCTTCTTCAGCCACCCTCCCGCTTTCCCAGAGGACCGGTTCAGTACCTGGATGATTCTTTTCCTTGACCAAGAACGTTCGCGTCCCAGTAGCCCTAGCCCAAGGCTCCGCGTTTTGCGCCTTCGGATCCGCCCTGTACGGGAGGGGTGGTGGGTGGGACAAACAGCCCGGCAGCGGAAAGTATGTGTGTGCGCGGGGGGGGCGTCAATAAGACGGAAGCAAGCGAAAGCAGGGGCTTTCCCAGGGAAGGATTTTTATTAGAATGGGGGAGGGGGGGATAGCATGTAAATATTCCAGGGGCTCAGAATTCTTCAGCAACTCTTCACCAACAATTAGCGCAGAGGGGAAAGGTGCTCCAGGCCATAATTTGAAGGCCAGCTCTTTTTTATGGAATGTCACATAGATTTGACTGTATAGAAAATTGAGGTGGAACCAGGCCCATAGCCATGGGGGCCCCTTGGGACTACGCTCCCTCCTGACTCTGCCCTACACCTCACTTGGTCCCCCTCCCCTCCCCTGGGGTGACCAGCAATGACCTCACTGGCATATCACAACCAGCCTGCCTGGTGGTTAGCCGGGAGGGGGAGGAGAGCCCGGCAGGTGGGTGAGGTGATCAGTTGAGGCTGCCTTGGCCTCCTTTCCTTTCCTGCTGGCTGGAGCAGTGCAATGGCAATGAAGCAAGACCGGGAGCTGGACGAGCTCCTCAAGAGTCTGAGGAGCAGAAAGGCAGGGATGATGCTCTGTGTAGTTTCCCCACCCCCTGCTTATATCATTTCCCGAAGTGACATAGTTATGTCGGGGCATGTGGTGTCTCGAATATTTTCTGGCTATGAGGCTGGGTGGAACTAATGTCAGGTTGCACATTTTGGCCTCTGGAAAGCAGAGCAGAGAAACAGTGGTAGCATCAGGCCCATATATAAAAATCTAGTGGATTATTATGTGTGTCTCAAATGGGTTTCTTAGGAGGCAAAGGGAAAATATTTTTATACTAAAATAATAATAACAACAATAATAATAATTGTATGGTAGTGTGTGTAGTATAGTCAGTAGATTCTAAGATTGTCTGGCAGCCAGAAGTTCTAGCTCCTTTAGCATTATGTACCAATAGGTGGCGAGCTAGACTAGTTTTTAAGGCAAGACACATTTCAGAGGTGGCTTCCCATTGCCTGTCTCTGCATCACGCCTGATATTCCTTGGAGGTCACCCATCCAAATACTAGTGTCCATGATCTGATGAGATCGGGCTAGCCTGGGCATTAATTTTAGTGGATGCAGTAAGTTAAAAGTAAACAGAGACCAAATTTGGTACTATTAGAGGGGGCTATGTAAACATAAGGAGCTGTGGTGGCTCAAGTGGTTAAGACGCTGAACTGCAGGCTGTGGAAGGTCGGTAGTTCAGCAGTTCGAGACCAGAGTGTGCCACATGACGAAGTGAGCTCGCGTCTCTAGTTCCAGCTCCTGCCAACCTAGCAGTTCGAAAGCAAGAAATTGCAAGTAGATAAACAGGTACTTCAGTGGGAAGGTAACAGCGTTCCATGCGCCTTGGTGTTTAGTCATGCTGGCCACATGACCATGGAAATGTCTTTGGACAGCGCTGGCTCTTCGGCTTTGAAACGGAGATGAGCACCGCAACCCTAGAGTCGGATTCGACTGGCTTTCGAGCAAGGGAAAGTGGATCATTTACCTTTACCTTTACGTAAGCATAAGTCTTTGCCCAGGTCATTTACTGCCATGTAACACCTCTTATTAGGACAAACCGAATTAACATAAAACCATGATCCTTAATTTTTATGAATGTTAACAGTCTGCTATCACTGATGGTGATCAATATTGCCTTTAAGCATGCTTTAAAAATTATCCTTTACTGTGAGTTTAACATATGGAAGAGGGCAATGTACACTAAAATGGAATCAGTGGAAAATCCATCATTTAATAGAATAGTGGCCAAGCTGCTTTTGGTCTTGTCCTCATTTTCTGGGTCCAGCACTCTGGGAGGAAAGCCAGTCCCTTCATGGCCTTGGTCCCTGATGTTTGCAGAAATGCCTTATGCTTTGTCACCAACATACAACAAGTATGGAGCACAGATGATTATAACATATCATAAATAATTATATATTTTTAGAAAAATGTTTCTACAATAATTTCTACAATAATTTCTTCATATATAATTATACATCTTAATCACAATTCACAATATAAATATATCAAAAATTTCAAATATCATCTCCAACAGCTGTGCTAATGGGAGCAGGGCCTCCTGCAGGTGCCACCTACAAGTGGGCAAAATCAACCTTCCTGAGGTCAGGAAAGCTCCCAGCCTTTTAGCTTTGATCTAAGTATGATCCAACAATGTGATTTCTGCACTATCATGTCATGTTCATCTGAATGCTTTGTTTCAGCTCCATTTTCAGATTTCTGTTTGTTTTCAGGTTTCATGGAACAAGAGGTCACAGAAATAAACATCCATGAACAAGAATCAATTTTATTATTACTTAGTAAGTGTTCATAATTGTATATTTTTGTATTTTCATGTTTTCAGGTCTCTGCAGTCCAACCCTTACTGCTTTATTCATTATATTTTGTATTTCCCATCCTGTTGATAGTATTTGACCTATCTGTATAATCCACCTTGAGTCTCAGTGAGACAGGCAGACTATAAATATAAATTAATGCTGCTTTTTGCCCCTCTAGCATCACTGGCAGGCTTACCTCCCACTATCCATGGCACAATGAGAGGATACCCTAGAGCAGTGGTGGCGAACCTATGGCATGGGTGCCAGAGGTGGCACTCAGAGCCCTCTCTGTGGGCACACGTGCCATCGCTTCAGCCAGGCCCAGACCATCAAGTGTTGAATTCTCTGCTAAATAATTTTAAGTATATGAAAGCATTTGGGATTGCTTTCCTTACTTTGTTCGGATCGTTTTAAGTTAATGTATGAGGTTTTTTTTCCTAAAGTAAAACCTCACTATTGCGGTTAAATTGCCGTGTTGGCACTTTGCGATAAATAAGTGGGTTTTGGGTCGCAGTTTGGGCACTCGGTCTCTAAAAGATTTGCCATCACTGTCCTAGAGTTTTCTGTAACAGCACAGAGGTCTCTCATGTACCATCCCTACTTAGTAAGAAGTGTGCCTGCTTAGTAAGAAGTCGTGCAGCACATCACATGCACAAAGCACCACTTGACTCTTCTAACCCAGGGAGCACACCTAATGGAATGACAGAAGTTGCATTTCAGAAGCAGCACCCTGTAGCAGTGCTTTATCAAGTACTGCTACTTCTAACTCAGTAGGTATCCCTATGCAGCAATGGAGGCCTCTGGGGCATCCTCATTGTACCGTGGGGAGCAGTAAGTGATCTGGGAGGAAAGCCAAAGCCAGGCAACATTGCTTACAAACTCCTTTCTTTCCCCCTCCTCACAACAAACACTTTGTGAGGTAGGTGGGGCTGAGAGAGCTCTGAGAGAACTGTCCTTGAGAGAACAGCTCTGACAGAATTATGGCTTGCCCAAGGTCATCCAGCAGCTGCAAGTGGAGGAGCAAGGAATCAAACCCGGTTCTCCCAGATTAGAGTCGACGCACTTAACCGCTACACCAAACTGGCTTTAGATCAGAAAGGGTCAAGTCTGGTGGGCATGACATTTCCTGGCCAATATACAAGGGAGGAGGTTGGGGAGAGCAGTGATATGGTGAACTGTGGCTTATGGGAGGGAGCGAGCTCCTGGATAAGGAAGCTAGACATCCTTTTTAGCATCCTGCCACACTTATGAAAGTCATATTGAGTTAAGGGGGAGTCTTGGGGTGGGCAGAGTTTAGAGTGTCACCATTTTTAGAGAGTACCAGGCCCCGCTGACCTTTTAAACCAGAACTTTCAGTTTTTAAAAAACTGTTTAAAATGTCAAAACTTTTACGACCCTGTTTTGAAAACAGCTGCTAGGAGAGGTAACCAGTGCTTTGGGTGGAATGATGCTTCTTATGCATCCACTCTGATTATAGATCTAGAAGAATCTCAGCTCCAGTTGAGAAAATTTGAGAAAAGCCCCAGGGTTGCAGAAAAACCCAAAATATTGAAGAGGGGGGGATATGCTGAGGATTAGCCTCACTCCCCCCAAAATAACAGTATCTGTAGTTTTAAGAAAAGACTGCCCTCAGTAGCTGTTGCTAGGCAACCACAAACATATTGCCAGCCTTCCTTTCTATCAGTAAAAGGTGTCTCTGTGTGTGTGTGTGTGGGGGGAGCTGTAGGACAGCTTGCATGAGTTACTCAGGCCTCACTGCTTACTACTATTAAACAGCTACCACCCTACAAAAGCCAGTATGATAGAGTGGTTAGCTTCACACTAGGATCTGGGAGACCCAGATTCAAATCCCTACTCTGCAATGGAAGCTCACTGGGGGACCTTGGGCCAGTCACACACGCAGCCTAACCTATCTTACAGGGTTTTTGTGAGGATAAAAGGGGGATGTAAACTTCTTTGGGTCTCGATTGGGGGAAAAGGTGGGGTATTATGAAGTAAAGGTAAAGGTTCCCTTGCTCGAAAGCCAGACGAGTCCGACTCTAGGGTTGTGGTGCTCATCTCCATTTCAAAGCCGAAGAGCCAGCGCTGTCCGAAGACGTTTCCGTGGTCATGTGGCCGGCGTGACTAAACACCAAGGTGCACGGAATCCTGTTTCCTTTCCACCAAAGTGGTACCTATTTATCTACTTGCAATTTTTTGCTTTTGAACTGCTAGGTTGGCAGGAGCTGGAACTGGAGATGGGAGCTCACTCCATCATGCGGCACCCAGTTCTCGAACTGCTGAACTACTGACCTTCCACAGCCTGCAGTTCAGCGTCTTAACCACTTAAGCCACCACAGCTTGTATGAAGTAACCAGACAACAAATATAGCCAATGTAGGTAGCTAATACATGGTAGTTTGGTAGGTGGAAAGGTGAAAACGAAAACAGTTGAGAATATGGAGTTTGTGTTGGAGGGGAAAGCGGAAATAACAGGGGGATGGGGATTCAAATTCCTTGTAGGTTCCCCACTGTGCAACTAGGCCGGGCCTGGCCAGCACTGTGAACTCAGCGTTATCGGATGCTGGGAGGAATGCTAGGTGAGCAGTCAAGTAATGAGAGTGCCTAACGGAAGCATGCAGACTGGAAAAGCACTCGCATAGTGGTGTCACTTCAGCAACTTGCACCAGTTGATAATGATTATTTGGTTATGGGTACATTCACTTACACCTCATTAGTTGCTGTAGATTTTCCGGGATGTGTGGCCGTGGTCTTGGCATTATAGAACCTGATGTTTCGCCTGTAACTGTGACTGGCATCCTCAGAGGTATAAACACAGAAAGATGGAATACTCTGTGTCAAGGTGAGAAGAAAATGGTAGGCAGTAAATACCTCCCATTTCCATCCTGCACATTCACCAGGTCAGCTTAAACCAAACTTAAAGCAGTATGATTTTTTTTAAAAAATGAACCCACCAGAAAAATAACTACCAAATTAGTTACCAGAATAAATTGAATCCACAAAAATCAATAGGAGAGTCACCAGTCAACAAGCCAAGCCACTTTTAAGCAATCTTCAAATAAAAATATCTTCAGTAGCTGTCAGAATATGACAAGGTGCGTTGGCACAGCTTTTCAGAATTGTGGCAGTACTACTGAGAAGCTCCTTTCTCTGGGGAGGGGAGGCACTGAGACAGGAAAACCTCTGAAAATGACCTCAGTGCATATTAAACCTTCTACCCATTATTTATCACCATTACTCTGTTACTCTTGTCTCTGTAGCATTTTCATTCCCCCTTTCTGGGGAGCTCAGTGTGTACTGCACATGGTTCTCACAACTCTATGGGGTGGGATAGGCTGAGAGAGAACAACGGCTTCCCTCAGCAAGATACATGGACAAATGGGGATTTAAACTGGCTCCCCTGCAGTGCTAGTCCACTGCTCCCTGCCACACACTATACCACTACACCATAAGCAACCAGGCAGCCACCCCAAGCTCAGAAGTAAGAATGTGTTCCACTCACCGTAATGCACTCAGATCACAAGCAAAGTGGAAGCCAACTATTTCACATAGACCAACAGTGTAACCAGTGCAATTTTAGGACTAAGCCCCACTGAATAAGGCTTCTGGGTAGACTTACTTAAGATGG
>NW_015165479.1:0-15308 GCF_001447785.1 Gekko japonicus
CTCTCCTCAATAATGACTATAAGATTTACACTAAGATACTGGCTGAAAGAGTTAAAAATTATTTAAAGGAAGTTATAACTGAAGAACAAGCCGGTTTTTTGCCAAATAGACAAATTAAAGACAATTTGAGAATGGTGATTGGTGCCATAGAGTATTATGATAAACATCCAGAAAAAGAAGTTGCGTTATTTTTTGTGGATGCAGAAAAGGCTTTTGATAACTTGAATTGGGATTTTATGTTGCAAGTAATTGAAAAAATGGATATTGGCCAGCCATTTTTGAATTTAATTAAGGCAATTTATAAAGATCAGAAATCATCGTTAAACGTGAATAAGGATATGACAGAATATTTTGATGTGCAAAAAGGAACAAGACAAGGATGTCCATTATCACCACTTTTGTTTATTTGGATTTTAGAATAAGAGAAGTAAAAGAGATTCAATGACTTAATTTGAAGGGTTTCTCTTATAAATATCGGGCATTTGCAGATGATGTGATGTTTGTTTTGGAAGATCCTTTAAAAACTTTGCTAATTTTAATGGATACGATCAAAGAATTTGGAGATCTGGCTGGTTTCTATGTCAATTAAAAAAAACAAAAATGCTGTGTAAAAATATGACAAAACAAAAACAAGATGAATTGCAGGAAAAGGTACAGTGTGAAGTGGCGAAAAAAGTGAAATATCTAGGTGTTGATTTGACCACGAAAAATATAGATTTGTTTAAGAATAATTATGAGAAACTGTGGAATAAGATACAACTAGATGTTAAAAAATGGGTCACCTTGAATCTTTCATTGTTGGGACGAATTTCAGTGGTTAAAATGAATATTTTACCACGTTTGATGTTTTTATTTCAGACTATTCCAATCATTCGAGATAACAAAGTTCTAGATGGATGACAAAGAGAAATATCTAAGTTTATCTGGGCTGGAAGGAAGCCAAGAATTAAAATGAAGATAATGTGTGATGCTAAGGAAAGAGGAGGCTTCCAACTTCCCAACTTTAAGTTATATCATGAAGCGGTGTGCTTGTCATGGTTAGAACAATGGGTTAAACTTGATAATAAAAAATTGTTAGCATTAGAAGGACATGATTGTAGATTTGGATGGCACGCCTACTTATGGTATGAGAAAGATAAAATGGATAGTTTTTTAAAACACCATGTTATTCGGAGAACATTGTTGGAGACTTGGAAACGATACAAAAGATTCTTTTTTGAAGATAGGCCACTCTGGATTGTACCAGCGGAAGTGATTAATCCCTATTCAAGACAGAAAGGAGAAGATTGGTTAACGTACCGAGAACTCTTGAATTTTGATGGAAAGAACTTTGAAATAAAAGAATAAGAAGACTTGGATTATAAATATGATTGGTGGAATTATAGACAGATTTTTGATTTGTTTAAAACTGATAAAAAGAGATATGGTTTCAGGGAAAAGAATAATGAAATGGAGCGTGTTTGGGTGGAAGGAGGAAAGAAAAAGATTTCAATGTTATATAAAATATTGTTAAAGTGGTATACAGAAGATGAAATTGTAAAAGGGCAAATGATTAAGTGGGTGATAAATATGAATAAGGAAATTACTATGTCATCTTGGGAATATTTGTGGAGAAACTCAATGAAAATATCGACTTGTTATAATTTAAAAGAAAATTGTTTTAAAATGATGTATAGATGGTATATGACCCCAAAAAAGATTGTAAATATTAATAATACAATGTCAAATAAGTGTTGGAAATGTAAATGTCATGAAGGCTCCTTTTACCATATGTGGTGGACTTGTGATAAAGCAGTTAAATATTGGATGGAGGTCACGCTGAGATGCAAAAAATTTTGAAATCACCATTTAAAAAAGAACCAGAAATATTACTTCTGGGTTTGAAAATGGAAGAAGTTAATGTTACAAAAAAGACTTTGTTATGGTATTTACTTACAACCGCAAGAATGACCTATGCTCAATTTTGGAAACAAGATAAAGTGCCTGAGATATGGGACTGGTTGAAAAAGGTAATACATATGGCTGAAATGGATAAGTTGACTAGAAAATTGAGCAATAAAGAAGACGAAGAATTCTATGAAGAGTGGAAAGATTTTAAAGAATATATTGAACAAAGATATGATGTAAAAATACCTTAATTGGTTTTGAGAGTTATTAGAAAGGAATTGAGAAACTTGATGTTTAAATTGTTTAGATTTATGTTACCTAGTATGAAGAATTATATAATTTGAATTTATAATAAGGGAAGAAAGGGAAATAAGGGGAAATCGCACTGTGGGAAGCCAAGTATGGGGGAGGGGTGGCCGGGGTGGCGGTAATGTCAATCCACATGACAACTGCCTCCACCTCCTCCACAGGAGGATGGGGCATGTAAGCTTTAGTAGCTTAAACAAAACTCTAGCTCTTACTGGAAAGGAAGGGATAAAAGAGTGTAAAAACTTCTTGGATTGTGATGTGTGCAAACAGGTGAAATCCAAAGCTTTCCCAGTGTCTAAAGAGAGCAATAGAATAACAACTGAACCATTGGGCCTGGGGCATGCAGATGTTATGGGACCTTTCCCTAAAAGTTTTTCTGGAAACCAATATGCAATTTGTCTGACAGACGATTACTCCAGATTTTGTTTGGTGTTTGTGTTAAAGCACAAGTCAGAGGTGTTTAACACAGTCAAGTATTGGTACAAGAGAGTCAAAAACCATGTGGGTGTAAGCTTTGGAAGGACATGATTGTAGGTTTGGGTGGCATTCTTATCTGTGGTATGAAAAAACAAAAGCGGATAGTTTTTTAAGCATCACTTGGTCAGAAATGTGCTTTTTGTGATATGGATGAGATATAAGAAATTTTGGGGGGAGGAAAGACCAATTTGGATTGTACCAGCAGAAGTTTTGACATTATATTCGAGACAGCAAGGCAAAGAATGGTTGCCTTATAGAGACTTAATTAAAAAGGAGGGAACAGAATGGGTAATGAAAAAACGACGAAATAAACAATAAATATGTTTGATTGAAATATAGGCAGATTTATGATCTGTTTAAAGAAGATAAGAAAAATACAGTTTTAGAGAAGATAAAAATGAACTTGAGACTATTTGGGAGAGTGGAGGGAAAAAGATGGTTTCTAGTATGTATAAAATTTTATTGAAATGGTATACTGAAGAAGAAACTGTAAAAGAGCAAATGATAAAATGGGCAATTAATATGAATACGGAAGTGACTATAGACTTGTGGGAATATTTGTGGAAAAATTCTATAAAGATATCAACCTGTACCAATGTTAGAGAGAACTGTTATAAAATGATGTATAGATGGTACATGACACCTAAGAAAATTGCAAATATGAATCAAAATATGTCTATTAAATGTTGGAAATGTAAGAAACATGAGGGCTCATTTTACCATATGTGGTGGACATGTGAAAAAGCTGTAGTTTATTGGACAAAAATACATAGTGAAATGCAAAAGATACTGAAATGTTCTTTTAAGAAAGCGCCTGAGATTCTACTCTTAGGATTGAAAATGGAAGAAGTAAATGTAACAAAAAAGACTATGCTCTGGTATTTAATAACAACTGCAAGAATGGTTTATGCACAGAGCTGGAAACAAGAGAAAATACCGGAAGTAGAACAATGGTTACAAAAAGTTCTGTTCATGGCAGAAATAGACAAAATTACTAGAAAACTGAACAACAAGGAAGACCAAGAATTTTTTGAAGAATGGAATGACTTTAAAATGTATTTAGAAAAAAACTGGGATGTAAAACAAAACTTATTATGTTTAGAACAATATTGAGCTGAATGATGTTATCTTGAAATATACTGGATTAATGGAACAAGGGAGGATGCATTGCGGGAAGCCACTGGAGGGAAGGGAGGGGGAAATGGGATTTTTTGGTTAAATGTATATCATTTAGAATGTATAATTAATTCCAAAAATAAAAATTTCTTTTGATTTAAAAAAAAAACACCATGTGGGTGTACTGAAGGCACTTCAGATAGACATGGGGGGAGAGTTTATGTCGAACCAATTTAAAGAGTGGTTGCAGAAAAATGGGGTGAAACACAGAATAAGCAATCCACACATGCCAGCAGAAAATGGCCTGGCTGAGAGCCATAACCGCATATTGCAAACAGTGATGCATTCTATGCTAACTGATGCAGGGTTAGACATAAGGTATTGGGCTGAAGCAACCAAAGCAGCTTGCTATGTTGTTAACAGAGTGTGGTCTAGGGCAATAGACAATATACCTTATGCTGTGTTGTACAACAAATCTCCTAAACTGGATCACTTAAGGGTGTTTGGCACAAAAGCCTGGGTGAATATCCCTTTGAGTCAGAGGAGAAAAGGTGGAAAACATTCTAAGAAACTGCTATTCCTGGGGTACCAATCAGGTATGAAGGCATACAGATTTGCCAATGACAAAAGCAATCTGGCCTTCAGCAGATCAGCAAATTTATGTGAAAGCCAGAATTGGCACAGAGTACATTCAAACCAGATGGGTGAACAAATAGCTTTACCTTTGTCAAATGGTGATGGCTGTGAGGTTCAGCAACAAGGTACTGAGCAACCTAGTGTGTCTGGTGAAGCAAAGAGTGAACAGGTTTCACCAAGGAGGTCTACTAGCAGTACAAAAGGTGTGCCACCTCAGAGGTACGGGTATGATGTGAACGTGGTCAATCATGTGTTTGTCAGAGAACCTGCAAACTACCAGGAGGTGACTGAAATGCCAAATGATGAAAAAATGCCATGGTTAGAGGCAATGAGGTCTGAATATGACTCACTATGCCAGAACAATGTATTTACTCTGACTGAACTGCCAGAGGGGAAAAATTTGTTGGATTGTAGATGGCTATACAAATTAAAAGTGTTGAAAGGAGGGGAAACCCAATACAAAGCCAGAATGGTCGCAAAAGGCTTCTTGCAGGAGAAAGGGTCCAATTATGACGAAGTATTAGCGCCCACAATTAAATCAAATACGTTAAACACAGCTTTGACGAAAGCTGGGGTGCAAAAAATGAGTGTACATCAGTTTGACTTTACCACTGCCTACTTAAATGCTGATATAGATGAAGAGCTCTATATGAGGCAAATACCAGGTTTTGAGAGTGACAACAGAAAACTGGTAGTAAAAATCAACAAGGCTCTATATGGTTTGAAGCAGAGTGGGAGGCTCTGGAACAAATGTCTGACTGACAAGCTAAAAAACCTAGGGTTTGAGCAGAGCAGAGCTGACCCATGTTTGTTTAGCAAAGTAGTAGGAGATACCAGGTGTTACCTTCTAATTTTTGTCGATGATTTACTGTATATTTTTGACACAAATGAACAATTAGAATGGTTTAAGGAAACAACACAAAAATACTTCAAAATAAAACATCTGGGAGAAATAGAGCACTACCTGGGAATGGATATCAGGAAAAACAAAGAAGGTTTCTGTGAGATTAGTCAACAGGGAAAGATTGTAAAACTGTTGGAAAAATACAAAATGAGTGATGCTCATACAGTACAAACCCCAATGACAACAGGTTTTCAAAATGAGCCTGAGGAAAAATGTTTTGAGAACATAAATGTCTATCAGTCTCTAGTGGGATCATTATTGTACCTGGCAATTTGGTCTAGGCCAGACATCTTTTATGCTGTACATGTCTTAACTCAGAAAAATATGTGTCCAGGGGGAAAAGATTGGCAAGCAGCCAAGAGAGTACTTAGGTACTTAAAAGGTACAATTGACCACAAACTAGTCTTGAAGGGAGACAGCTCCCAGAAAGTGATTGCATACTGTGATGCAAACTGGGGGGACAAGGTGACAGGAAAGTCAACAACTGGTTATATTGTGTATGTGTATGGGGCACTGACAATGTGGAAATCTACTAAACAAAGATTTGTATCTGTAAGCACATGTGAAGCAGAATTCGCAGCGCTAATTGAAACAGTAATACAGTTGGAATGGGTGAAACAATTGTTAAGTGATCTAGAGATGCAATGTGTAATGCCTATGACTGTAATCTGTGATAATACTGCTGCACAGCAATTGGCAGATTCGCAAGGGGTAAATGCCAGAAGCAGACACATCAATGTGCGCTACCAAAATGTAAGGGACACAGTTAACAGAAAAATTGTGAGTCTCAAACATTGTAGTTCTGAACAGAATGTGGCTGATGGGTTTACCAAAAATCTGGATGTAAATAAGTATGTACCCAAGAGGGAAACTTGGTATTGTTACAAATACTGAATCTTAGGGGGAGTGTTGGAATATGTAAGTATTCAGCACGTGCAACATATGTAAATAGATGGATCCAATCTGGATGACAGGTGTCAGAGTGAGTGACAGTCAAAAGGACCAGAACAAACTGGTTGTAACTTGTACAGAGCTGATGTCTTATCAGGATGAGCCAGCAGTGCTGTGATTGGATGCCATATGTATATAACTGTACATGTCTCATGCAAGGTGTGCTGATGGAAAAACTGAATGCTTGGCGAAGCACTTTGCTAGTGAGAACTGTGCTTGTAAATAAAGTCACTGTATATAGTTACCACTAAAACCTGAGTCTGTGTGGTGACTATAGCTGAACCCCAGCAGGGTGTTATTGGACTGCTAGGTTCCAACGGAGACCTGGGACGCAAGACGTGCGCTCTGTGACAATCTGAGTGAGCTGGTAGATTAGTAGTGCTTGTTAACACTGTAAAAAATCCCCCCTATCGTGAAGGCCGGGGAGTGTGCGCCCTTCCGATCTCTCATGGCCTTCATAGGAACTGAAAGGATAAACATTCTCACTCTAGTAACTGAACTGTAGTAACCTGTCTATGCACTACTTAACTATGACGTGTGAATGTGCGCTGGATCAGAGGTGTTTTAATTTACAACTCTGCAATTAATGTTAGTTCTGTTGTGGAGTTTCACCCATCCTGCGAACTTTTCTGATTTCCAGAATAAAGCCTTTTAATGGACTTATCTGCGTCTGAGAGTTTACTGTAGTGGCTGACAGCTTGAGAGAACTCTTTAAATCATCTCCCACCTGACCTTCCCCCTGCTTCCGGACGATGGAGACTGACGGGAAAGATGACAGCTTGGGCGAGGACTTCGATTCTACGCTGCTGCTCTTTGAAACCCCAGACTGTGGGGCTGGTTCCACAGACTATTTCTAATGGAACTGGCAGAGCCGGGAGTGGGGAATCCAGCGGGGGAAGGGCAGAGATCACCCTCCCTGAAACTCCCAGGCGGGCGGCCCCGCGGATGAGGAGAAGGGAACTTTTCAACCCAGCAAACTTTGAGAATTAGGTGATGCCTCTACAGAGCCTGATGAGGCAGCTGAATCGCCAGTTGCCGCAAGTAACCCGAGAGCTGATGCAACAGGAATGGGAGTGAGTTCCCAAGGCCAGACGTTCTCCAGCACAAGGGGAGAACCCTGGGTGGGAACGACCCCCTGATGCGATGGAAACAACTTTTGATGGAAACCCTGTGGCGCTACGTTTCTTTTTGATTCAAGTGCGTACCCTGCTGAGAGATTGGGGCGATTCTTTCCCCTCTGATGAGGAGTATGTGGAATATTTTGAGATGAGGCTACAAGGCGCAGCGGCGCAATCTATGTGGCACTATACCAAGCCCCAGCTCCCGATCTACAAGACCTGGATGCATTTCTACAGTCTCTACGGCGGCAGTTTGAGAATCCCCTGGAGAGGGAGAAAGCCCGGAACTCTCTGCGGGAGATGCAGCAGGGCAATCGCTCCGTTCAGGATTATTCTGATGACTTCAAAGCCTGTGCTGCCAAACTGAAGGATTGGCCAGACGAGGTGTTGGTTGAGTTTTACCGTGCTGGGCCGAACACCGTGGTGTTGGAGAAGGCACTGGAGCAAGGTAACCCCCTCACCCTGATGGCGTGGATCCAGATGGCTGCAGAGGTAGACGCTCGCCACGACTTGGTGGAGTGGTATAGCCGGGAATCTGTGGGCCAAGGCAGACGGGTAAAGCAGAAGACCCGTAAGCGTGAGGCCGACCAGCAGGGCGGAGGACGACTGCAAGCATCAGGAGGCAAGGGACGCCCGGTGGAAGGCAGAGACCGAGGCGAGGAGAAACCATCGTCCCCAAGGAGCCCTCCGAGCCGCCGCAACCATCTTGCCTGATTCCCGTGCTGGTGGGAAGGAACCCAAGTCCCATTCGGTGGGAAATAAACTGGAATTGCTGTGAATAGCGCCGACCAGCAGGTTCCCGATCCCCGGGCGCGAGAAGCAGTGAGAGATGGTACCTCGTTGTTTTTCCTTTCAGTGACTGTCCTCAATCCTGAAGGGGGCACCCAGTTGAGAGTTACAGCTCTCCTAGATTCGGGATGTTCCCGGGAACTTATAAGTCCGTCCCTAGTCACTGGGTTGGGAGTGGGGGTGGTGGACCTGGAAGACCCCCGTGGGTTTTACCCAAATGGATGGGACTACCATGGCTTCTTTTCAGCACCAAGCCATGGAGATGCCAGTGGGGGTGTCCGGGCATTGGGGAAAGCGTGCCACGGCGCAGTTTCCAATGGTGTTGGGGAGCCCTTGGCTGTCGGCTCACGACCCCTATGTACAGTGGAGTCGAGGCTCCATAACTTCTTTGGATCCGCGTCGTAAAGTGCATCAATCGGACCCAGTATTGGGGGGGGGGGGGGGGAATCCCCGCGGGCCCTGTCCCAGCCAGAGTTTGCCTGGCAAGAGAAGAACTAGTAGACATCCCTGAGGAATACTGGGACTTGGGGAAAGGTTTTGAAGAAAGAGAGGCGGACAAGCTGCCTCCGCATTGTAAAATGGATTGTGCTATTGAGATTTTAGAAGGACAGACTTTGCCTAAAGGGAAAAATTTATGCAATGAACCCTGTGAAACGAGAGGAACTAAGGTGGTTCGTTGACAAGAACCTAGAGAGAGGATTTATCCATCCAGCCACCTCCCCGTTTGCTGCTCCTGTGTTATTCCGGAAAAAGAAGGATGGAGGGTTGAGATTGTGCACAGACTATAGAGGTTTGAATGCTGTATCTATGTCAAATGCTTACCCTCTCCCTCTGTTAAAAGACTTGCGGTGGGAGGTGGTGAAGGGGAAGATTTTTACCAAACTGGACTTATGTGATGCTAACTTTCGGGTGCGCATCAGCGGGGAAGGTGATGAACACAAGACTGCCTTCAGTACACGCCTGGGGCAGTTTGAGTACCTGATCATGCCCTTTGGGCTTTCTGGGGCTCCCGGGGTATTCATGAACTTAATAAATGAAGTGTTGCACAAGCATTTGTTCAAGGGGGCCGTCTGTTATCTTGATGATGTGTTACTGTACTCTCAAGACCTAGAATCACACGTGAGGTTAGTTAGAGAAGTGTTGAAAGCTCTGTGGGAAAACCAACTGTATGTTAAACTGTCTAAATGTGAGTTCCATAAAACTGAAATAGACTTCTTGGGTTCCCGGGTCACCCAACAAGGCTTGAAGATGGACCCAGCCAAGGTAAATGATGTGTTGAACTGGGAGCCCCCCAAAACGAGAAGGCAACTCCAGAGTTTCTTAGGATTCTGCAGTTTCTACAGAAATTCCATCTCCCTCTTCGCTCAGGTGTCCCTGCCCCTAACTGATTTATTAAAAACCAAGGGGAAGGGGCCAGAAGCCACCAGGGTGGTGGTGGTGCAAACTGACTTGGACTCCCAAGTGTCAGAAGGCTTTTGTTGAACTCAAAGCACTGTTCACATCTGAATCCATCCTAGCACACCCCAATGAGAACGAAAAATATATTGTTCAGGTTGATGCGTCGATTGTCGCAATGGGCAGGGCTATTTTGCAAAAGGGTAAAGATGGGAAACTCTATCCTCTAGCTTATGTGTCCCGATAATTCTCTGGAGCTGAGTGTAACTGGTGTTCTCCCCTGTCCAATTAGGAAGAGCGGTACAAACTAGGAGTCAAACGAAAAGGGTTGGGGAAGTAGTCGGCGAGTCCCTTAAGGTGCAAAACACTGATGCTGAGGAACCTCAATCGAGGAGAAAGGGGGGCGGTGCAGGTGTCAGCCCACCCGATGAGCCATCTCTCGAACAAAGGCCATCCCCGCCACCTAATGAATCCAAGAAAGGGGGCGGTGAAAGCGACAGCCCACCTAAGGTGAAGCAATCTGCTGATGTAAAAACTCAGCCTTCCGGTTGGATTGAAAGGTTTAAGGATGCTTTTTCTGGCCAGGATTTGGAAGTAGTGGTGCGGGAAGGTTGATAAAGGGGAAAAGGCTTACGTCCCTCATGCATTAAGGGGGGACATATTGTCACAGAGTCATTATAGTAAATTGGGCATTTTGGGTTTTTGAAGATGCTGCACTTAGTCTACCGTCAGTTCTGGTGGCCAGGCATGAGAAAAGATGTCTCTACTTATGTGTCTTCTTGTCAAACCTGCGTTATGAGTAAGCATGGGGGAGGGGAGGTTCCTGGTAAACTGCAACCCCTGGAAACCCCCGAACGACCCTGGTCTGTGATCTCTATGGATTTCATCTCTGATTTACCCCTGAGTCAAGGGGAAACAGTCATTTGGGTTGTAGACACGTTTTCCAAACAAGCTCATTTTGTGCCTTGTAAAACTATTCCCACTGCTAAGCAATTGGCAGCCCTGTTCCTACAACATGTGATCCGGGCCCATGGAATTCCAAAGAAGGTGGTCAGCGACTGGGGGTGTCTAATTTGTTGCCAAGTTCTGGAAGGAGCTGATGACCCTTTTAGGGGTGGAGGGGGGGGGGAAGTAGCAGTTATCACCCAGAAACTGATGGACAAACGGAACGTACCAACCAAGGTGTTATGTAAATTACCAGCAGGACAATTGGGTGGCTTTATTGCCTTTCGCTGCGTATTCATTTAACAATTCCTGGCATTCATCCATTGGGATGAGTCCTTTTAAAGCGGTACATGGTTATGAAGGTGGTCCCCTTCCATTGGTAGATCTGTCTGAGGCAGTGATGAATGATGCTCAATTGTGGTGGTCTAATGCTACTCAGAACTGGGAGGTATTACACAAAACTTTGGACAAGGCTAAGAAGGATTACAAGAAATATGCTGATGGTAAATGGAGGCCTGAGTGGGACCTCAAACCTGGGGATCATGTATATGTATCCACTAAGCATCTTAAGGGTTTGCAACCCCACAGGAAGTTGGGGTGGAAATATGTGGGGCTTTACAAGGTGGTGCGTGTGATCAGTAGGGTGGCTGTGGAATCAGACCTGCCTAAATCATTATGGAACGCCCATCCTGTATTTCACTTCAGATTCTTAAAGAACCAAGACGCCTGCTCCTCCTCCTCCTCTACGGAGAGATGGAGAACTCCACCACGTGGCTAAGTCTATTCTGGGTTCTCATGTGCGTCATGGCCGGTTGCAGTCTTCAGTTCAGTGGCAGGACTTTGGGCCTGAAGAAAATGAGTGGGTTGTTTCACGTTATGTGCGGGCTCATAATCTGGTTTGTAAGGTCCATCGGATGTACCCTGATAAGCCTGATGGTGGGTAGGTGGGAGAGGGTTTGGGGGGGCGGCATGTCAGAATCGGACCCTTGCTGGGCCACAGGATCAGTCTAGATGAGCTCTGGTGTTCTATTGTAACAGGGCTCGATGTGACCTCGTGTGACAGCTGTATGGTCACTGTATGTGTCACATGACAGGTACATTGCATCAGCTTTGTATGGAGTCACTGGGACTCGGCAATTGTATGGTGATTGGCTGACTGCTGTATATATCCTGCTGTGTCCTGTGCATTGGCGTACCTGCATGGGTACTGATGCCTGGCGTAGCACTCTGTTGGACTAACAGCCCGTTTTGGAGCGACTACAAGGACTGTGTAAAGATCTGTAAATGAAACTGTAAATAGCTTTATACCAGCGCAGTGTCTTCTGCTTTGTGGTGACGTTCAAACACCGTCATACGTAGGGAGAAAAAGGTCTCCTGTCGAACCCGTTCCTACACTGCGGGTCGCTGGAGTGAGTGTCAAACCACAATTCTCCATGTCAGGAAGGAAGTCAAGAGGAGCCCTGCTGGATCAGACCGAGAGCCATTTTGGTGTAGCGGTTAAGTGTGCGGCCTCTGATCTGGGAGAACCGAGTTTGATTCCCCGCTCCATCTCCACGTGCAGCTGCTGGATGATGTTAGGGAAGCCATAGTACTGTCAGAGCTGTTCTTGAAAGAGCACTTTGTGAAAGCCCTCTCTCTTAGCGCCACCTCCTTCACAGGGTGTCTGTTGTGGGGAGGGGAAGGGCAAGGAGTTTGTTAGCCGCTCTGAGACTCTGAGTGAAGGGCACGGGGTATAAATCAAATCTCTTCTAAAAGCCTTCAGTGGCTCTTAGCCACAAGGTACAGATAGGGACTCTGGGGCAAGGGATGCTCTGTCTTCTTGGTGCTTGGTTGGGGATGGGGGGAGACAGTGGGAGGGCTCCTAGTGTCCTGGCCCCACAGCCGGACCTCCTGATGGCACCTGGTATTTTTGGCCACTGTGTGACAGAGTGTTGAACCGGATGGGCCATTGGCCTTTTCCAACATTGGCTTCTCTTATGTTCTTCTTCAATAGTCCATCTAGTCTGACACAATAGTCCATCTAGTCTCACACAGTGGCCACCCCAGGCATAGAGGGCGAGGCCTTTCCCCGATGTTTCCTCCTGGCTCTGGGATTCAGAAATTTAGTGCCTCTGAATGTGGAGGTTCCCCGTAGTCACCAGGGCTAGTAGCCATTCATAGTCGTATCCTGCATGAATCTATCTAATCCCTTTTAAAACTGTTTATTCCTGTGGCCAAGACTACACCCTCTGGCAGCAAATTCCACATTTTAATTACTTTGTCTGAAGTCGTATTTCCTTTTGTCCATCCAAATGTGGAACTATGGTTCTATACCGAAGCTTTACAATATCCATTTCCTGAAAATCCCTAACACAGGGTATGCCTCTTTCACCGCTGCAGCACACTCGGTTGACACTTTCATTGGGCTCTCCACTCCGACCTTTTCCGCTCTCCGTCTCAGCAAGTTCGGGCCCCATTATCCTCTGGATCAGGGGTATGCAGTAGACATAGTCTATCTTGATTTCAGTAAGGCTTTTGATACAGTTCCACATAATATTCTTGTTGACGAGTGGGTAAAATGTGGTTCGGATCCTATTTCGTACCCCTTTCTATTCTGACCACTGTTACCTTGTGCTGCCCGTTACGTTTGATTCCATTTAGTTTCCTAGAGTCTTCTTCCATATTGGTATTAATTACAGTACATACATGAACATAACATTGGACGTGCTTCGGTTGACTGTTTGCTGTCAATACTTCCAGTGTATCCTTCGAAAAGGCCAAGTTCAGCTAGAAAAGAGAACCAAATGGGCTGCCTGTCCTACCTGGGACCGAAAGACTCACTGATCATTTTCCTTGCAGAACTATTGCCCAAAAATCGCCATTCTGTGAATTGCTGCCTATGCGCATGCTCAAACTGTGTTTGTTAAAAAAAAAAAAAACGCCAACACCCGCAGCGGGTGGGGGCGTCCACCGGAGGGATCTGTAAGATGGAGGTAAGTGTGATTGCGTTTCTGCCGGCATAAACTGCACCGGTTCCAACCGGAGCAGTTTATGCCGGCAGAAACGCCCCGTCTGAATGCACCCCCTGTGAGGCAGGTGGGGCTGAGAGAGCTCTGACAGAATCTGCTCTTTTTTCAAGGACAGATCTTGTCAGAACTAGTGCCTGACCCAAGGTCACCCAGCCAGGTGCAAGTGGAGGAGTGGGGAATCAGACCCGGTTCTCCCAGATGAGAGTCCGGCACTTAACCACTGCCCCAAACTGGGGAGAAAGGCTCCCTGGCGGGAAATCAGCAGCTGCTGAACTCTGCACCTCCTCCCTCCTCCCCAAATGCCCATGTTTGATTCCCCACGCCTCCTCCTCCGCCAGGTGAAGCTGCCGGGTGGGTGACCTTAGTCCAGTCCCAGTTCTCCCTGAAGTTCTCTCAGCCCCCCCGCCTCACCCTGCGCCTGTGCTGCACTGAGATGCTTCAAGAGAAGAGTGGGGCAGAAAGTCCTCCACGTGACCCCCCTCCCTCCTATGGTGGGGGGAGCACGGGGGCTTCCAGCCAGACCCAGTGCTGGCTCAGAAGACGGTGGGCCGCAGTCCCAGGAAGAAAAGGGGGGGGCACTCAGTCCAAGAGGTGGCTGTGATCTATGAGGGTCAAGCGAGCAAAATAAGTAACTATGAAAATACAAATATGTATTCTGGTGTACACAATAGTAAGAGATAAAACAGGTTGAAAGAAATGATCCAAATATCAGACGCTTAAAACCTTTGACCCAGATAGCTGATCGTTTTACATATACAATTGACAGGTCTGCCTTATGACCAGTAGACCATGCGCGTTTCGGCCCCTTGGGGGCCTTCCTCAGTGGTCAGTATTACTGTTGTAAAACAACACACATCCAGAATAATAAATGTGTGAAGAAAGGATTTCCGTTAGAGCCGGGTGTTGCTTTCTCTTGTCACGTGCAGTTGTTAAAAGTTTACACAGCAGGCCTTGGACAATCTCTCATGGTAACTGCACACGGTCCCCAAATTGTTTTGGGAACAAATATTCAGTGTGTCTGGGTGTGTGAGTGTGTCTTCCTTTGACGGAAGGGGCACGCATCCATTTTCATGTATCTATTTCTGGATGATTGTTTTACAACAGTAATGTTGACCACTGAGCTTAAGGGGCCTAAGCGGATGTGGGCCGGAGACCAGTTCCCAGGCGGTGGCCCTGAGCGAAGGTCTCCTCCTGAGTCAGGCCGAGGAGAAGAGGCAGGAAGAACGGGTGAGGGGGATCCCCTCCAGGTACGTCCACTTCAAGCAAGGATATCTGGCCTTATCCAGAAGTGTCCCTGGAAGATATTTATCCAGGTGTTAATTATCCAAGTGGGAGATTTCATGGCCTCCTTCAGCAGCCTCTTCCACTGGAGAATTTCTGATCCCTTTGGATAACTCGCCAGGTCTGCTGATGGACAGGTGCAGAGTCTGGGAGTGGGGCAGGATCCATTCCTTGGCCTCTTTCCCATTCCACCTCTTACCCCTCTCCCTCGCTGCTGTTTCAGATGTGGGCACCATCCCTGAAGATGGAAGCTACAATCCCTGAGGCGGAAGGAGCTTCCTCGGAGCAAGGACAGAGGGCGCAGGTCATGGAGCGTGCCCAAGATCCCCTCTCCTTTGGTAAGGACCCAGAGTTCCTGGATGCAGTTGGCACACCCCGTGAATGTGACGGGTAAAGAGTTCGGGTCAGGAGAAAAATAAATAGTTCTACACACAACAAGGAGTTAATTTGCGGCACTCGATGTCCACTACAGCCAGTTTGGCGTAGTGGTTA
>NW_015165479.1:15925-17859 GCF_001447785.1 Gekko japonicus
TCATCAAATGTAGTCATAACAGTCCCTGAACTCTGCAGTTGCCAGCTACTTTCACAAGTGTTTTAACTTGCAGTTTCTCGTGTACTCAACAAGATATTCTCTTGATTTTTTCACTGCAGTATTCCAGATTCTTCACACTAGCTTACACTGTTACTGAGTTCAGTTTCCCTTGCATATTTGAGTGTATGTTTCGTATAATTTACAAGCATATAATAGTGGAAAGTGGTGGATGTCTGTTGTATGATGGAAAGAACAAAACAACAACAATGAAACCACTGCTCTGCTAAAATACTAATTTACTGTGATCTGTCAGATCACCACTGCAGAACGGTTGTGAAAAGAACAGGTTCATGTGGTTTAGTCAAACAGCAGACCAAAAACAAACTGAATTAGCAAAGCTAATCTTAATATGAAGATTCTCTTCTTTAAATTATTACTTGGATGGCCAACTGTAATAGTCACAGTAGATTATATCCGTACTATAGAGTCAAGTGTGGCCCAATTTATGGAGCTATGTTTTGAAATTCTGTTAAATTGTCAGATTTTATTGCATAGGATTAGGATAACACACATATTCATTTGAGCAATGTAGATAGATAAAATGTACACCCTGACACATAGATGCTACAGCAGTAACTGAGGTGTTATAATTACAGCTGACAATAGAATTGCTGTAGATAAAATACATACAACTTTTCTCAACTTTTGTCATTTCAACTCACGTTGTTGCAGTTCAGGGGCAAATTAATGTGGAAGGCAACTACATAACTTCTGCAAAGTTTTCAGTTTCCTGTGATGTATGTGACAGACAGTTCCGAGGGGGCTTCCCCTCACCGACTACTCTCCCCCCCCCAACAGAGTCCTTCTGATCGGCTGCCTTACCCCCCCATCCCACCCCGCTCCGGTCAGATTAACTTTTTCAGAGCCTCTCCCTCCCTCCAATCTCTCGGTATTCCATTCCAAAATGGGGGGGGGGGGGCTGATGTTTGCAAGCGTCTCTCTTTTGCAAAGACGGGGGGAGGGTGGGAAGGGAAGCTTCGGGGAATTGACCCACCACATCCAGATACCTCCAAAAGCAAGCAAGATGAATCCTCTTCCATCCGAGAAAATTAAAACGGCCACTTTGCAAAAAACAACAACAAAACCCTAGTTTTTGCAAAGAGAAAACTAGCCCGGGAGAAAGAGACCAGCGTCGTCTTCTCCTGCTCTAGTCAGCCACACAGGGATAGTTATGACTACTCGGGTCGCCATTACTGTGACGTCAGGACCTGGTGTTCAGGCTTTCCTCTATAGGGGGTGGTGGCCTGGCGCCCCCAGGAGCTCTGGGGAGGGGCTTGGGACAGATGTGGTGTCATGTTGATGTTGCGTCTGGCTGAAAACCTGGTTGGGTATTGAGCAGTGTTCCCTCTAAGCTGAGTGAGTGTGAGCCAGCTCACAGTTTTTTAGCCTCCGGCTCACACATTTTTGCCTTCGCTCAAGAAGGATGGCTCCAGAGCAAACTAATTTATGCAGTAGCCAAATTTGCTCGCTCACAACTTTCATGCCAGTAGCTCACAAAGTAGAATTTTTGCTCACAAGACTCCACAGCTTAGAGGGAACATTGGTAGTGAGCCTGCCAGGAGACAGTCTGAGAACTCATTCATACTCCCCTCGAGTCTCCAGATGCGTTTCAGTCACATCTGCTTCCGAATGGGACGGTGACGTGTCGTGCGACGTCTTTCCCTCCCCGCAGAGCAAACACAGGTCTCACAGAAGTCTGAAATATGCTGGCCACATTTATAATCCCTGAGGCTCAATGGGCACCGTGGGCTTCTCTTCTGCCTCTCCCAGAATCCAGTAGAAAATATTTAAAAATGTTCTGCACGGACACAGGGTGAGGCTTCTCAAACGTGGGAAGAGTGGGTGGTGTGAAGCAGGGAACAAGCAAGGAAACT
>NW_015165480.1:0-1204 GCF_001447785.1 Gekko japonicus
TGGAAAATTTTCTGATTCAAATTCAAATAGACAATTTGCCTATACAAATAATGTTAGCAAAAGAAGGCATATATACCATATATAAGCAGCAGGGTTGTCCGTGCTTCATATCCCACATTTAGCCCAACTAACATGACTATTTGCACCATAATAGACTTGACGACTATAGATAAACAGACTATGTTTGCATGTAGGAGGGGAGAAGTGGGGAAATGTCCATATAAAACACAGCGCCAGAAAATTTTCTGCCCCAATATTACTGCTGAACATGAACTTCTGCAACCGGAGCAAAGAAATCACGAAGCTTTGCAGCAATCCTTTTACGAAGTACCGTCACATTTTATGTGTTTTGTGAATCTAACAAAGCCTTTTGCAGATGAGGTTAGGCCCACAAATCTACTTCTGAGTACTCAATATGACAGGAAGCCATTTATTACATTCAGTTACATTAGGCGCTGCCTAATTTAGTTACTTGCAGTAAACATCCAACACAGCCACTTGCTGGAGAAAGCAAAATCACGTAGCAGAGCACTAGGAATGAGCTTCTGGTGCTGGTGGAAAGCCGACTTAAGGCAAGCCTTCCTGAGGTTTTCAAGGCAAGAGACATTCAGAGATGGTTTGCCATTGCCTGCCCCTGTGTAGTGACTCTGGACTTCCTTGGTGGTCTCCCAGCCAAGCACTAAACAAGGCCAACTGAGATCTGATGAGATCAGGCTAGTCTTGGTCATCCAGTTCAGGGCTAATCTCTGGAAAGGTCTCCAGCCATCTGAAACAAGGAGATAAAGGAGATGGTTTCTTAATAGATAGGTGCCAGACTAACATCCCTCTGACAAATCACACTGTTATGATTCCATGTTTTGGTGTGTGTGTGTGTGTCTTTAAATGTTGAGTTTGACTGCAGTAATGTAAGGAGAGGGATGGGGGGAGATGAGTGTGCTGTGACTGGCTGATGACTGAGACTGTGAGAGGAGAGATGTTTTATGACAGAGTTCTGTATGTGACGTTTGAAGAGACAGCATGGTCTGTGTGACTATGGAGTTTTGCTTCTATTCTGTGTGAATAAGGTAAACAGTCTAGTCTGAGTGACTATAAGAGCTGATTCTGTTCTGGGTGATTAAGACAAGGAGAGTAGCCTGTTTGCGATAGATTAGATAGATAGATAGATAGATAGATAGATAGATAGATAGATAGATAGATAGATCGG
>NW_015165480.1:1837-16995 GCF_001447785.1 Gekko japonicus
GCAAGAAATTGCAAGTAGATAAATAGGTACCACTTCGGTGGGAAGGTAACAGCGTTCCATGCGCCTTGGTGTTTAGTCATGCCGGCCACATGACCATGGAAATGTCTTCGGACAGCGCTGGCTCTTCGGCTTTGAAACGGAGATGAGCACCGCAACCCTAGAGTCGGATTAGACTGGCTTTCGAGCAAGGGAACCTTTACCTTTACCTTTTTGACATATTTATTGCTTTACAACTGTTTTCCTTGCAACCTTAAGTTGTTATTTAGTGTCACTCTGCATATCTTCATCATCATCATCAAATTACATGTTAATTTGCTGTTCATTCTCTGGCTCTAAGTTTGAACTTTGACTGCCATTCTGATGTATTTGCTAAAGTGTGCTTTGCACACAAAAGCTCAGGCCTTGAAGAAAACTTCGTTGGTCTTAAAGGTGTCGCTGGGCTCTAAATTTGTTCATCTGTAGTGAAATAAGACTCCCGTGTTCCTATTCAGCTGGGGGGGGGGTCCATTGTTCTGAGTTTGTGAATGAACTCAAATTCAGTAATCTCATGTAATAATGGTCAGCAGTGGAGTGACCCGGAAGATTAAAATGTTCTCCCACTGGTTTTTGAGTGCTGTGGTTTTTGATGCCAGATTTATATCCATTTATTCTTTGCATCGGACCTGTTTGTGGTCCGCATTGCGGCAGGGCATTGTTGACATTTGAGGGCCCATAGATGCTAGAAGGTGAACAAGTGAATGGACCTGAGATGGTGTGGCTGGTGTCGTTAGGTCCGAATGGATATGGGAACAGAGCTGGCATCTTGGTTTGCTGCAGGCCCTGGTCCCAGAGTCTGGTTCCTTGTTAGGAAGGGTGAGAAGTTGTTGTGGGTGAGAAGTTGTTTAAGGTTAGAAGGCTGTCTGTGGGCAAGAAAAGGTTTGCCTCACAATGCCTTTGGGAGAGGAGTATCACTGTCCAGCATAGGTTGTCGGCTGTTCATGTTGCGTTGAACTGGTTTGAGCTGACAGCCATGTGTGACAACCAGGGGTGTTCTAGGGTTGCCAGGTCCCTCCTGGCAACCAGTGGGGGATGGAGGCAATTTACCAGGAGCAGCAGGGAGGCCCATCCAACGTAGAGCAATGTATCCACATCACTGTCCAGGTAACCCAGAAGTGAACATAAGAATATAAGAACATAAGAGATGCCAATGTTGGATCAGGCCAAAGGCCCATCCAGTCCAACAATCTGTATCACACAGTGGCCAGAAATACCAGTGCCATCAGGAGGTCCACCAGTGGGGCCAGGACATTAGAAACCCTCCCACTGTTGACCCCCCCCCCAAGCACCAAGAAGACAGAGCATCACTTGCCCCAGAGTCCCTATCTATACCTTGTGGCTAATAGCCACTGATGGACCTCTGCTCCATATAAGAACATAAGAGACGATGTCATCATGCCCGGTACATCAGGGTGAACCTCTAGTATTTGGGCAAAAACTCTATGGTAAATTTGGCTTCTACCACAGAGTTTTTGCCCAAATATCTGAGCACTGCCCCGAAGTCCTGGTCACTTCCAGGTCACGTGGGGAGTCATGTAGACATATCGCTGCACGTCGGATGAATCTCCCTCTTTTGGGGGGTAAGTTCCCCCCCATTGGTCAGCTGATTGGTAGTGGGGAGGTGGGGCCTGTCAGCAGGGGACCCCTGCTTCCACCCACGGGGGTGGTGGTCTGGCAACCCTGGGGTGTTCTGCCGTTGTTTTGTTTGGGCCTATCTTATAGCAGGTTCTCTCTGGGTATCGTTCTGGCTTTGCTGATCACTGACCAAGAGATCTGAACATCTCTTGCCTTAAAAAACCCAGGAGGTGGAGCATCAGGGAGTCGCCATGAGTTCATTGTGACTCCGTGGTCAACTTGTCTTGACCAGGATAACCTGGGCTAGCCAGCTCTTGTCAGTTCTCAGAAGCCAAGCAGGGTTGGCCCTGGTTTATTACATGGGTGGGAGAACGCCAAGGAAGTCCAGGGTGACTATGCAGAGGCAGGCAACAGGAACCACCTCTGTATGTTTCTTGCCTTGAAAAACCACGAGAGGTCACCATAAAGCGGCACTTCACACATATACACACACATTCACATAATCTCTTCTCCTCTGTTCTCCTTTCATGTCAGAGGCCATGCTCTCATCCTGGCCCACATGACACAGGTTCTACATTTTGTACAGCGCTGGGCCCATTTATGTGTCAGACTCCTGGTCAAGTTACTCTCAACATCACTGTCTTTGGCAGTGATATGTTTATTGAGATATATGCATGATGCAGAATATCACTTGTGTTAGAACTGAAGATTTTGGCGAGCATATGCTTAATATAGGCAATTCAAACAGAGCCCCTTCCCTTCCCCTCAGGTACATGTCACACACACACACCATCCCAACCAAGTGGGAAAATATATGGCTCGGTTACCTACTGCTAAAGCTGGTACCAAAAAGCTTCAAGGACACCTCTCCCTGGGAAAGAGAGAGGAGGCACATCTTGCAAGGAAGGTTATGGCTCCTAAAAGCAAAGGTTCTCACTCACTCAACATATGCACCCGCTCCCCTCCCCGCAGGAATTCCCTCCCCCCAATAACTATGACAACCTAAGTGAGCAAAGCAAAGCAAGGTTTGACATTATGTTTCCTTGCTGAACAAATGTAGCAGGATAGGCTAAAATTCTAAATTAATTGCCTGTCCTTGTTGATAAAGTACTATGTCCTGCCCAGATATTGCAAGGGCAGTGCATCTCTAGGTACTCATGAGAACATAAGAAGAGCCCTGCTAGATTAGACTAGTGGTCCATCTAGTCCAGCATCTTAAGAACATAAGAAGAGCCCTGCTGGATCAGACTAGTGGTCCATCTAGTCCAGCATCTTAAGAACATAAGAAGAGCCCTGCTGGATCAGACTAGTGGTCCATCTAGTCCAGCATCTTAAGAACATAAGAAGAGCCCTGCTGGATCAGACTAGTGGTCCACCTAGTCCAGCATCTTAAGAACATAAGAAGATCCCTGCTGGATCAGACTAGCGGTCCATCTAGTCCAGCATCTTAAGAACATAAGAAGAGCCCTGCTGGATCAGACTAGTGGTCCATCTAGTCCAGCATCTTAAGAACATAAGAAGAGCCCTGCTGGATCAGAAGAAGAAGAAGAAGAAGAGTAAGAAGAGGAAGAAGAGGAAGAAGAGGAAGAAGAAGAAGAAGAGGAAGAGGAAGAGGAAGAGGAAGAAGAAGAAGAAGAGGAAGAAGAAGAGGAAGAAGAAGAGGAGATTGGATTTATATCCTGCTCTTCACTTGGGAGTCTCAGAGCGGCTTACAAACTCCTTTCCCTTCCCCTCCCCACAACAGACACCCTGTGAGGTGGGTGGGGCTGAGAGAACTCTGACACAAACTGCTCTTTTTCAAGGACAGCTGTGCCAGAGCTTGCGACTGACCCAAGGTCACATCAGCAGGTGCAAGTGGAGGAGTGGGGAATCAAACCTGGTTCTCCCAGATTGGAGTCCGCACACTTAACCACTACACCAAACTGGTGGTCCATCTAGTGGTCCATCTAGTCCAGCATATTAAGAAGAGCCCTGGTGGATCAGACCAATGGTCCATGTAGTCCAACATCCTCTTTCACACAGTGGCCAACCAGCTCCTCTGGAGAGCCAACAGAAGGGGCTGGTTGCCTCCTGGCTCTGGGATCCAGAGGACTAGTGAGTGCCTCTAATTGTGGAGGTTCCCCTCAGCCACTACAGCTATTAGCCACTGATGGACCTATTCTCCATAAATCTATCTACTTTTAATCACTCAGTGTGTAAAGTTGCATTTCCTTTTGTCCATCCTGAACTACTCTAAGTACAAAGGTGTCCATCACTGCAGTGTAACCAGACCTGCCTCCTCTTTGATTGTTTTCTTAAATGAAATTGCAGTTCCAGAATTAAGTTCCATTCAGACAGCCACAAGAATTACAGAGTTCCGTTAGACAAGTAATACTCTGTGGCTCTTTGGCTCCACTTGTGGCTCTTCCAAGCACTTTCCCCCAATGCGGCACCTGCCCCGTGTTTCAGGAGACTGGACAAGGCTGTTGTCTAGTGGGACTTGTGGTTGGTCAGGGGGTTCCCATCTTGAAACAGCCGCCACCATAGGGACAGGTAAGCTGCAAACCTCCCTGTAGTGTAGGCCTCATTTTAAGGATGGACGTCAATGTGACTCTTTTGGCCGATGAGAAGGTGGCTCTCCAGGAGCAAATGTAAGGAATATTGTGAACTCTTCCATGAATTCCAGGGGACGACTGTGGCCAGCTAATCCCGGGATTACTTCACGCATGCTGCAAATGTCACTAACTCCCTTGTGAGCTGATTGGCAGCTGCACAGTAGCTTCTTATTACTTTTTTCATAATGCAGTGATACTGTCAAACCTTGCTTCGCTTTGGTTGCCATGGTTATAGGGGGGAGGGAATTCCTGTGGGGAGGGGGTTGAGTGGATGAGTGAGAAAGTGAGATGTTTGCTTGTAGAAGTCATAACTTTTCTTGCAAGTTGTACCTCCTTTCCGTTTCCCAGGGTGGCGTGTCCTTGAGAAGCTTCTGGTACCAGCTTGAGCAGTAGCTAACCAAGACATATATCTTTCACTTGCTTGAGATGGCAACGCTAGGTGTGGTGTGAATGGGCGACGTATGCCTGGGGGAAGGAAGGGGCTTTTATTCGAATTACCTATATTAAGCTTGTGCCCGCCAAAAGTCTTTAGTTCTAACACAGTGACTTTCTGGATCGTGCATATATCTCAATAAACTTATCACTGCCAAGAGAGACTTGTTGAGAGTAATTTGACTGGGAGTCTGACGGGTACACAGCAGAAGGGTGGGGGGTGCCACAGAAACTAATCCCCAAATGGAAGAAAGTCCATTTGTCTAAGATGCAAAATCAAGTCAGAGTTTTAAGGGATATTTTTTGTTTTGTTTTGTTTTTCATTCATATTTCTATTGGTCGGCGGACAGGCTAGTAGGGATGCCAGCCTCCAGGTGGGACCTGGGGATCCCCCAGAATTACAGCTTCTCCCCAGACTCGAGATGACAAAGAAAATGCCTGCTTCGAAGGGAGGAGTCTATGGCATTGTACTCCACCGAGGTCCCTCTCCTCCCCAGGCACAATCCCCAGATCTCCAGGGGTTTCCTGGATCTGGCAAAAAATACCGCCTACCTGGATCTGGCAAAAAACAAACAAACACCCATCCACAGCCAGTGGCCAGGCCGACCTTGGCAAACCTACGGGCTCATAACTTGTGTAAATGTACTTGCAAGGCTGAATAACTCTCTTTTTTAAAGCTTTCATCACTTTTACTTCAACCCAGGAGCAGTTTTAGCCTGGGTCATCTTGGTTAATGGGCCGTGACTAGGACCCCCAAAGTCCAATCCTCACCAAACTTGGTGGGCACGTAGAGGAGAGTCATCTGGAGATACCCCACAATATTGGAGCCTCTAGGACTCTTAGGGGGCATTTTTATCCAAACCAATTCACGAACCAGTTTGCGAACTGGTTCGGGAAATGTTCGCAAACCAGTTTGGGAATCGAGCCAGTTCAGTTTGCGAACCAAACTGAGATTTCCAGCTCTGTTCCCACCCCTATTAAACAGCCAGGTTTGCATGCCACGAAGAGGCTTCCACATATAAGCCATTTGATTGAGAAAAGGGGCACCCAAGACCAATTTATTTTTTTAAATGCCCTCGCCCACCTTACCCAAAGCCATGTGAGCCACTCCGATGTCTTGCATGGAGAGGTGGCAATAAATTTGCCCTAAAATATTTGAAGCAAATTTGGAAGGTTCTGCTCAAAATCTGATGTTAGGCAGTATCTCCCAGGAGCATGGCAGGGGGGTGACATTAGGGTTGCCACCTTTGGGTTAGGAAATACCTGAGGATCTTGGGACTGAAATCTGGGGAGAGGAGGGAACTCAGCAGGGTAAAATGCCATAGAGTCTACCCTCCTAAGCAGCCATCTTCTCCAGGGGAACTGATCTTTGCCATCTGGAGATCAACTATAATATTGGGAGATCTCCACGTGTCACCAGGTGACCTCCAAATGGCAGTTAAGAGGGTCTCAGGCTGGCAATAGTTCTACAAGAATTCTGGGGAAAGGACAGAGGACTTCCAATAGGGTAAATATAACTTCTCATAGGATTTCACACTGTTCTGGCTGTATCAACCTGAGGCCAGGACAGCGGCCATGGGAGAAATGTGGCTGCTGCCCAAAACAGCCATCCTGTATCCGGTCTTCATTAGTAATACAAAACATGTGACGCCACCATCCTTTGAGTTCCCTTCACAGACTTCTTCTTGCAGGGACTGGTGGGGAAATACTCCCTGCACTCTTCCAGTTTGGTGTAGTGGTTAAGAGCAGCAGACTCTTGTCTGGAGAACTGGGTCTGATTCCCCACTTCTCCACATGAAGCCAGCTGGGTGACCTTGGGTCAGTCACGGTTCTCTCAGAGCTGTTCTCTCAAGAGCAGTTCTCTCAGAGCTCTCTCAGCCCCACCTACCTCACAGGGTGTCTGTTGTGGGGAGAGGAAGGGAAAGGAGATTGTAAGCCTCTCTGAGTGAAGGGCGGGTTATAAGTCCAATTCTTATTCCTATTCTTTTTCTCACATCAAATATTTTGTCTTACTTTGACAACCTGGGCTGTGGTTTTCAGCATGAACATCTATTTCCAGCCTTCCACAAGAAACACTATCACAATAGTATCGGTTGGCCTTCGTTTGCCACACATTGTGGTCTAGAGGGGGCTGGGAAACCGTTGCTGAAATGCCTGTTTTAATTAAGCACCTCAGCAAGCGAGATCAAGTTATCAGCCTAATGCGTACTCCCCAGCTTTATCTTAATTCACTGGAACACATGTGCAGGCCCGATAAGCCAATTAGATGCTTTCACGACAAGATACCATCTGGCTGAGCAACCGCTGGCAATCCAGTAGGTACCATGCCCACTACCCCCAAGGGAATTTGAGATTTTTCTATCCAACCCACCTGCTGGAATAAAACATAAAACATGGCCCTCATACACGGAATGGCTGAGCAGGTGGGAGAGCTCCGAAAGTTCCAGCTGCTCAGGGAGGAGAAGAGTTGGTAGCCCTGTGTGTTGCGGTCCCCACCCCACTCGCAAAAAGACCCTTTAAAGGGTCTTTCTGCGAGCCGAGTCTGCAGCCCACAACTGCCCCCTCCCTCCCTCCTGCTAGATTTAAAGGGTCGTCCAACTGGTCAGCAGGTCACATGGTCCCCGCCAGGGCTATTTTTGGGCAGGAATGGACAGGAACTGAGTTCCGGCTGGCTTCAGAGTTGGCCATGCCCACTACAGCCAAAACCTCTGCATGCATGGCTACAGAGGGAAGGCCTAGAGAACGACACCCCCCCCAGTGACTCAGAGGCAGGGGGACGGAGGGGGAGCTGGAAAGATTGGGGAGGCATTTAAATGCCTCCCCATGCCTTCCCCAGCCTGTCCAAGGGCCAGCTTGCCAAGGCTCCCTGCAGCCATGGGGCGCTCGGGCAAGCCAAGGGAAGGCATGGGGCGTGGCCTAATATGCTAATGAGCTGTTTTGTCAGGGGGGTGGCCTATTATGCTAATGAGTTCCTGCTGGGCTTTTTCCACAAAAAAGCCCTGTCTACAAGCATAGACAGCTTCAAGAGGAGACTGGATATGATAGGTTTCTATGACAAAATATTAGAAATGGGTAAGGTACTGATGTATGCTGATGAGAAACTTATTAAAAAAATTTATACACTGCTCTTAGAAAATGAGACCCAAGATGATGTGGTTAAAGATGTTATGATAAAATGGGCACAACATTGGGGACATAATATTGAGTTAGACCAATGGTCACAGGTTTTTGGGGGAATTTTTTTTTTAAATCAAAAAAGCAATGTTATATAAGGAAAATATGTATAAGATGTTTTATAGGTGGTATATTTTGCCTGACAAACTGGCCAAGTTTGATCTAAACTGTTCAAATTTATGTTGGAAATGTCAAAATAAGGTGGGATCCTTTTACCATATGTGGTGGTTATGTGACAAACTTGGCCCTCCATAAGAACTGGTTGTCCACCATGTGAGACAGGATGATGAACTAGATGGACCACTGGTCTGTAACAGCAGGTAGACATGGTTGTGTTGAATTTCACAAGTTGATTTAAACAAGTAAGTGCCCAAGATTTGTGGATTTGGTTTTCAGTGCAAAAGTTGTGCAGGGGGTTGACGCTCCTTCTGACACACTGCCACTCATGAAAAATTGCTCTTCATATCAAAAATTCACAGCATGATCCTCTCCCCCTCCTGGAAGCACTTTGGGGATGGGCGTCACACAACCTGGACTGTCTTCTTCAGAGAGAAACAACCATAGAAACAGCGACCAATTGCCTCCTTTGAAGGACCCTTTCAAGGAGATGACCCACAACAGAGCTTTCGCCTCCAGGGGGTGACCCCCAAATCACGTCCCCTCCCCACAAAGATCACAAACCCCCCCAAAAAACAGAAGTCTCTTTTTCCTCAGAAGCTGAAAGACTTTTGAGAAACACCTCCCCCATTTCAAGCTCAGCACTAATTCAAACTAACCAGCAGGGGTCATTTCGTAGAAAAAGAGGTGCAGGAGCTCATTAGCATAACTCATTAACATAACTTATTTGCGTATGCCACACCCCCTGACATCACCGGTAGTGTGTCAGAAGGCAACACCCACCACTCAGGCACCACTGGACTCTTTTTGATTGCTACCTATTGGGGGGGGGGAACGTGGAGATCTGCCCTCACAGAGGAGGGAGAGCTTGTCCCTGAATAAACCTTGGCTTTAAAGGGGTCACTGGACTGTTTTGGATAGCATGGGGGGGGGAGGCTCTGCAGATTACCTGGCTGCTTCTTGCTCCTTGTGGTCCGGGGCTGCTGGGAGCAGGGGGTGGGGCTTGTTGCATGTCCCCACCCCCTGGGCTCTTTACTGCCGGAGCTCCGCTCCTGTGCGCTCCTGCAGGAAATGACCCCTGCTAATCAGCCAGTTCTTTGGTGTCAATCTTCTCATAATCTCCCTATTATTAGCTGAAACAAAAGGGACATAGAGGCACCAAGATTAGGGGTGTGTGGGGGAGGGATAGTGGAAGGAAGTTGGCACTTGTCCTTCCATTCTGTTCTTGTCGACTTTTGCCTCTTATCTTGGAGATGGAAAGGTGCTGTTGCCATAGCAACTCTGTTAACAAACGGAAGTTCGCCCGCTAGAGCCATCACCACTAAGTTTATCAAAATAGCTGCCCTTGGGCGGATTCTAAATAAATAAATATTCTGATTAATTAGTGAGGCTCACAGTTCCCTGCACGTTACTTTAATTCATCTACATCCTCATGTGGTTTTTCTTTAAGCTATACTTTAACTAAATTTTGAAGAAGAATGTCTAAGTGCTATTTCCCAACTCTACCTAAGCCAGTTTATACTAAATTTTCCAGTGTGTGATGTGGGAAAATGCAGGAAAAGACAAAGATAAAGGGGTGGGGGGAGAGTATAAGGGACACTGTTGTTTTATTTCATGAGCATAAAAAGAAATTGTATAAGCTGTCAACTCCTGAAAGCTACATCAGACCACCGTTCAAATACTCTTACAGTGAAATCTTAAGCACTGAAGCTCAAATACTTTGGCCACCCAATGAGAAGGGAGCACTCACTGGAGAAGACCCTGATGCTGGGAAAGATTGAAGGTCAAAGAAGACGGGGAAGGCAAAGGATGAGATGGTTAGATGGTGTCATAGATGCAACGAACATGAAATTGAGCAAACTTCAGAGGACGGCGGAAGACAGGAGGGCCTGGCGTGATCTTGTCCATGGGGTCTCAAAGAGTCGGACTCGACTGTGCGACTGAACAACAACAACAACTCTTCCAAACGCAAAAGGGCATAACAGAAATGTATTGTTGCTGTCTCTTCATTCCAACAAATGGGCAAATACTCTCTACTACTGCATGTCATTTATCAAATACTACATACGATTTCAAGGCAAGCATCAAACACTAGCCAATATTCACGGCCAGGTATCAAACACAGAAATTAAATTAGAGGTCGAGTACTAATGTCAAATATTCAATGAATGTTTGACAAGTCTTTGGACATTCAGAGTATCGGGAGACTACTCAAATGGAGAAGAATGCTGGAGAGTAAATTAGCTTTAGTGCTAATACAAATTCAGGAACAAAGTTTCATTAACTACATACCTGATTAATCAATTCAATGCATTTAAATTAACCGGTACAGCAGATTGTTAGCCTAGGTGTCTTCCACTTTAGTAAGTGAAAGCTACTACCCATGGCTAGAACAAAGTTTCTTTAAGGTAGTCTTTTTCATCCCATTACAGAAAATGTGTCCCAGTTAATCAGCTCACACTTAGTTGATTAATCTATCCATTGCAAATCACAGAGTGTTGGACTGGATGGGCCTTTGGCCTCATCCAACATTGGCATAAAAAAAAAATGAAAGCTACTGCCCATGGCTAGAACAAAGTTTCTTTAAGGTAGTCTTTTCCATCCCATTACAGAAAATGTGTCCCAGTTAATCAGCTCACACTTAGTTGATTAATCTATCCATTGCAAATCTGTAGTCTAAATTGTAATCTAAATTTGAGCTGTGGTGCTGGAGAAGGCTCCTGCACATTCCTTGGGCAGCCAAGGTGACCCACAAGCAAGTCTTGGAGTGCATAAAACCAGACATGTCATTGGAAGGAAAAATCCTAAAACTGCGACTGACTTATTTCGGCCAGTTGATTAATCTGTCCATTGCAAATCTGTAGTCTAAATTGTAGTCTAAATTTGAGCTGTGGTGCTGGAGAAGGCTCCTGCACATTCCTTGGGCAGCCAAGGTGACCCACAAGCAAGTCTTGGAGTGCATAAAACCAGACATGTCATTGGAAGGAAAAATCCTAAAACTGCGACTGACTTATTTCGGCCATGTCATGCGGAAGCACTCACTAGAAAAAAACAATTATGCTTGGATCAGTTAGTGGCAAAAGGAAACCAGGCCACCGAAGAACATGGTGGCTAGACACCATAAAAGTTGACAACAGCCCGAACAAGGAACGACTCAAGGAAAGAGTACAAGATCAGAAAACGTGGAGAGAGCTGGCCCATAGAATCGCCAAGAGTCAGGCATGACTGAATGGCTAACAACAACAACAACAGTCTAAATTACAAGAATGCTACTTCTCTAAGCATAGAAAGACAGGATCTCACAAAGTATATTGTTTATTAACAGTTTTTTCTTTTCATTACTAATTGTAGTCTAACAGGGTAATGATCTCCTACTCTTGGGTTTTTAGTTTAGTGTGGGTTACTTTTCTTTCTCCTTAGTTGTAGTCCCCCTTCCCTTCTTTTCTTTGTAGTTTATGTAGTATTATAAAAAAAATTAAAAATCCCCACCGGGGATCTTAAAAAAAAAGAATGCTACTTCTCTAAGCAAATAGCATGACAGGACATAGAAGCTTCTGTCACCAGAATTCCTTAACCGTCTTCCTCTTACCCCCAGAAAGGACTGAGGATATGTAAGAAGAAGAAGGGGAGATTGACAGGAAACAAAGACCCAAAAGAACTTGCTTCCAAGTATGGATGCATCAAATTGCAGCTCTTGTGAAGGAGCCTTTGGCATGAATGCCTACTATAAGCACCCTTTAAATTCCAATAGCCTCTCCACGGGAGAATTACTGATCAGGGAGCACAAAATCACATTCTTTAAAAACAACACAACCCTCTTGTAGTCCTATCTACTGACACCACTGACATGAACACTGGAAGCTGCCTTCTGCCTTGTGGCAGTTCGGGAGAAGACAAAGGCCTGTGAAAAGGGCCCTGCCCCCAGCTTTCCCCACCCTGCCCCCTCACCACACAAGGTACGGGCAGCTGGGTACCACCCTTCTGCCACTGGGCTGGGCTGGAATTCCAGAAACAACATCCATGACAAAAATAACGAAGAGTCAATAAAGATAAGTTGCAAAAATGTTTACTGTGACAATTTCTGTAGAAAAATTTCTTCCACGATTGCTCACACACGAATGAATACTGCGCGATGAACAGTTCCCTTCACGACATTTGCTTTCTCTGAGCGCGTAGCAACCCCAGTTCTTATCAATCGCTGCTTCTCAACTCCTGAAGGAAACAGTCCATGTTGACTCTCTAATAACAGAACCCAAGGTCTTCACAAGTGAGGAATTTCACATTACCCTTTTAAACCCATTTTGAAGCTGTTTTTGATCCGTCGTGGAGTAAACTGGTATAGGGCTGCCATTTCACACATGGCTTTCCCCTTCCGGTAAAGAGCTGGATCTGAAGCGGTTTGCCATTTCAGACTGCACCGCTTTTCCCTGCTTTTCCCTGCTTTTCCCCTGCCGTTTTTCGCCCGCGCAGGCGATCTCTGGCTTTTTTTTTAACGTTCGCTTTAGAGTCCTATGGCACTATGGTGCTATAACACAACACTCCAGGCATTCCAATGGGGTTGATATAATGCTGTTGCGTTATAGCGTTATACTGCTATAGTGCTATAGTGCTCTAAAGTGAACGTTCCAAAAAAAAAAAAAAGCTGGAGATCGCCCACGCGGGCGACAAATTGCGGGGGAAAGCGCATCAGAACTGGGAGAGGAAACTGAAGACTACTTGGAAGCGGTGGACGGGTAAAACGCTTCAGTCGTGTTTCCTAAACAGGACAGAAGCGTTTGTGTGTGAAATTACAAATATATTCCGATAGAGAACCGGTTCTAAAATGGTTCTGTCTGAAATGACAGACCAGAAACTGTTTGGGAACTGTTCCTCTCCCAGATTATATTGTCTGTCTGAAATTCCTCAAGGTCTTTATTGACTCTTTGTTATTTTTGTCACAGATGTTGTTTTTGGAATTCCACTTCCTCCCGTGAGCTCTCATTTTTGGCTTCTACTGGGCTGGGCTAGGCTGGGCTGCCCCAAGGGCTATTGGCCCTTCAGGAAAAGTCCCAGTGGCCATAATGGCCAGTCCACCCCTGCTTCTGCTAAGCCCGATCTTTGGACAATGGAGACCAGTGCTTGGACTGAGAGCGGCTTCCCAAGAAGATTGTTTCAGAGGGTAGCCGTGTTGGTCTGCCGTAGAACAGCCAGATATGAGTCCAGATGCACCTTAGGGACCAACAAGATTTTGGGGGTATGAGCATTCAAGAGTCAAAGCTAAGGGGGCTTTGTCTCTGGAAAGCTCATACTGTGAAAATCTTGTTGGTTCTCAAGGTGTGCCTGGACTCCAAGGGCTAGAAAAAAGACCTTTCCTAGCCCAGCTACCTTCAAATATGTACCGGGATCCTGCCAATTCAAGCTTGATTATATATGCACTCCTTAAAATAGAGATGCTCCACAGAAGCTGGATCAAGGCACGTGCTTGGCCAACCGATGGCCACCCCTCCGTCACAGCCTGGTCTTTTCACCTGAATGATTAAAATGTTGGCCAGCACGCTGCCATTTCGTTCTTCTTTGTTTCAGCCACAGAAGGAATTTTCCTTCTCGCGGTGGCTCCCCAAGTCCTGGACAAATTTGTCGCCCATCTGTTCGCGTTCCTTTCCTCTAGTCGAGTCTGGTTCTAGCGGCCATGCTGCCAGGAGATTGAGAAATATTTTTTCGTCTAACAGCAACACCTGGTCCAAACTGCACAGCGAGATGCAATCTAAATATATATGTGTGCGTGTGTGCTTTTTCTTTCCCCAGTAGTAGCCAACTGGTGCCAAAATTCAATCTGGTGCTTTCTTTGAGCATTCGGAACAGGTTTTGCTTCATTCCTGGTTCACGTTTCTTACAAGGGATGCCTAAAGAGCCAGCCATTTGTCCACAGGTAGCCCTTCTCCTTTGGCAGGCCAAACACTTCTTTGTCGATGGTTCTCTCGCTAAACCATGCTGTGCAGCTGAACACAACGGTGCCGTCTCAGCAAGTACAGCACTCACTATAACAGCTTTTGGCCTTAAGAAACTGCTGTTTGCTCACACGGACAGGTATTCACTGCAGACAACACATCTGTGTGTCAGATCCTGGGTAAACAGCGCCTTAGAGAGAACATCCACGGAAAAGGCAAACAAAAGGTTCAGGAACAACCGACAGTGACAGTTCACAGATTACCTAGCCAGCAATCCTTTTCATAGGCCGACAGAGTGGGTAAACACTGTCTTTTAACTATAAGGTGCGGGAGGCAAAGGCCCATAGTTTGTTTTTATTTACTTACTTCATTTCTACCCCACCTTTCTCCTGAACGAGGACCCAAAGGGGCATATATCATTTCTCCTCTCCTCCATTGTACCTCATAACAACTCTATGAGGTCAGTTAAGCTGAGAGTGTGTGACTGGCCCAGGGTCACCCAGCGAGCTTCCATGGCAGAGTGGAGATTTGAACCTCCATCTCCCAGATTCTGGTACAGCACTCTAATCACTAAACCACACTGGCTCGCCATAAGCCTAATTAGCACATTTTCCCTCGCTCTGCCTTTTCTTTAAAAAAAATATATCAGTCAAGTGGGGGGTCTATGTGAAACGCTGTCTCCTCAAGTTACCACAGATATGGCAGGCAGTAATTACCCGCTTCACCACATTGAAGCTGTCTGTTTGGTCCCACTGACAGCTGCACGAGATCTGAATGGAGTCAAGTAAGAAAGATAATGGAGCTGCGGTGGCTCAAGTGGTTAAGACGCTGAACTGCAGGCTGTGGATGGTCGGTAGTTCAGCAGTTCGAGACCCGGGTGCCACATGACGGAGTGAGCTCCCATCTTTAGTTCCAGCTCCTGCCAACCTAGCAGTTCGAAAGCAAGAAATTGCAAGTAGATAAATAGGTACCACTTCGGTGGGAAGGTAACAGCGTTCCGTGCGCCTCGGTGTTTAGTCATGCCGGCCACATGACCACGGAAATGTCTTCGGACAGCACTGGCTCTTCGGCTTTGAAACGGAGATGAGCACCGCAACCCTAGAGTCGGATTCGACTGGCTTTCGAGCAAGGGAAACCTTTACCTTTACCTTTTTAAGAAAGATATTAGAGGCGAATCAATGCAATGCTGGCCAGAGGCACAACTTCAGCTGAATGTGGGCTTCTCCTAGGATGTCAGTGCTTGTCTCTCGACTCAGCAGCAGCTGCTTAATGACAGCAGTTCGGAGTAAGTGCAGGAGCACCT
>NW_015165481.1:0-1105 GCF_001447785.1 Gekko japonicus
ATGTTATTGCTTTATGTTATGTGTGCAAACAGAAATAACAACTTCTTTTTAAAAAGGCGAGCAGGTGGAAACCACGAGGTGGAGGCATCACAGGACCAGGAAAAGAACATAAGAACATAAGAGACGCCAATGTTGGATCAGGCCAAAGGCCCATCCAGTCCAACACTCTGTGTCACACAGTGGCCAGAAATACCAGGGGCCATCATACCAGGTGCCATCAGGAGGTCCACCAGTGGGGCCAGGACACCAGAAGCCCTCCCACTGTTGACCCCCCAAGCACCAAGAGCATCACTTGCCCCAGAGTCCCTATCTATACCTTGTGGCTAATAGCCACTGATGGACCTCTGCTCTGATCCACCGTTACCATCTGGGCTCTCCGGGATGCTGCTGGGTCACATCAATCACCCCGTGATACTTTTTTTGTCTTTAGAAGCACTGATATTACATTTCTTTCAAGCCTGGTTCCCATTGTGTGTATTTGCTTTTATAGCCGGCCCTTCGATTCAACTGTGCTGTCTTGATAATCATGGACACATCTAGTTTTTATTTATTGGCATGTCTAACTGGAGTTTTTAAATGGTGACTTTTTGTATGTTTTTATACAGAGGCCCATCAGTGGCTCTTAGCCACAAGGTATAGATAGGAACTCTCAGTCTGTGTTCTTGGTGCTTGGGGGGTGGGCAACAGTGGGAGGGGCTTCTGGTGTCCTGGTCCCGCTGCTGGACCTCCCGAGGGCACCTGGTATTTCTGGCCACTGTGTGACACAGAGTGTTGGACTGGATGGGCCTTTGGCCTGATCCAACATTGGCTTCTCTTATGTTCTTATATGGAGCAGAGGTCCATCAGTGGCTATTAGCCACAAGGTATATATAGGAACTCTCATTCTGGGGCAAGGGATGCTCTGTATTCTTGGTGCTTGGGTGGGGGCAACAGTGGGAGGGCTTCTAGTGTCCTGGTCCCGCTGCTGGACCTCCCGAGGGCACCTGGTATTTCTGGCCACTGTGTGACACAGAGTGTTGGACTGGATGGGCCTTTGGCCTGATCCAACATTGGCTTCTCTTATGTTCTTATATGGAGCAGAGGTCCATCAGTGGCTATTAGCCAC
>NW_015165481.1:3380-10844 GCF_001447785.1 Gekko japonicus
AAAAGGACCAGGCAGGAGGTGATGGGAAAGACCTCTGCCAGGGTCCCTGGAGAGCTGAAAAGAGGGGCTGTGGCTCAGTGGCAGAGCCTCTGCTTGGCATGCAGAAGGTCCCAGGTTCAGTCCCCAGCATCTCCAGTTAAAAAGGACCAGGCAGGAGGTGATGGGAAAGACCTCTGCCAGGGTCCCTGGAGAGCTGAAAAGAGGGGCTGTGGCTCAGTGGCAGAGCCTCTGCTTGGCATGCAGAAGGTCCCAGGTTCAGTCCCCAGCATCTCTATTTAAAAAGGAACAGATGGTGGGTGCTGGGAAAGACCTCTGGCCTAAGACCCTGGAGAACCTCTGCCGGTCTGAGTAGACAATACTGACCTTGATGGATAAAGGGTCTGATTCACTGTGTAATAATAAGGCTACATGGGGAAATGTGGTAGGAACAGCTTCTCCAGTCGTTACGGGAGACCTGTTTGCAGCAGTCCCAGGAAAACGATATGCAAGGTCCGGGTTTGCTAACAAAGAGTTTTTAATCAATCATCAGGCTTACAGAAATAGCAGGCTAACTTCAGTCCACTGGACCTTGAACCCACAGCAAAGCCAGCCAAACCGCGAGACGAGATACATAGCTAAAACTAAACATCTTGTACCTTAATTGCTGGCTACAGTATTGCTGCCTTCCATGTCATATTTAAAGGCAGTAGCCAGGTTTTCCAAGCTTGGTTCTGGCACTGCAAGTGATGGCGGAGGCCATTTCAAGGGGTTGTCATCTGCGTCTCTCTCTCTCTCAGCCTCCTCTCTTTTAACCATCTACCCTTCTTTTCCATAGGACTGGAAGAAAGAAGATGGGGCTTCTCTCTGGTTTTGGCCTGGCCTTCCTTGGCTTCCTGGTTGTTGGTCCTTTCCCAAGAGGTGAGTTTCTGCAGAGGACCCGCTTAACTTGCTCTGGACCTGTTTGCACATAACATTCTGTCACAATTCCCAGATATCTGAACACATGTATATTGCAGCATCCTTCCTTCCATTTCAGGGACAGTCCCATAAGCAGGTTTCTGTCATCTCTCACTCACAGGGGCGTTCCAGAAAACCTCTCTGATATAGGGTTCGTTTCCCATAGGCGCAGGGATCTAAAACGGGAACAGCCTCAAAAGGCGCCCTCTAGACCAGGGCCCCCGAATACTTTTGAGCCTGCTTGTGCCTTTGGAATCCTAACACAGTGTGGTAGAGCCAGACACAGCGAGAAAGCTCGAGGGCAAGGGAGAAGAGGAGTCATTTTTAAAAGGACACCAAGAAAGACGGCTGAGAGAGAATAAAACAAATGCCGTAGTGGCAGCTGCCACTGGGAAACGTTATTTTAATCTACAGAGCCAACCAGAACCCACCTTCTAAAAACACTGGGTGGGTGTCACGAAAAGCGTCAGTGGGCGTAATCGTGCCCGCGGGCACCACATTGGGGAGCCCTGCTCTAGACCCAAACACTGAAATGATTCTCTGGTTCTGGAAACAGAGACTCTTTGCCGACCTCCAAGCACCCAAGGTCCCGTCTCCCGCCACCTCTCCTCACACCCAGTCCTTCTCTCCGGAGTCACAGTCATTTAACACATGACCCCCCCTCCTTCTCCCCCCACTGTTCCTTCCATCTCCCCCCCCCGAACAGGTGTGGGAGCCTTTTCGTGCCCGACGGGATGGATGTTCTACCAAGGCAGCTGCTACGGATTCTTCCAAGACAAAATGACCTGGGCGGAGGCAGAGGTAAGCGGCCCTTCCTGGCCACTCTCTACTAAGGAAGTGAAGGCAGCCTCCTGCCATCCGGATGCCTCTGGGGATTTCGTGAACAGGCCAGGGAGGCCCTGTTTGCTGCCCTACCTGACGACTGGCATTCAGGAGAAGTCTGAATGGTGACCAGGGAGGGTTTTCGAGGCAAGAGGCATTCGGAGGTGCTCTGCCGTTGCCTGCCCCTGCCTAGCGACCCAGGACTCCCTTGGTGGCCTCCCATCCAAGTGCAAAGCAGGGCCAAAACTACTTCGCTTCTGAGATCTGGTGAGATCGGGATAGCCTGGGCAATCCTGGTCAAGGCTCAGGCTCTTTATTCCCAAGACGGTGAGGACTGTTCTACATGAGTTATTATCCCTGTCCTCTTATAGCCAGGTTGATAGAATTGGAGGGGAACCAATCTGGAACAGAAGGTGACTAATAAAAGGCAGGGTAGGAGCTGCGGTGGCTCAAGTGGTTAAGACGCTGAACTGCAGGCTGTGGAAGGTCGGTAGTTCAGCAGTTCGAGACCCGAGTGTGCCGCATGACGGAGTGAGCTCCCGTCTCCAGTTCCAGCTCCTGCCAACCTAGCAGTCGAAAGCAAGACATTGCAAGTAGATAAATAGGTACCACTTCAGTGGGAAGGTCACAGCGTTCCGTGCACCTTGGTCTTTAGTCATGCCGGCCACATGACCACGGAAACGTCTTCGGACAGCGCTGGCTCTTCGGCTTGGAAACGGAGATGAGCACCACAACCCTAGAGTTGGACTCGACTGGCTTTCGAGCAAGGGCGACCTTTACCTTTAGGCGTGTCCAGTTGAAACAGAAATCTGGTGTGGCACCTTAAAGACTAACAACATTTATTCCAGCACGTTTTCATGAGTAAAAACTGACCTCTTCAGATCCTACAAAGTCCCTGGCAGCCTTTAAGCAGCGGCTGGACAAACCCTGGTCAGGGACACTCTAGGCTGATCCTGCATCGAGCAGGGGGGCTGGACTAGATGACCTCTACGGTCCCCTTCCAGCTCTGTGTGATTCTTGGATTCTATGAACATTTATTGCAGCACATTTTCATGAGTAAGAACTCACCTCTTCAGATGCTACAAAGGAGGTCATATTCTACCTTTTAATCCAAAAAGGGAGGGGGTGAAGGGAAGCGTTGGGGGCAGAGAGAGGCTTGGTGTGAACCCCATCATAAACTCTTCAGGTCTGAATCCAGATTAGGTTGCCGCACGTAATGGATGAAGAAGGGGCCAGAAGGTTCAGCCTCCTCCTCTCAGGCAATGCAGATAAGCAAACACGGTAATAAAGCAGGTCCTGCTGAGGCATTAGAAATTGCAAGGGGGTGGGGACCTGCAAGAAACTTGTGGGGAGTTCCCCGCTTTGCCTCCTGTGCTCTCCCCTCTTCTCAGACAGCTTCCCCATCTTTCTCACCCCTCCCCTTCTCTGTCAATCTCTGAGAAAGAATGAGAGGTATTTTTTAGTTTCTCGATGAATTCTTATTTAGCACTTTCACGTTGTATTCTCCCTTTAAAGTATTTTTTTCTTTATTTTTGTAAAACAATGACTTTCGGATCTGCAATTGCATGGCCAGGAAGATTAAAAATGTTCTCCACCTGGTTTTTGAATGTTGCAAGTTATTTAATCAGTTTTCTGTCATTCTTCTAAATTATAATACTGTTGACCTTGCAGCCCTGGCTGGCCACAGAATGCCCCCTCCCACTCCCCTTCCCACCCCCTGAGGGTAAAAAAGGCCTCTCCTGTGTCCCTCCCCCAGATTGACTGCCAGAGCCATGACCGCAATGGCCACCTCGCTTCCATTGGGAGCCGAGCGGAGGGAGTCGTGTTGGCCAAACACATCCAGGCCTATCAACAAGAGCTCTTCACCATCTGGATTGGACTGCATGACCCCCAGAGGGTGAGTATCTGCCAGGCTCCTCTGTGTTCACTCACTAAATTTCAAGAAATATTTTTCTGCAACAGGATTGAGAGCAATGTTCCTCACAGAAGGCTTTGAAATCAAAATGAATTAATCAATGCAAATGAGGTATCATGGATATAAACTGCGGCAAATGAACGAATGGATATAATCTACAGCAAAAGGGTTTTTGTCTAAATCTCTGGAGGTAAAGGTAAAGCGTGTTCGACACAGGAACAATCGCCCTCATTGCAATCCCGACCTTTAAAAATAGAAATATCATCCTGGACCTCAAAATTTACCCATTGCTTCCCAAAGGAATAATCTCCTCTCCTCTTCTTCCACAGCACAGAAGGGAAGCAGGGCTACCCACTGTTTCCTGAGTCCCCACTCCTCCACTTGCACCTGCTGGATGACGTTGGGCACGTCATAGTTCTGGCACAGCTGTTCTTGAAAAAGAGCCATTTCTGTCAAGAGCTCTCTCAGCCCCACCTACCTCCCAGGGTGTCTGTTGTGGGGAGGGGAAGGGAAAGGAGTTTGTAAGCCACTCTGAGACCCTGGAGAGCTGGGTGGAAAAGACTTGTGTTTGGTGTAGATGGTTAGGAGCGTGGACTCCAAACTGGGAGAACCGGGTTTGAACAGCTCCGAGAGATCTTGTGACTGACCCAGTCACACCAGCAGTTGCATGGGCCCTAGGCGGGAGCACGTCCAACCTGTGCTGAAAGCGCTGCACTGGCTGTCAATAGCGTACTGGATTTGCTTCAAAGTGCTGGTTCTTACCCTATATGGGCGGGGTCCAACATACCTAAGGGACCGTCTTTCCCCATATGTTCCCCAATAGGCACTATGGTTGGGGACACATCTGCTCATGACCCCAGGCCCCAAGGAGGCCAGGTTTGCTGCAACCAGGGCCAGGACCTTTTCGGTGGCGGCTCCTACCTGGTGGAATGAGCTCCCGGAGGAGATCCGGGCCCTGCAGGACCTTGCATAGTTCCGCAGGGCCTGCAAGATGGAGCTCTTCCGCCAGGCTTTTGAGTAGGAGCCGCCACTACCTTTACCATCATTACCAACTGGCCCGGTGAGGAGTGAACGACAGCGCCGTGTGGAGCTGACGCCACTGAACTGGGAGTACCATCTTCAAGACGCCATCTTTTTTTATTGAAGACTGATTTGAAACCCCTGGAGCACTTTGTAATATTGTACATGACTGCAGAGGTCATTTCAGGGGGGATCGCGGGGGATTGCAGTTCCCCTGGGTGAGGTACGGGGGCGGGGCACATGACAAAGCCCCGCCCCCTGCTTCCGGCCGCCCCGCTCCCGGCCCTCATTCAGCCAGGAGGAGGCAGGAGAAGAGGGAGGGTAAGTTGCTTCCTCCCTGCCTCTCCCCACCCCTGCCTGCCTGGGGCCAGGGAGGGCCTTCGCGGGGCTTCCTTGCACTCCCGCCGGCCTTGCAGGTCCACCTGCTAATGAGTTATGCTAATGAGTTCCCCTAGCTCTTTTTCTGCAAAACGACCCCTGCATGACTGTATTTATGATGTTTTTAACCCGTTTTATGTATTGGCATGTGCCCTATTTGTGAGCCGCCCTGAGCCCGCTTGCGGGGGGACGGGCTAGAAATCAAAATAATGAACAAATAAATGAATGTGGAGAAGGGGGGAAATCAAACCTGGTTCTCCCAGATTGGAGTCCGCGCTCCTGACCACGACACCAAACATGAGGCTCTTCCACCCTTTTTTCTCTCATTGCTGCTTGGACACAACGTGGTGGGCAACGGCACCTGTGGGTAGGGGATTCCCCGCCCCCCAGGGCCTTGGCAGACCTACTTGGCAGACCTACTTTTCACCCAGGCTTTCAAATAGGGTTGCCAACTACGTGTTGGGAAATACCTGGAAATTTGGGGGGTGCAGCCTGCGGACGGTGGGGTTTGGGGAGCCAACTCACAGATTTTTAGCCTGCAGCTCATACATTTTTGTCTGAGCTCAGGAAGGAGGGCTCCAGAGCAAACTAATTGATGCAGCAGCCAAATTGCTGGCTCACAGCTTTAATGCCAGTAGCTCACAAAGTAGGATTTTTGCTCACAAGACTCCACAGCTTAGAGGGAGCACTGCCACTGACTGAAAATAAACAAGTATATAATCATCATATAAGCATACAGCAAGTATAATGTAAATCAATTGGCCAAGGTACAGTAATGAAACATAGTCTTTACTCCAGCATAGAAGCAATATCAGAGTCCAAATCAAATTTTCTGAGTCATAAAAAGCCGACGCGTAATCCGGATGCCTGATGTCGCGTTTCGAATAATTCTTATTCAAGCATGGCTGTAATAGAACTGAATGCAAATTGAAAACATATACAAGTAAGAATGCATACAAGATATAAATATTAGATAAATTTTGTAGCTGCAAGGAAACCTCACCCCAATCTCAAAAGCTGGCAGAAAATTTGATGACATGTACTTCAATTTGGACTTTGATATTGCTTCTATGCTGGAGTAAGACACATGGAAAGTCTATAGATTATGTTTCATTACTGTACCTTGGCCAATTGATTTACATTATACTTGCTGTATGCTTATATGATGGAGCTGCGGTGGCTCAAGTGGTTAAGACGCTGAACTGCAGGCTGTGGAAGGTCAGTAGTTCAGCAGTTCAAGACCCAGGTGCCGCAAGATGGGGTGAGCTCCCGTCTCTAGTTCCAGCTCCTGCCAACCTAGCAGTTCGAAAGCAAGAAATTGCAAGTAGATAAATAGGTACCACTTCGGTGGGAAGGTCACAGCGCTCCGTGCACCTTGGTGTTTAGTCATGCCGGCCACATGACCACGGAAACGTCTTCGGACAGCGCTGGCTCTTCGGCCTTGAAACGGAGATGAGCACCGCAACCCTAGAGTCGGATTCGACTGGCTTTCGTGCAAGGGAACCTTTACCTTTACCTATGCTTATATGATGATTATATACTTGTTTATTTTCAGTCAGTGGTGGTTCTTTTTGTGCTTCTTGTATTGTACACTGGCTTCCCCCCCCCCTTTTTTTTGATGCTTCCGAAGCAGCCATTTGCTCCCAGGGGAGCTGATTTCTGTCCCTGGAGATCTCCAGCCACCACCTGGAGACGGGGAGACCTACTTTTAAAGTTGTTCGATTTTGATCTCGGGTGGTTTCATTGATATCATTTGAGCAGCAGCTCATCATTGGTTTCCTACCGTTTTTTATGCCCTGGTGTGGTTTTTCTGCTGTTGATTTTAAGACTATGTTGGACAAGTCTCTGGAAAGGCAGCAGGGACATCTCCTAAATCAATGTACCTTTCGTTGCCTTGGTCCCCCCCCCCTAACCAAAACGTCTTTCTTCTCAACACAGAAGAGACGCTGGAGATGGTCTGATAGATCTCTGGTAAACTTCAAGGCTTGGGGGCCTGGTTCGCCTGACAACTATTTAAATAATGAATACTGCGTAGAGCTCCGGACTCAGGAAGGTGAGCCCTCTGATCATGATGTGAGGTATGCTGGGTTACCCAGAGAGGAGGATATGCTCACAGAAGAAGAGAACAATACACAATTGCATCATATGCTGTATTGCTTTGGGAAGGGGCCGTGGCTCAGTGGGAAATCCTCTGCTTGGCATGCAGAAGGTCCCAGGTTCAATCCCCGGCATCTCCAGTTAAAAAGGACCAGGCAGGAGGTGATGGGAAAGACCTCCGCTTGAGACCCTGGAGAGCTGTGAAGAGAGGCCGTGCCTCAGTGGCAGAGCCTCTGCTTGGCATGCAGAAGGTCCCAGGTTCAATCCCCGGCATCTCCAGTTAAAAAGGACCAGGC
>NW_015165481.1:11853-15274 GCF_001447785.1 Gekko japonicus
AAAAGGACCAGACAGGAGGTGATGGGAAAGAACTCCGCCTGAGCCCCTGGAGAGTTGTCAAGAGGGGCCGTGGCTCAGTGGAAGAGCCTCTGCTTGGCATGTGGAAGGTCCCAGGTTCAATCCCCGACATTTCCAGTTAAAAAGGACCAGGCAGGAGATGATGGGAAAGACCTCCTCCTGAGCACCTGGAGAGCTGTCAAGAGGGGCCGTGGCTCAGTGGAAAAGCCTCTGTTTGGCATGCAGGAGGTCCAAGGTTCAATCCCCGGCATCTCCAGTTAAAAAGGACCAGGCAGGAGGTGATGCGAAAGACCTCCACCTGAGACCCTGGAGAGCTGTCAACAGGGGCCACGGCTCGGTGGAAGATCCTCTGCTTGGCAGACAGAAGGTCCCAGGTTCAATCCCCAGCAGTTCCAGTTAAAAAGGACCAAGCAGGAGGTGATGGGAAAGACCTCTGTCTGAGACCCTGGAGAGCTGTAAAGAGGGGGCGTGGCTCAGTGGCATAGCATCTGCTTGCCATGCAGAAGGTCCCAGGTTCAATCCCCAGCATTTCCAGTTAAAAAGGGACCAGGCAGGAGGTGATGGGAAAGACCTCCGACTGAGACCCTGGAGAGCTCAAGCCAGTCTGAGTAGACAACACAGACCTTGATGGACCAAGGGTCTGATTCAGTACAAGGCGGATCCATGTGTGGTTGTGCGTTGTGATTGAAGGAATTAAGACACAACCCAGATGATCAGAATCCCATTTCCAGATCCATCAACCCTTCTAAAATTTCGTGCAGGACACACCACTGCTGGACACACCACTTGCCTTTATTTCTTATGCAGGAAATTTGAATTCTGCATATCCAGACTGGGCTGAGGTGGCTCTCCACCTCCAACACCAAAGCAAAACCCATCCAGATAATAACATAATCCAGTAAAGGAAAGCACAGAGAACAAGCCAGAGTACTATAGTGGTCAAAGTGCTCTGTGAGGTAGCAGGCCCACTCCAGTGCCAAAGTGTCTCAGCTCCAATGACAAAGAGCTCCAATGACAAAGTGTCTGGAGTGAGGGAATAAACAGGCAAGTTTAACAGATGGGCGAGTTCAGCAGCAGGGTGAGGAAGCCAGGGCACTCGCCTCTCCACGTCCCTAAAAGGGTAGGCAGACTTTCTTCAAACAAATCCACATAATTTGTCAATTTATTAAAAGAGAGATTTAAAAAATTATGAAGGTAGAACGTCAGCAGGGGATTTGGGGTTATCCATTGTATTGCACTGAGCGTAACATGCATAACTGCCCACTGGACAGAAGTTGCAAGGTGCAAGGAGCTCCTGGTTCTCAGGGAATGAGTTGTGACCCTGGAGGCCAAGGTGGCTGTCCTGGAGAAGCAGAGACAGTCAGTCAGGCATGCAGATAAGACTCTCGGGGACTTGATAGATGAGTCCCAAGCTCGATCCTGGTTTTTGAGGATTTAGTAGACGCAGGTGAAAATCGGGGGAAGCTGCAGGGCAAAATGCCACCGTGCAGCACGTCGTGGGAAATTGACACGTACCATTGTGGCAAAGAGAGGAGCGAGGGCGGAGCAGCCGCTGTGGGAAATCGGTCCCACTCCGAGAATGGCAGCCCCACAGATGTCGGGGAGCATGAGGGTCAGGGGGAAACAGGGCACTGTTGCTGTTGAACCGCAGCTAAAGAAGTCAAAAAAGTCAATATGAAAGACCAAAAGAATATATAATAATAATAATTAAAAAATCAATAAAGCCAAGGTAATTAAAAATCCAGTATATAAAAGCACATAAAATGAATGGAGCGTCCCCTGTACAACTGTGAAATCGAGATGCCCACAAAGAAACTATGGAATTTTCCCCATCCCCAATTTTCCGAAAAAGCCCAGAAATACAAATGTTAGCTGCCCCACACAACTCTTCATGGTGAGAGGCCTGACGTTGCTGCCAAGACAGAGGTGGATACTCCTCATTTCCAATGCAATTGTCTCCTCCTACAGAGGAAACGTTTAATGGAAGTCTCTATTTCATCTCCTTTCATTCCGGTCAGGTACTTCAATAACTCAGCATCAACAGCAGGTCCTTACAGGTTCAGCTTTATTGATCAGAGCAAGGTGAAGTCATCTTAGACTCTTTGAGTCAGGAATGAAGCATACAAAATTGCCATAATAATTATAGCGGGTTCATACAACACCCCCAGACACCTAGGAGCCAATAAGCAATTAATCACTTTTCACTGAGATGGATATTCCACAGGGGAATTATGGTGGGGGTAACCTAATAGGATTCACTGTGGAATCCGTTTATTTTTTCATCTAGCACTTCCTTCAAGAAGTTCAGGAAGCTCTCCATCATTCTCTCTTCCCCATTTTTATGGGGAGAGCCAGTTTGGCGTGGTGGTTAAATGTGGCAGACTCTAATCTGGGTTTGCTTCCCCTCTTCTCCTCCACATGAAGCCAGCTGGGCTTCCTTGAGTCAGCCCCAGTTCTCTCAGAGCTCTCGCAGCCCCACCTACCTCACAAGGTGCCTGTTGTGGGGTGAGGAAGGGACGGTGATTGCAAGATGCTTTGAGGCTCCTTCAGGAGGAGAAAAGAAGGGTATAAAAACAAACACTTCTTATTTCCTATTTTTATCCCCAGAGAACGGGGCGGAGAGAATTTCACTTAAAAAAACCATACAGTGAGCTTCATGACTTTATAGGGATTTCAACCCAAGCTCCCAGATGCTAGTCTAGTGTTCTAACTACATTGGGAAGAGCCATCTGGCAAAAAAAGGAAAGAATTAGCTGTTGTAGATTTTCCGGGCTGTATGACCACAGCCATACAGCCCGGAAAATCTACAACTGCTGATGGACCTGGGGTCACAACATTTAAATGATCCATAAATATTGTTTTACTGTTTTTATTCCCTGTTGGTCTTATGTTGTGAGCCGTCCTGAGCCCTTTTTGGGGGTAGGGTGGGCTATAGTTTTAATAAATAAATAAAAGCAGTATCATGATGAAATTCTCCTTAAAAACCACAGAATATATGGCCAGAGAGCCAGCATGGAGAGTGGTTAGCGCGTCAGACCGGGATCTGGAGACTCGAGTTCAAATTCTTGCTCTGCCATGGAGGCTCACTGGGGGGACTTTGGGCCAATCACATTCCCTCAGCCGAACCTACCTCACAGGGTTGCTGTGAGGATAAAATGGAAGAGAGGGCAAGGGTGGAAGCCACTTTTGGGCTCCCATTGGGGAGAAAGGCGGGGTACAATCTTGAGAAGAGAGAGCCCATCACAGCCAATGACAAATACTCCCCAAATAGTTCAGTCTCCAGTCTCTCTGAAAGGCAAGCTGTGTCGAATCCAAGAAGGTTCTGAGGGAAGACAGACATTTTCACTCTCTGTGACTGCAGGATACTGCCAACCTCCCCTAGAGCACAGGAAGAGGCATCCCA
>NW_015165481.1:15433-17298 GCF_001447785.1 Gekko japonicus
TGTCTTTGATTGGCTGTGTAGATTTTGAAAAGTGTTGCTTTGTCAGCAGCTGCCACCGCAGCACAAAGATCTTCCCTGTGGGACTGAAGGTCAGCTGCAGCAGCCATTTTGTGGCTGATTCTGCCTCCGACGGCAGCCATTTCGGGGCAGCCATTCAGCTTATTATTGGTGGGGGGGTGGGCTAGAACTTGAGAATGAGAACAGGGTGGTAAAGAAGGGCCACGTGAGAAGACCAGTGGGCTACAGGAGGTGGGGACCCTCGGAGAAAGATACACAGAGAAGGTGTCTGTAGGCCCAGGACTAGAAGCCTCTGAGTCAAGAGGATGGAGCTAGAGTGCTTGGTGCTGAAAATTTTTTTAGATGAGGTGGGTCTTCCAGGAACCTGGTGGGATGCAGAAAATTAGTAGGATGTAGATACCAGCTCTACAGCAAAGCAGGGAAGGACATATTGGTGGTGGTGCTGCTTTGTATATCAAAGAGGGCATAAGGCCAACTGAGCTCGAAAACATCTGGGGAAGAAACTCCCTCAGAGAATCTCTGTGGGTGGGGATTCTATTGGGTTGTGAAAATAAGAAGCAGGAGACTGACCAGACATGAAGGTGCACAGAGAGTTTATAAAGGTGAATATATGCCGATATTTACCAGGCCATTGAACAGCATGCCGTGCCTTAGTCTCTGAGAACTGAGTCTTCCATAGCTAACTAAGCAGACAGCTATTAGGCTGAACTCTGGCCAATCCCTAACAAGGTGATGCAATCTCTAACAAGACCTGAAAGAGCAACACCTGGTAGAAGCACCTGTCTGTAGTTACATGATTGCTAGCCTGACAGCTAGGTTTGACACTCAGATCAAACTCATCTACAGTAACTGCTTGCTACCTTTGACATTTTGACCAATATCTTAATACGCTTCCTAGGGAGCAAGAGTTACACCCAAACCTACTCTGAAGTAGCTAAACTGATCAGAGTACATACATTTGGTCAATACATCAGAAAGATTACAATCAGAAGCACATTTAACAATTTGTACAAAAAGGAAATTACGGAGGCAACAAAAGCAGAAGATGCTGTAATACTGGGCGACTTCAACTCCTTGCATATTAACAACACAAATGTGTGCTCAATTCATCCTGTACAAAAAGAGGTTCCTAGACATCCTAAATTGGAATGTTCAGCATTCATGTCAATGGAACGTTTCCCCCAAAGTCCAAAACAATTAATTCTGACAAGATAAAGAAGTGAAAGGGGACTAAGAAGAGAGTCAAATCCTTCCAGGATGTTGGGAAACTAGCTGTAAAAAGCAAGAGTTTTTTTTTAAGTGGAAGGTCTGCCCCAGTGAAGAGAACTGAAGGCAGTCGGTCTATTGAGAGCTCACAGATCCAAAGGAATGGGGCTTGAGAGATTATATCCTTCACACAGGCCATTCCATAAAGGGGGAGCCACAACAGAGAATGTCTTGTTCTGGATTGCAAGACTAGGTCTAATGGGTGGAAATTATAAGGGAATTGTTACCGGTTAAATATCAGGAGAAACTGCCTGTGAGAGTGGTTGAGCAGTGCAACAGACTGCTTCGGGAGGTGGTGGATGTTCCTTTGCTGGACGTTTTCGAGCGGAGTCTGGGCGACCATCTTTTGGGTATGTTGTAGGCAGGGGTCATTTCGTAGAAAAAGAGGTGCAGGAGCTCATTAGCAGAACTCATTAGCATAACTTATTTGCATATGCCACACCCCCTGACATCACCAGAAGTGTGTCAGAAGGCAACACCCACCGCTCAGGCTCCACTGGACTGTTTTGGATTGCTAGCTATTGGGGATGGGAAGGTGCAGATCAGTCCTGGCAAAGGAGGGAGAGCTTGTACATGAATAA
>NW_015165482.1:0-1823 GCF_001447785.1 Gekko japonicus
TACCTTCGTGTCCAAGTTCTCAGGCTCTTCGGTTAAAAGGCAAAAGCTCGGCCAACTTTCTTCCATGAGTGGACAACCCAAGTTATAAAGCATATGAGGGAAATGTCTTTCTTTGGGGACATGGGAGGCAAGTCTTGGAAGTCAGTATGTCAGCAGTCAGTATGTCAGGAAGTGGGACTTTCCAAACACTCAATTAAACCCCTAGCTTTCACGGCGTTCGTCTCCCACGGCTAGGTACTTTCTGCATTTTGTCCTCCAAAGTGTAAATGCTATAATTCTATGGTGAGACATACAGTCACTTACAGAGCTAACTGCAGTCTGTCAGCTGTCAAAGGAATCTTGCAGGATTTATATTTATGGAGCTGTTAGTGATGATGTTGATGGAAAAGCAGAGCCGTTTAAAAGAAGAGGAAAGTCGCTTTCCCATTCTTTCTCCCGTGTTTGTTGTTCGTCATGATCCTCCGGTGACATTTTTTAAAAAAGCACTAATTATAAAGGAGAAAAAGGACTTCTCTAAACTGATCAGACTTTTTAGGCCGTTTGGACTCATCAGCCAATGGGGCAGCACAAAGCACTATACGGAAAGTGTTGATCTGTCCGTAACACCGTTCAAATTGAGAAGACTCAAAGCCTGAGTCCAGTGGCTCCTTTAAGACCAATAAGTTTAATTCTGGGTATAAGCTTGTGTGTGCAGGCATACACTTCCAGGTACAGAATCTGAAGAATACGGATTCAGAATCTGGTTGCCAGGTCCCCTCTTCACTCTGGTGGGGGGATTTGGGGGTCGTTCCGGTGAAACAAGTGGGGCGGCGGCACATGGGCCTGAATCCCAAGTAGTGAATCATTGCTGGGAAATCAGCCACACGCACTCTCAAGAGTCTTCTCCATGACTATAGTTCAAAAGAATCTATTCTTCGGCGCTCGGCCTTCCTTATAGTCCAACTCTCGCAGCCATACATGGCCACTGGGAATACCATTGCTTTGACCATGCGGACTTTTGTTGGCAGGGTGATGTCTCTGCTTTTTATCATGCTGTTTAGGTTCCATGTATACCTTATGGCTAATAGCCACAGCTGGACCTCTGCTGCATACGTTTATCCAATCCCCTCTGTCTATAAACTACACCACACTAACTGCTACACCACACTGGCTCTGAGGTGTGGGCAGAAACTGAGATAATAGTGGATTCTCAAAGTGATAAAATTTCAACAGGGATATCTTTAGCTGATTTAAGCACTGTGCTTCACAACCAGTGAGACATGCCATTTAGGGCCCATTCATGAACCTAGTTGACACACAGGTTTGTCCAAGTGGGCTGATACAGGCATAGCTTGACAGCAAGGGCAAAAGGAGACACGTCAACCATGCTCACAAATAAAGTCAAGTATTCAGCAGGCAAAGCAGAAACCATCCTATATAAGAAAATAACACTTAAGAGTGCACTGACTATACAAGGGAGGGGCCCCCAGCACAAAAACTGATGCTCCTACATCACTGCAGAGAAATAACAACAGTTAGAAATGGGGCGCTAATTGTTGGAAGCATCCCTGAAGAACTCACAGAGACATTCTTGAATACAGCGCTATAATTTCAACTTCTTGCCACTCAAGCAATTATGATCTTGATTTTTGAAAAGGAAATAATGTCACTCCCTAAAGAATCTTTCCTGCAATTTGTTACTACTATAAGATGCATAATAGTGGAGCTGGCGACTTTACATATGCAAAGTATGGACCTACATGGTGTTGCCGACATTTAAATTATCAGGAAGGCAAGGGCATCGTACTAGACATCTTCACGGGCAGATTTAGAGATCTGAGCAG
>NW_015165482.1:1837-10088 GCF_001447785.1 Gekko japonicus
CAGTCGAGTCCAACTCTTCGCGACCCCATGGACCAGATCACGCCAGGCCTTCTGGTCTTCCGCCGTCCTCTGAAGTTTGCTCAATTTCATGTTCGTTGCAACGATGACACTGTCTAACCATCTCATCCTTTGCCGTCCCCGTCTTCTTTGACCTTCAATCTTTCCCAGCATCAGGGTCTTCTCCAGTGAGTGCTCCCTTCTCATTTGGTGGCCAAAGTATTTGAGCTTCAGTTTCATTATCTGGCCTTCCAGGGAACAGTCAGGGTTGATTTCTTTGAGGATTGACTGATTTGTTCTTCTTGCAGTCCAAGGGACTCTCAAGAGTCTTCTCCAGCACCATAGTTCAAAAGAATCTATTCTTCGGCGCTCGGCCTTCCTTATAGTCCAGCTCTCGCAGCCATACATGACTACTGGGAATACCATTGCTTTGACCATGCGGACTTTTGTTGGCAGGGTGATGTCTCTACTTTTTATCATGCTGTTTAGGTTCGCCATCGCTTTCCTCCCAAGGAGCAGGCGTCTTTTAATTTCATGGCTGCAGTCACAGTCTGCGGTGATCTGGGATCCCAGGAACGTGAAGTCTGTCACTACTTCCACGACTTCCCCTTCTATTTGCCAAGGAGTGATGGGGCCGGATGCCATGATCTTAGTTTTTTTGATGTTGAGCTTCAAGCCCACTTTTGCGCTCTCCTCTTTTACTCTGAGCAAGAGGCTCTTTAGATCCTTTTCACTTTCAGCCATTAGAGTGGTATCATCTGCATATCTGAGGTTGTTGATCTTTTCCCCAGCAATCTTAATTCCCGCTTGTGATTCATCCAGGCCAGCATTTCGCATGATGTACTCTGCATATATATTAAATAAGCAAGGTGACAGTATACATCCTTGTCGTACTCCTTTTCCTATGCTGAACCAATCAGTTGTTCCGTATCCGGTTCTAACTGTCGCTTCTTGGCCCTTATACAGGTTTCTCAAGAGACATGTGAGGTGGTCTGGTACTCCCATCTCTTTAAGGACCTGCCATAGTTTGTTGTGATCCACACAGTCAAAGGCTTTAGCATAGTCAATGAAGCAGAAGTAGATATTTTTCTGGTACTCTCTTGCTTTCTCCATAATCCAGCGAATGTTGGCAATATGATCTCTCGTTCCTCTACCTCTTCGAAACCCAGCTTGTACTTCTGGTAGTTCTCTATCCACGTACTGTTGAAGCCTAGCTTGTAGGATCTTGAGCATGACCTTGCTAGCGTGTGATATGAGTGCAATTGTGCGATAGTTTGAACATTCCTTGGCATTGCCCTTCTTTGGGATTGGAATGTATACTGATCTTTTCCAATCCTGTGGCCACTGTTGCGTTTTCCAAATTTGCTGGCAAATGGAGTGCAGAACTTTAACAGCATCATCTTCTAAGACTTTGAATAGCTCAGCTGGAATACCATCACCTCCACTAGCTTTGTTGTTAGTAATGCTTTCTAAGGCCCATTTAACTTCACATTCCAGGATGTCTGGCTCAAGGTCAGTGATTATACCGTCGTGTTTGTCAAGGACATTGAGGTCTTTCTTGTATAGTTCTTCTGTGTATTCTTGCCATCTTTTCCTAATCTCTTCTGCTTCTGTTAGGTCCCTACCGTTTTTGTCCTTTATCATGGCCAGCTTTGCATGGAACGCTCCCTTGATTTCTCCAATTTTCTTGAAGAGATCTCTAGTCCTTCCCATTCTATTGTTTTCTTCTATTACTTTGCACTGTTCATTCAGGAAGGCCTCCTTATCTCTCCTTGCTGTTCTCTGGAAATCTGCGTTCAGTTGGGTAAATCTTTCCTTTTCGCCTTTGCCTTTCGCTTTCCTTCTTTCCTCTGCTATTTGTAAAGCCTCATCAGAAAGCCATTTTGCTTTCTTGCATTTCTTTTTCTTTGGTATGGTGGTGATTGCTGCCTCCTGTACGATGTCACGAACCTCTGTCCATAGTTCTTCAGGCACTCTATCTATCAAATCCAGACCCTTGAATCTATTCTTCACCTCTACTGTATATTCATCAGGGATGCGATCTAGGTCAAACCTGAATGGCCTCGTGGTTTTCCCAATTTTCTTCAGTTTAAGTCTGAATTTTGCAATGAGTAGCTCATGATCTGAACCACAGTCAGCTCCAGGTCTTGTTTTTACTGACTGGATAGAGCTTCTCCATCTTTGACTGCAAATTATATAGTCAATCTGATTTCGGTGTTGCCCATCTGGTGATGTCCATGTGTAGAGTCGCCTCTTAGGTTGTTGGAAAAGGGTGTTCGCTATGACCAGTGTGTTCTCTTGACAAAACTCTGTTAACCTTTGCCCTGCTTCATTTTGCTTTCCAAGGCCAAACTTGTCTGTTATTCCAGTTACCTTTTCACTTCCTACTTTAGCATTCCAGTCCCCTATGATGATGAGGACATCATTTTTTGGTGTTAGTTCTAGGAGGTGTTGTAGGTCTTCATAGAACCGGTCCACTTCAGCCTCTTCTGCATCAGTGGTTGGGGCATAGACTTGGATTACTGTGATGTTGAATGGTTTGCCTTGGAATCGGACAGAAATCATTCTGTCATTTTTGAGATTGTATCCCAGTACTGCCTTTTGCACTCTCTTGTTGACTATAAAGGCCACACCATTTTTTCTACGAGATTCCTGGCCACAGTAGTAGATATAATGGTCTTCTGAGTTAAATTCGCCCATTCCTGTCCACTTTAGTTCACTGATTCCTAGGATATCGATGTTCAGTCTTGCCATCTCATTTTTGACCACGTCAAGCTTACCTTGATTCATAGATCTTACATTCCAGGTTCCTATGCAGTATTGTTCTTTGCAGCATCGGACTTTCCTTTCACCATCAGACACATCCAAAACTGAGCGTCCTTTCGGCTTTGGCCCAGCCGCTTCACTCTTTCTGGGGTTACTTGTACTTGCCCTCTGCTCTTCCTCAGTAGCATATTGGACACCTTCCGACCTGAGGGGCTCATCTTCCGGCGTCATATCTTTTAGCCTTTTGATACTGTCCATGGGGTTTTCTTGGCAAACATACTGGAGTGGGTTGCCATTTCCTTCTTCTCCAGTGGTCTGAGTTCTCTGCTGTGGCCTGTCCATCCTGGATGGCCCTCCAAAGCATAGCCCACAGCGTCATCGAACCACGCAAGCCCCCTCGCCATGTCAAGGCAGTGATCCGTGAGGATCACCTTAGGATCTGCCTTAAGGAGTCTCAAAGCAGCTTACCTTTCCTCTCCCCACCACAGACACTTTGTGAGGTAAGTGGGGCTGAGAGAGTTCTGAGAGAACTGGGACTGGCCCAAGGTCACCCAGCGAGCTTCATCAGGAGAAGTGGGGAATCAAACCCAGTTCCCCGGATTAGAGTCTACTGCTCTTAACCATTACACCACTCTGGCTTTGTGACTGGATAGATGTAGGTTGGTAGCCATGTTAGTCTGTCTGTAGCAGTATAAAAGAGCAAGAATGCAGTAGCACCTTAAAGACTAACAAAATTTATGGCAGGGGAGGAACTTTTGTGAGTCACTGCTCACTTCTTCACTCACAAAAGCTGATACCTTGCCACAAATTTTGTTAATCATTAAGATGCTCCTGGGTTTTTTTCCCTTCTGGATAAATGTGTGGTTCGTTTCACTTACAATAGTCCTATGAGTGTTGAGGTTATCTGCAACATCTAAGAAGCAAGTAGAGAAAAATTGTTCACACAACACAATGAAATGAGCCCAGCAAGAAAATCATAATTCAGATTTCTTCAAAGATCGACTTGAAAAGAAGAGTCTGCACCAGCCTCTGGAAGGTCACCAGTGAGGGGATTGTCCTTCTGGGGAGGGAAGTCCTAAAGCCCTGGGACCACAGTCTCCCAACACCACCTGCTGAGACGTATGTGTGACTACTACTGTAAAAAGTTTTTTCGCAGGCTCTTCTTAGCTAGAGGCCCTGAAAAACATTGTGGCTGACGGTACTGAAAGTTGCTGAGAGGTCCAGAAACACACACCTTGTCAGACAGCCAGGAAAGGTCATGTAGCAGAGTAAATAATAAAAATAGCAGTTAATGTTCCATAACCAGGCAAGATTGAAAAGTATCCAGATAATCCATTATATTCAGAAAACCTTGGAGCTGCGCTGCCACCACTCTCAGTTTCCTTGACCAGGAAGGGTATATTTGACAATCGGAGTTACAATACTCATTCAGATCATGGAGGCTTAAGAACAGTATCTCTGAATAGCTGTCTAATAATGCTAATAAAGGTCTAATATCACTTATCACGTTTTGTCATTATGACAGTGCTTCAGATTTTTGTTCCATTCACTTCCGTCAAGTATCTTGACTGGTATGATTGCCTGTGAGTCAAGGGGGGGGCGGGTTAATTAATAATGTTAAACTTAGAAAATGAGCATGACTTCTTTGAATAAGTACGGTTAACCCAAGTGGTTGTCAAGGAAGCTCTTGTTTGTCGTGAACATTTGAATTTTTCAACAACTTAGTTTAGAGGCTGTACAAGGCAATTGTACTTTAACAGCAGGATGAGATTAGTGGCTAGATCTTCTGCTTTCAAAAAATGCTAATAGCAGCCATGGCTCAGTGTAGATTTTAGCAATTTCCCATGCCATATTTCTGATTTAATCCTCTTTGGACTATTATTTGCTGGGGTTGCCAACCTCTAGGTGGGGCCTGCAGCTCTCCTGGGATTTCAGCTGATCTGCAGGCTACAGAGTCCAGTCCCCCTGGAGGAAATGGAAACTTCTGATGGTGGACTGTATGGCATCACATCCAGGCTGAGCTTCTTCTTTTCCCCAGGATCCACACCCCACATTTCCAGAAATTTCCCAAGTTGGAGTTGGCAACCCTACTATTTGCTCTAAGGTGATGGGGCACACTGGTATCTATAACACAGGCCAATGAGGAGGGTGTCACATTTTTGGAGGGAAATGGTAACAGGGGGAAGGGATATGCCCCTCCCCTACCATGGTGGCCCCAATCCAGTTCATCGCTCTCCCATGGCTGACTACTGTTCTTATTTACAACTTAAGCAGATCTGCCCACAAATACCTTGCCATCATGTCTTCTTTGGCCCAAAGTGTTACCAGCTAAGACACTTCAAATATGGCAGAGGTCACTGGAAAGGAAACTGATGCAACCAATGGTTGAATTGTCAGACTAAGAAAGGGGAGATCCATTTCTAAGACCACTACAGCCATAAAGCTCACTGGAGACCTTGAGCTCCCTGTCAGTCTAACTTACGATAAGGCTGATGTGAAGATCAAATGAAAAAAATGGAAGATCTTTGTATACCACCCTGAGCTCCTTGAAGGACCATCCCTCTCAGTCTGAGTCCGTGTGACCGTTTCACTTAGCACAATATTTTCTGGTTGTTCCACTCCCTTCAAGGGTGTCATCCACTCTTTCTTTTAGCGGATGACCTAACCCTCTGGAATAACCTTCTAAAAGAACTTAGGAGGGCTTCTACTCCGATGAAAATCTGTAAGTGATGCAACACCGAATTTTTAAGAGGCCTCTGAAGCTCCCTTTTTGGGTTGTCTGGTCTTATTGGGCAAGGGGTATGAAGCATATTTTTGTTATATTTTGCAGGCTTTTCTAATTTTTTTTTTAATGTGGTTGTTTCGAATGGTTTCTACTGCCCATCTTGGGTCCCAGCTGAGAGAAGGCAGGCATATAAATATTTTAAGTACATTTAAATACAATTGGACAAAGGGCAGGATCATACATGAATGATGGATTGATTGTGGTGTCAGGCAGTCTTTCATCCAACCAATTCATTTTCGGCTGTCTAAAAGGAACAGGATTTGTCAAGGTGTTTGAGATCGCCAACCACCTCCTTGAAGCTGTAGACAAAATAAGAAGTCACGCAGTTCGGTCTGGCCTAGCCAATGACAAAAAGAAAGCCCAGACTTTGGCCATTTAATAATCAAATGGTCTGAAGCTATCTTTGTTTTAAGAACATAAGGGACGCCAATGTTGGATCAGGCCAAAGGCCCATCCAGTCCAACACTCTGTCACACAGTGGCCAAAAATACCAGGTGCCATCAGGAGGTCCACCAGTGGGGCCAGGACATTAGAAGCCCTCCCACTGTTGACCCCCCTCCCCAAGCACCAAGATGACAGAGCATCACTTGCCCCAGATGAATCTTATAAATGGTTATAAGATTGGCTTAATTATTATTAACACACACATTTGAGGGCAATATTTTCAAGGGTGCAGTGAAGAAGCCACCAGGTCACTTATCATGACCCCAATCTTCCACACAAATTCAAATATTACAGTAGTATGGTCATCCATGATACAGGAAGAGTCGAGATAGGGTTGCAAGGTCCCCCCGACCAACAGTGAGGGATGGAGGGGCAGGGTTTGCAGCTCCAGTTTGGGAAACTCCTGGAGATTTGGAGATGGAGCCTGAGGAGGACAGGCACCTCGGGGGGGGGGGTACAGTCCCACAGACTCAACCTTCCAAAGCATCTGTTCTCCAGAGGGACTGATCTGATCTGAACTGTAATTCTGTGAGATCCTCAGGCACCACCTGGAGACTGGCACCCCCTAGATGACTATCCCACAAGACAACAGTACAGGGCCATAGCTAACATGGGGCATATGGGGTGCTGCCCCCTCCCAAATTCCTGTGTGCCCCACAGCTTCCCGCGTGCCCCTCTCCTGGTCCCTGGGAGAAGACCACGCATAGAGCGGCCAAGGAGATAGCCAGATGGCCCTCTCCAGCTGCCACCCACCCAAGAGCCACTCGCCTGCTGCCTGCCTGAGCAGAGGCAAGAGCAGCACTCCGCCTGGCAGAGCCCGGAGGGGCATAAAGGGGTAGGGGACAGGCAGGTGTGGTGGCGGCACTCTAGCCCAGCCCCGCACAGCCCAGCCAGTGTTCCCCTCTCAGCCAGGAGGATGAAGCCAACCCCAGCGGGTGGCTGCCTGGTCCTGCCACCACCACCGCTGTTAAGTGTGCGGACTCTAATCTGGGAGAACCGGGTTTGATTCCCCACTCCTCCACTTGCACCTGGCTGGATGACCTTGGCCAAGCCATAATTCTGGCACAGCTGTTCTTGAAAAAGAGCAGTTTCTGTCAAGAGTTCTCTCAGCCCCACCTACCTCACCGGGTGTCTGTTGTGGGGAGGGGAAGGGAAAGAAGATTGTAAGCCGCTCTGAGACACCTTTGGGTAGTGAAGTGCGGGGTAAAAATCCAATCTCTTCTACTTCTTCTTCTTCTTCCTTCTGCTGGGACTTTGGGGTCCACCTGCAGAAGCCACAGGGGGTGCCCCACAGTAGGGGAGGGTGAAGGCTAAGCTGGGGAGGGAGAGGTGGGCAAGAAGGGGGAGCCGGCCCTCCTGCTCTCGGCCGCCGCCACTTTCCCCTTTCCCGCCTCCTTGGCCACACTGTCAGTGCTACAACTGCTCATGCTGCCTTGCGCAGGCTCAGGCTCCAAGCTGCTCCTTCCAGCCCCAGGACCCTTGTTGCAGAGGGGCAGAGAGAGAAGAAAGAAGAGATTCCGTCCCCTGCGCCCGTCAAACTATCCTGTAGCTAGAAGGACGACGGGGCGGCGGGGGAGGGCTCCTATTTTTTGTGAAATCAGAAGTGATATTGTGCCCCCCATCCCCAGTGCCCCCCACCAAGAATAGTCTAGCTATGGCGCCGCAACAGTTCAGTCTATTTGGCAAATCTTGAAAAACTCGAAATTGATAGCAGCTGTAAGTGAAGGTTTGAGAACTGATCAGCCCCTGGTACCTGAGATCTTTTTGCTCAGTTATGTAAGCAAGACCTATCCATCGACTCAAGAAATAATTTTTGCATTTCTTAACAAATGCAAGAACGATTTTGGAAATCAAGGCATGTTCCATATAAATATATGTTGGTCACAGAAGGTATGGTGCGCCATAAAACCGGTAAAATTGACTGTGCTAAAAATGAAAAGGAAATTAAAGGGTGGGAAATTTACTGGGTTGCTATGTTAAGCTATGCAGGAAGCGAAATTTGTAATGCAAAACTAACAGCGCAATCCGAGTCAGAGTTACAGTGACTTTGGTGGAGTGGATGTGAAAGGATGCAACCTCTTAGGATTGCACTGAAGTCTTCAACTGGCCGAAAATGGTATCTTTCAACTGAACTGGCTTATGGATTGAACTGGACATGTCGGAAGAAGAAGAAGAAGAAGAAGAAGAAGAAGAAGAAGAAGAAGAAGAAGAAGAAGAAGAAGAAGAAGAAGAAGAAGAAGAAGAAGAAGAAGAAGAAGA
>NW_015165482.1:10446-16785 GCF_001447785.1 Gekko japonicus
CCCCCCCCCCCCAATAGCGTACAGGGAAATATATTTTAGTGAGAGTGCTGAGAATAGGGTTGACATAATTCCTTTCTGCACTAGAACTGAAATCCTGCTTCAACCTTGTCCCCGAACTTACATTCTACACTACACTCAAGCTCACCCCTGTAATTATCTTGGGGTATTTTTTGTTTCCGCATTACATTGAGGTCACCCCGGTTTCACCCCACACTTGTCCCGGGATAAACAGATGCTGTTAGAACCAGGGGTAAATGGAAGGTACTGTGTCGCACGTTGAACTCTGATAAAACCAGGGTTGAGATCCAAGTGCGGAAAGGAGCATCCTCTAGGTGGCATCTGAAGATCTTCTGCTATTACAATTGGTTTCCAGATAACCAAGGTCAGTTCCCCTGGAGAAAATGACTGCTTTGGAAGGTGGAGATGCGGACATCCCCATTGGGCTTAATTGGGGTTACGATGGGGGTCTCCCAGGTGGCATGGGGAACCAGCTCTAAAACTCCTTGCACCACCAAAGGGTCCAGTTCTGCCTCAATTTTGGGCTTGAGCATGAATGCAACTCTCCAGGCCTTGAGGAGAATGGGCCGCATCTTGAGGTTGAGTTGGAGCGATACCGGGAGACCCGTGTACCGGCCGAGTATCCCATCTTCATCGCCACTGTTAAATAGTGGGTTCCATGGCTCGAGTCTAGTGATCAGCTCAACTTCATTTGTGATTTCAGCAACAGCAAGACAAGACTCCAGAGCCTCAGCTCTGTTAAACAGCATGTATTTGCCACACCCAAACACACCCCACTCCCAGTGATAGGCTATATACATAACATTACTACTAGATTGGTTACTTTCAGAATCCTGGCAGGCTATTGTTCTTGTGCTTCAAGCTCAGCCAGTCTCTGGGGTGATTCCAATCGGGAATTATTCAATCCCAATACATAACACTATGACATTATACTCTGCTGAGGTCCCTCCCCTCCCCAAACTCCACCATCCCCTGGAGCTGGCAACCCTAGCTGAGAATTCTCCATTAGAGATCCCTGAGCCACCTTATGGCAATGCAGGGTTGGATCCAAAGTGCCCTTGTGCAAACCAAAGGCACTTCCACTTGCACAAGGGGTGGTCTGAGATTTCTGTGGAGTCCAACTCGGGGCTGCAGACCACATGATTCCTGAGGATACTTCAGGAACGGCTTTTGGGGGACTTCAGTAGCAAAGGGGGATGTGGGAAGGATCTGTTCCGTGAACACAGCGTCACTCATGGTTCTTGGGATTCAACCCCAAGTTACTTCAGTTCTCTGGGAATAGACAGTCACTGTTAAATTGGTTTACGTCCTTAATGTAGGGATGCCCATGGTATCTAAATAATGCATGACTGCTGCACTGCTTTCAGGAAGGAACGGTTTATTGGCTTACTCCTGGCTGGAGTGCTTATGAATTATCGCTCTGTTTCCTTGAGAAAATGAATGTATATCTCATGGCAGGACTTTGCCGTTACATACTTTGTAATCCTGTGTGTGTGTGTGTGTGTGTGTGTGTGTGTGTGTGTGTGTGTGAGAGAGAGAGAGAGAGAGAGAGAGAGAGAGAGAGAGAGAGAGAGAGAGAGAATAAACTGTGGTGTTAAATTAATAAAAATAATGCAGCCCGACATAAATTACATCTGAGAATCTATTTTTCTTTCTTATTAGTAAACTAGACTTTGTAGAAGCACGCGCGTTAATCATTAGCTTGTAAGTGCTCTTTCATCGCTTCACTATTCACCGATGCAAATGAGGCAAAGAGATGTTTGTTGTGAATTTTCTCTTCCTTCTCCCCACCCCGTCCTGACTTTATCAGAGGAAACGGAAAAGACATATCTGAGTCAGAAATGAAAACAAAAGCCCCGGTTCTTCATGCATATCTACTGCAGCGCCTTTGTTTCTTATTTTAAAAATCCCCTTTTAAAATTTACTGATTAAAGTTAACTGTTAGACCATAAAACAGGGTTCATAGTACACTCCCAACACTCCGGTATAATTGGTCATTATAAGAGTTAATGAATGGATTGATGCCACATTAGCACACTCAGCATTCGCTTGGGGCCATTAAATAAAGTGTGTGCGCGCACACACAATTGTGTGTGTGTGCGTGTTCACATAATATGTATAAATCTGTGTGCTTTTATATTTTATGATACTGAGTTTTGAATTCACTTTCAAGGTTGTTGTTGTTTTTTTGTTAACCACTCTGGATGCTGGAAAAAGTTTTTTATAACACAGGAAGGGAATTCTTGGGAACAGGTTTGCCAGCCAGGTAAGACCTGGGCTTAGCTTAGATCTTACCTGGCTGGCAAATGTGTTCTCTTTCCCATTACAGGTATTTAAGCCCAGACATGTGTGAAGCTTGGGCCTCGCTTGCCATAGAAGGCTGTCCAGCCAAACTCCTGGTCTGTTGCATTAGGGGTTAACTGCTTTCTTCGAGTGCTTCTTTCACTGTTTTATCTCCCATGTCGTTTATCTTCTCTACCAGGATGGGAGGGGGGGGAGTGGATGCTGGTGTGAATGTCTGCTTGAGCTTGCGTAGTACGGTACAGGACCATGGGAAGCGCATGATCTCAGCTTCTCGCTTGGCCTTGGAATGTAACTGTTAGTTTGCAGGTGTCGAGCCGGCCCTGAGGGTAGGCCTCTTAGAGCTTTGGCGGGCTGACTGCAAACATTGATTGGTGGGCTGTCCTGCTTGACTGGTGGGCTGTCCTGCTATGCAAACATTGCACAGGTGGGCTGTCCTGCTTTTTGTATAGGGTCAGACCTGGCATCTGGAGGTAGGGTTGCAAAATGGGGCCAGGGGGCGGGGAATCCCCCGCTTTGGAGGCCCGATTTCCGATGCGACGGAATTGGGCCCCGGGGGGAACCCCACCCCTCCGAAGCTGCGTCACCAGAGGTGATGCACCATGTAGGGCACGTTTGGGGCGTGGCCCAGATCGTCATGGGGGAAAACCATATGGTTCCCCCCCCCGACGATCTTGGCCATGCCCCAATGTGTTACATCATGCGTCACTTCTGGTGACGTTCCGGCGGCGCGCGCGCACACACACATCCCCAGCCAGCTCCCGGAGCAAGAAGATGCTCCCTCCGCCGGTGAGTGATTTAGATTTGGCAACCCTAGCTGCCACAGAGCCTAGAAGAGGCCCCTGGTACCACCCCCAAAAGTCCAGGAATTTCCAAAAGCCAGAGCTGGCCACCCTAACACCACCTCCTCTCCATGCCAGGGACAAGGCATCACTTGTTTAATGTCTGCTGTCAAGCAAATGAGGAGGATGAAGTTGATGAAATAACCTCTGGTTTCCCTGTTCAGCATTTAGAATAATGAGTGACAGAAAGATTCGCAGCGGAGCTGAAAACGGGGAAGGAGAGAAGAGACAGCTGGGAAATGACAACTGAAGATAGTGTGACCAAAATTCGCAGGTATGGCGGCCGTTGTTTTATTTTTCCGGTTAGTTTTCCGTACTTTTAAAAGTGGCCCTCTCGGTCTCTGTCCTTATTGGCTCCGACCGTGCTGCATTGCTGCGTCATCACGCCTCCTCTCCGCCTGGGTCATTCATCGCCCGACTTTGCCGTATCGCCGTTCGTACATCACCTGTTGCCACCGGACAGCCACCACTGCCGCTACACACCATCCATGGAAGGAGGGTGCCCCCCACTCTTCTAAGAGCAGGTACCCATTTGTCTACTTGCCCTACTTGACCACTAGAGGGAGCAAAACACGCACAGAACAGGAAAAAAACCCTAAAGAAACAGGAACTTACAAGTGAGGAAAATAAGAATGTGGGAAAGCCCTCTCTCACACACCTATTTCCCTTCCTTACTGTACCTGCCTCTGCTGTACAAGACCCCTGACCCCCACCACAGCCTATTTGATGGTCCAAGGGGGTCCCTCTCTTCCTTCTTTTTTTACCAGTGGAAAAGCTGGTTGGATCCAACTCATTCTATTTTTTGCATTTTGTAAGCTACTTTAGCACCACCCTCCCAATGGGAAGAAAAGTGGAGGTTAAAGGTAAAGGTAAAGGTTCCCTTGCTCGAAAGCCAGTCGAATCTGACTCTAGGGTTGCGGTGCTCATCTCCGTTTCAAAGCCGAAGAGCCAGCGCTGTCCGAAGACGTTTCCGTGGTCTTGTGGCCGGCATGACTAAACACCAAGATGCACGGAACGCTGTTACCTTCCCACCGAAGTGGTCCCTATGTATCTACTTGCAATTTCTGGCTTTTGAACTGCTAGGTTGGCAGGAGCTGGAACTAGAGACGGGAGCTCACTCGGTCATGCAGAAACTTGGGTCTCGAACTGCTGAACTACTGACCTTCCACAGCCTGCAGTTCAGCATCTTAACCACTTGAGCCACCGCAGCTTAACACTACCTACATTAATAAAGTATAAGCCGTTTACCTGAAAAATATATCTAATATGATTTTCAGCCAATGGAAACACAAGCAGTGAAGGGACAAACACGGCCTCCCAATTTTTGCAAGATGTCTTTTCATGTGACAATACATAACAGCAATACGATAAGTAGGACAGGCTGAAAATAGCCCTGTGCAAGTAAAGACAACTCCTGTTTTCCTCGGATTTTATAGTTGTCCTTAAGTCATATTAATGTAGCAGGGAACATAACTGTGTTCTGGTGTCATCTAGCAAACTCCCAAGGCACATCAGATCACTACAGATTTTTCCCACTTCTGCAAAACACGGTGGACACTTCTAACACATTACTTCTGGCCTGAGAGAAATTACCAGCTCCAGTATTATCTATGGAACTAAAAGTTCTCTTTCCATTTGGAACTGCGTATTCGGTCTGTCTGATGTGCGTGCTTTCATTAACAGAGATTTAAGTCTTTTTACGCCACAGGATTAAGATAGATTTGTACGAGATTTTAAAGGTCATCTGTTCCAACCCACTTCTACAGCCATCACATTTTCTGCTTATAATATTCATACCAAAATATCTGATAAAAAGAGGAGAATCTTGACTATGATCATCAGATGAATAAACTCGTCGAGTTTTACCGTGTTGTAGGAGTTGACGTGACAAGAGGCACAGGCTCGGATTGAGATGAAACATTTTTAACTGGTGCACGTGACTTCCCCGCTTCCCCTGAACCCCCCATGGCCGCCTGAAATGCCTTCCAAAATCATGTTCCCCTCTCCCCCAAGAACAGGGTTTCTGAAGGCATGTTGGGGACACTGAGGGAAGAAATGGGGGAAACCACACTTCATGGGCAGGAATCCTTGCACCCACGAACACTTTAACCGAGATCCAACTCACATTACTAATCTTATCCCCCCCCCCCAAAAAAAACCCATCTATTTTTTTGTGTCTATATATTCCAGTACAGCTATAAGGAAAGTCAATTTTTTTGAGAAATTTTGGGCCCGGCATGGCTATTAGCGCCGTCACAATTTGAGCCACTGCAATGCGATCAGATGCGAGGGTGGCAAACTGCATTCTTTTCGTCAGCACGTGGTTCTTTCAGCGCTCCAACTGGACAAAAGAAGCACGCTGGGGCGATCCGACGGAGACAGTCTTTCTGCGGCCCATGGCAAACCGTTTGCTAGTAGCTTGTGGGCAGTACTTCTTAACTCTGGATCTTCGGCGGTAAGCTACGGGCTGGGGACGGGCGAGCGACACTTCCCAGATGTTTCCATATTATCGCGCCTGTTTAATCCACCCGGCAGTCGTGCCTCTCTCGAGGCAAATTCTTCGTATGACCGGGACCTTTATTTATTATTTAGTACCACTGTCTTCCTCAGGTCCTCCAAGGAGCTCAGGGTAGCTTACTTCATTTTCACCTTCTCAGTTTTATCTTCACAACGACCCTGCGAGTAGGGATGCCAGTCTCCAGGTGGGACCTGGGGATCCCCTGGAATAAGGACATAAGAGATGCCAATGTTGGATCAGGCCAAAGGCCCATCCAGTCCAACACTCTGTATCACACAATGGCCAGAAATACCAGGTGCCATCAGGAGGTCCACCAGTGGGGCCAGGACATTAGAAGCCCTCCCACTGTTGACCCCCCCCAAGCACCAAGATGACAGAGCATCACTTGCCCCAGAGCCCCTATCTATGCCTTGTGGCTAATAGCTCCTCTCCAGACTACAGTTCCCCTGGAGGAAATTGAGGCTTTGGAGGGCGGACTCTATGGTTTTGTAGCCCACTGAGGTACCTGTCCTCCCCAGGCTCCACCCCCAAATCTCCAGGAGTTTCCTAACCTGGATCTGGCAACCCTACTCCCCCATTCCCCACTGGTGGCGGGGGGCCTGGCAACCCTTCCTGTGAGATAGGTAATAATTAATTCATAATTATTATTGTTTGACAGTG
>NW_015165483.1:0-4271 GCF_001447785.1 Gekko japonicus
TGTGGCACTTTCCACCAACACTACATTAATGCTAATGTGAACATGTAATGTTCACTGTTAGCACTTTTATCCCATCCTTCCCCCAGGGAGTTCAAGGCCACACACCATAGTTCTCCACTCCTATAGTTTATTCTCAAAATAGTCCTGCAAGACAGTTCAACCCAAGTCAGGGTGACTGGCCTAAGGGTAGGCACTAGTTCTGGGTTGGGAAATCCCTGGAAATTTTGGGGGCGGAACCTGAGGGCGGGGTTTGGGGAGGGGAGGGAAGGGACTTCAGTGAGGTATAATGCCATACAGTCCGTCAAAGTATCCATTTTCTCCAGAAGAACTGATCTCTTTTACCTAGAGATTAATGGTACCTCTGGGAGATCTCCAGCCACCACCGGGAAACAGGCAGCCCTGCCTAAGGTCACCTAGACCGCAAAGGTCCTTAAGGTCCTTAGAACCTTAAGGTCACCCATGACTGAATTGTGATTTGAATTAGGGTTGCTAACTCTGAGTTGAGAAGTTCCTGGAGATTTGTGGGTAGAGCTTGATGAGGACATAGTTTGGGGAGGGGAGGGACCTCAGCAGGGCATAATGCAAAATAATCCACCCTCCAAAGCAGCCATTTTCTCAATGACATCTGTCATCGGGAGATTAATGATGATTCTGGGAGATTCCCAGGTTCTTCCTGGAAGCTGGCATCTTGGCTCCTATAGCACGAGCTGAGAGCTACAGCAACATCCACATACTCAGAACAGTAGGAGAGCCCTGCTGTCAGGCTTATGGCCTAGTGGACCAAACATCCTGTTTTACACAATAGCCAGTCGGACACCTCAGCAAGGCATCTACACATGGCAATGCACATATTCCACTTCTGAGTTTAATTTCATAACTTTTCCTGGTTAAACTAGAATAACACAGACAGGAAGTTAACATCAAGGGACTTGGAAACCCCACGGATTAACCCCACGGTTAATCGTCTGCTATTAATAACATCTATGAACAGCTGTACAGCTGTTCGATACCCACCGTGGCCAGAATGAGCGCCTGGCCCTTGTCCCAGCTCCCGCCAACCCAGCGGTTCGAAAGCGCCGTTAATATCAAAATAAGTGCGAGTAGATAAATGGGGACCTACCTTAGATGGTAGGGGGCACCCTCCCCCATCCTGGGGGTCGTTGGAGGGCCGGAGCTTGGCGGACGGCGGACGGTGACAGCAGCGAGCAGCAGAAAAATGGCGTCCGGAGACATCAACGGCGAACCTGATGACGGATGGAGAAGGCGGAGCCGGGACGACGCACGAGCGTGGAGGCGCAGGCGAGACGGAGCCATGACCGTGCCGAGCATGCCGTGCGGCAAAAGGGCCGGCCGAACCCACCGCCAAACGGGATCGCCAGAGAAAGGAGCCAGAAGCCGCAGCTGAAGACGCCGGAGAAAGCCGACCCGAGGAAGAAGAACAACCCCCTCCACTGGGTGATTTTAGGGATATCCCCACCCCTAATACATTGTGGCCATAGCTTAGGGATAACAGATAACTGTAGCCGCTCAGAGACCCCCTCGGGGGTTAGAGCGGGGTAGCAAGCTGAAATAAATAAATAAATAAACTAGGGTTGCCACCTCTGGGTTCAGAAATACCCAGAGATTTGAGGGTAGAGCCTGGGAGGGTGGCCTTTGGGAGGGGGGCATCTCAGTAAGGTAGAATGCCATGCAGTCCACCTTTCAAAGCAGCCATTGTCTCCAGGCATTGGAATAAATGTTTTAAATTAAAAAAACTAATAAATAAAAAAGCTATCTATGTAGTCTGGAAATCAGTTGTAATTCCAGGGGATCTCCAGCCCTCCCCACACACACACCTGGAGAATGGCAACCCTAGTTGGAACTCATCCTGATGATCAGGGTCCTGGCCATTTATTCCAGGTAAGTAGGTGTGATGCCTCTTCTCCACTCACACAGAGTGCCTACCACCCTCAGCAACCTCTCCCTCAGGTTAGGGGGTTATCAGTAGGTCAGGAGGACGTTGCAAGCTCCCCTTCTTGTCTCTTTTAAAATATCCAGAGAGCCATGGCCACATGATGCCTAAGGGCTTCTCTTGCACTCCCAGAGACGTTGAACGTACAGTTTATGAAACACTTTGTACTCTGCCACTGACTAACAGGTTTAACTTAGTAGGTATACTTAGCACTTCCATAATACATATGTTAAGTGCCATTTATGATTCTAACATCATGAATGTATTCAGGTATTCTTTGCTTCATTTGTGACTTTTGTTTGGATGCATGCTGGGAAGGTAAAATGCTTGCGACCTTGCTTGTTCTGGCCAGCTACAACTGGGCATGTTTCTGATGTCAGTTAACCTATCTAGAATGAAGAACAATAAGCACTCTGTAACCATATCAGTTATATAGATACAACTTGGAGCTTCATAGTTTAAGAAAGAAAAGTGTATTGTTCTGTTAGGAAAAGAAAACTCTTTAAAAAGTTATGGCCGCCGCGGCCGCTACTGTCAACAGCAGCTGCAATGGCTGCGGGGAACGTTTCCCGGCATCCCTGAGCCCCAGGGTGGCAGCCTTGGATTCCTAGGGGCAAATTCCACCTCTCACCTGTGATGTCCGAGCGGCGTTGCGAGAGGTTGCCACTTGGACATCACACGCGAGAGGTGGAATTTGCCCCTAGGAATCCAAGGCCGCCACTCCAAGGGCTCAGGGATGCCGGGTAACATTTCGCCCTGCCCCCCCTCGCAGCCATTGCCGATGCCGCCAACAGCAGCAGCAGTGGCCATAACTTTTTAAAGAGCCCCTCCCAAGAGCTGGGGGAGCCAGAATGACCTCTCGTGTGTGGTGGAATTTACCCCTAGGAATCCAAGGCCATCACCCCAGGGTTCAGGGATGCCGTGAAATGTTTCGGGGGCCCCCACGTGGTGGCTGCAAGGATGCCCCGCCCCTGCCCCTCCCCTCGTGGGCACCCCTCCCCTCCCTCCCATGTCCCCCATCCGGTGGGGCTGAAGAGGGACCTGGCAGCAGCCCCGTGGGGCACACCGTTCTTCCCGGACGCCAAACCCCCTGTTGGCCCTTTAAGGTCGAGGCCAAACCTGCAGCTGGCAGGGGGATTGTGAGACTGTCACCCAGTTGGGAGGGAGGGGGGAGGAGACGGGACACCCCCCTCCCTCACTCCCGCAGGCTCTTCCCCCTCCCCCCAAAAAAAGTGCCAGGATAGTGCAAACAGAACATGCATTTCTTTGGACTTAACCCTTGGGAGGAGTAGGAAATCTCTGACCTGGAGACAAGATGAGAAAGGAAAGGCAGGAAGCAGACGGACCGAAAAGTTGAAGAAGAAATAAGAGAAGGGTCCATCCCCCAGCGCGGCTGCCTCCCGATCAACAGCTGATTTGCATAGACAGAACAGGAGAATCCCCCCCCCCCTGCACTTTAGCAAAACAAGAGAATCATCCCACTGGGCAGGAGGGAAGATATAATGAATCGGATGGCAGAAAGCCATGGGCAGAGCTGCCCAAAAGAGAGAGGGGGGGGGGAGGATATTTCCTCCCCCCACCACCACCTTTTTCATTCTGGGGAAAGGGGGGGATGCTGCCGTTTTAAAAACATTTTTAATTGGGGGAAATAGAAAGTAGATCTGATTTTTTAAAAGAAAGGAAGAAAGGAAAGGAAAAGGGGAAGAACTGAGAGATTTGCGGCTCTGTAATAATTTCAGGGGTGGAGCTGCGGTGGCTCAAGTGGTTAAGACGCTGAACTGCAGGCTGTGGAAGGTCAGTAGTTCAGCGGTTCAAGACCCGGGTGCCGCAAGACAGGGTGAGCTCCTGTCTCTAGTTCCAGCTCCTGCCAACCTAGCAGTTCAAAAGCAAGAAATTGCAAGTAGATAAATAGGTACCACTTCGGTGGGAAGGTAACAGCGTTCCGTGCGCCTTGGTGTTTAGTCATGCCGGCCACATGACCACGGAAACGTCTTCGGACAGCGCTGGCTCTTCAGCTTTGAAACGGAGATGAGCACCGCAACCCTAGAGTCGGATTCGACTGGCTTTCGAGCAAGGGAACCTTTACCTTTACCTTTAATAATTTCAGGATGAAATTAACAAAAATCGACTGGGAGACGGTCTCCAGCAGGAAAATTTAATTTTACCTTATTTACTTTTTTTTAGGGGTGGGGGAGGCCAGAGGCAATCATTGATGATCCAACCATGACAAGCCTTTCAACAGGGAGGAATTACCGTAAGGTAGAAGTAGACATGAGTAATCCTTGATTCCTTCTCAAAAGGGGCCCACTGAGAAAAGCTT
>NW_015165483.1:4385-15699 GCF_001447785.1 Gekko japonicus
GTTGCGAGGAAGAAAATTCTAGAAGGTAGGGGAGGTGGTGTTCAGGCAGAGAGAAGCTTGATCCGAATCCTGTCATAGATCTTTCAAGTATGATTCTCTGCCAAAGAGACTGGAACACATCATGGATGGTGACAGAGGGCAAAGGTTCCAGCCCCTCTTTGAGTACCAATAAACAAAGTGGTGAAGTAAGAAAAAGAGAACTAAACAGGAACAAGCAGGCTGAAGTCGAACAAATCATTACTGCAGGGTTGTATTATAATCAAACATGCTAAAGACAACCATTAGAGGGCACTCTTACCCTTTAAAGCACTGTTTCTGATGATAACCCTCAACTTTCTGGAACAGTTAAGATGCTGTTCAGAAGCAGCTATGGGCCAAATTCCAAAGGAAATGATAGTAAAGTTGTGATCACTTTCCCGGGAGCAGGATGACAGATTCTGCTTTAAAACAGGAATAGTTATTCTTCCACTGAACTGCTTATTAATGTTACTGGCGAGAGATATTCTGTCACTCTGGTTGCATTCATTATATCTTATCAAATGGCAAGTTGATAACAGCATAGATAGATAGATAGATAGATAGATAGATAGATAGATAGATAGATAGATAGATAGATAGATAGATAGATAGATAGATAGATAGACAGACAGATAGACAGACAGACAGACAGACAGACAGACAGACAGACAGACAGACAGATAGATAGATAGATAGATAGACAGACAGACAGACAGGCAGGCAGGCAGGCAGGCAGGCAGGCAGGCAGGCAGGCAGGCAGGCAGGCAGATATAATTTCCAGGTATATTCCTATTCAGGTAGTTCACAGCATCTCAAGAACATTGTCACATGCCACAGATCATTTTCTACTCCTGATACACACACCAATATGTTACTGTGATGTGTCTACACTAGTGCTGCCTTCACACGTGTTGGATAATGCCTTCAATGTACTTTAGCAATCATTTGCAACAGCACTTTCACACATACTGAATAATGCACTTTCAATCCACTCTCATTCTATTTTCCAACTGGATTTTACTGTGTAAAATGGGAAATCCACGTGCAAATGATTATTAAAGTTCATTGAAAGAGCACTATCCAATGTGTGTGAAAGCAGCTAATTATGAGCAGAAACTTATTTCTGAGTTTCTGAACTGGGGCAGAATTCAATTTCTCTGCTATAATTAGGTATAGGGTCATCCCTGCTTAAGGCTGCTTTCAGTTCACACACAATATAAGGAGAATAGCCAGGCTGTAAAAGCAGGCAGAAGCCCCATTCCTGCAAGTACACCATATCTTTCCATACACCCATGACTAGAAGGACCAATCAGAGAACAGCAGACTGACGTGGAGGTGGGAGGCAGATGCTCCACCTCCACAAACAGGATTTATATAAGGGGGAGTTACCTTATGAACATCCAGAATTCTGGGTTTGGTTTCCCTTTTTTGATTGGGGCTTCAGACCTCCTCACCATGATCTGGCCTCCAATTGTTATCCTTCTAGGGATGTGCTGCACAGGTGAGAACAGTTGAAATCCAGAGCCCAATTTCTGGTCAGCAGAGTGGGGGTGATGAACTAAAAGGATCTTTCTTTTTCCAGGTTCAAACTCTCAGTCTGCACCATCTCAGCCACCATCAGCATCAGTGGCACCAGGGAACACAATGAAATTCTCTTGCTCCGGGATCAGTGGCTATGTATCCTGGTACCAGCAGAAGCCTGGGAATCCCCCACGGTTCCTCTTATATTATTATTCAGAGTCCAACAAGGGCCAGGGCTCAGGGGTCCCCTCTCGTTTCTCTGGGTCCAAAGACGCATCAGGTAACACCTGCTATTTAACCATCTCGGGAGCCCAGGCAGAAGACGAGGCCGATTATTACTGTGCATACTGGCACAGCAATGTTTGTCACAGTGGTACAACCAGATGAGGAAGCAAGACAAAAACCTCATGTTCCCTGAGGGGACCCGAACTGAGCTTCTGAACAATGAATGGAGGCATTAAACCCATGACAACTGGTATAGAATTGTGTTCTACTTCTTTCCCCCTTGGGAGTAGAAATGGTCAGGACTGCAGCATGTACAGGGATCTTAATGCAATTGTACATCCAGCAGAAGCACGTTTTCATTTTGAGGCAGTTGCTACAGTCACATTTTCTTACAATTTCAGAAAGTATTTAATTTTGCCCTTATCACCACTTGGACCTGCCTATAAGCAAAAGCTATATCCAGAGTTTCCATTTCAGCCTTGGCCACCAGGTCTGGACAAACAGGGGAGAGGCTGCATCTGCACCTTGTTGCATATTGTGTTATTTTTCTGCTGCCACAATCATTTGCAACTGGATGTACTTTTCCATATGGGAAAATCTAGCTGTGATTGCCATAACATGTCAGATAATGCACTATCAATCAACTTTTGATGCACTTTAGCAGTCATGTGCAACAGCACTTTCACACATACTGAATAATGCACTTTCAATCCACTCTCCCTCTACTTTGCAACTGTACTTTACTGTGTAAAATGGGGAAATACACTTGCAAATGATTGCTAACGTGCATTGAAAGAACATTATCCAATGTGTGTGAAAGCAGCTACAACTCACATGACCAGAAACCTATTTCTGAGTCTCTGAAGTGGGGTAGAATTCAATCGCTCTTCACTTAGGACGCTGTAATCAGGTATAGAGTCATCCCTGCTGAAAGCTGTTTTCAGTTGACATACAATGGAAGGGAAATCGCCAGATTCCGGAAGTGGAAAAAACCACAGTTCCTCAAAGTATGACACGTCTTGTCTTTCAGATAAGAACCCATTGGGAAAAAGCAGACTGACACAGAGGTGGGAGGCAGACAGGCACACACTAAGTAATCCACTTTCAATCCCCTTTTGAACTGGATTTTGCCAGTTCACACAGTAAAAATCCAGTTGGAAAGAGCACTGAAAGTGGTTTGTTTGAAAGAGGATTATTTAGTGTGTGTGATCGCAGCAATTCAATGGGGAATTATGTTATAAACATCCAAAGTTTGGTGTGTGTTTTTTTCCTCTTCAGGTTGGGGCTTCAGATCTCTTCACCATGCTCTGGCCTCCAGTGGTTCTCCTTTCAGGGATGTGCTGCACAGGTGAGAGCAGGTGAAATCCAGAGCCCAATTATTGGTAAGCAGAGTAGGGCTGGTAAGCAAAAAGGATGTCACAATTTCGTTCCCCTTCTTTTTTTCCAGGTTCAAACTCTCAGTCTGTGCCAGCTTAGCCACTGTCAGTGTCACCGGGGAACACACCGTGCTCCCCGATCAGTGCCCATGTGTCCTGGTACCAGCAGAAGCCAGAGAATCCTGAGGCTTATGGACAGTGATTGTGCTGTATTGCTTGAGAAAGGAAAAGGGAGTAAGATTCTTGTTCAGGGGCCTGATTTTGAATTCAAAGTGGAAGAGAGAAATGGATTTCATTATCTTGTGGATGCCAGTGAGGAATCTGGAACTGTTAATGATGAGAGACAAGTTTTTCAAACTAGCAATGACTCTTGTAGTCATCAGGATTGTTTCTATGCATGGCATTTGAAATTTGCGCACAGGAGCATGCAGAGTGTTGAAAGGCTGTTGAAGGAATGTGGAATCTCTGTTGTGAATTGTGATAAGGCAAAGGAGAAATGTGAAACGTGTCTCAAAGCAAAAGGGATAGCCCCATGGTATTCTGGGAAGTCCATATCTCACAATGAGGAGTTTCTAGAGACTGTGTACAGTGATCTTGTTGGCCCACTAGTGCCATCCTGTGGCGGAAACAGATATTTTGTGACTTTTACTGAGAATAAAACAAAATATACTTTTGTGTATATGATGAAGAGCAAAGATAAGACACTGAATAAATTCAAATGTTACCTGGCCACAATTAAAAACAAGTTTGGCCAAGAACCTCAAAGCTTATGCACCGATGGAGGTGGAGAATATTGCAATGCTGAATTTAAAGTGTTTCTGGAACTTGAAGGGATTGAGCACAAGGTGTCTGTCCCACACTCGCCTCAACAAAATGGATCTTCTGAGAGGCTGAATAGAACAATTCAGGACATGTGTAGGGCAATGCTTATACATTCTGGAATACCAAATAGCCTACGAGCTGAAGCTGTGAACACAGCAGTGTATCTACACAATAGAGTACCCTCAAAGCTTACTGGGACCACTCCTTTTGAGGCCTGGTTTAAAAAGAAGCCTGGATTAAAGCACATCAAAGCTTTTGGTTCCAAAGGGTATGCCCACATACCAAAGGAGAAAAGGGGAAAACTTGACGCCAGAGCTGAAGTTGGATTCGTAGTAGGGTATCCAATCGGTGGAAAGGGATACAGGATATACAATCCCCAAAATCGCACAGTTAAGGAATGCAATGTTGTATTTGTTGATGAGCGTGATTTGTCAAGTGTTTCCAGTGCAACTGATCCACAGATGTCTGGGGCTGCACCTGAAGAGTTGGTGGCATGGTTACCTGTAATGATCACCAGGGAACTGGCAGGTTTACCTTCTGAGGAAACTACCAGAACAGAAAGGGAAGCAGGAACCACACCAGAGGAGGCAGCAGAACCCACAACCAGTGTGAGACGGTCAGAAAGGAGCACTAAAGGGCAACCACCAAAGAAATATGGATTTTGTGAAACTGTGCAATCCGCAAAGGAACCCAAGAACTGGAAGGAAGTATGCAACTTACCTACGAGTGAAAGAGACAAATGGATTACAGCAATGGAACAAGAAATACTATCCATTTACGAGAAGGAAGCATGGACTCTTACTAAGCTACCTCAAGGCAGAAAGCCTGTTGGATGCAAATGGGTTTTCAAAATAAAGCATAAAGAAGATGGAACTGTGGAGCTATACAAAGCACGCCTAGTGGCCAAAGGCTATTCACAAGAATATGGGACTGACTATTTTGAAACTTTTGCTCCAGTTACCGACCAAGCAACTTTCAGAACACTTCTTAGTGTTGCAGCATCAAGAGACATGGTTGTAGAGCATCTTGATGTAAAGACTGCTTTTCTCAATGGAGAACTATCCGAAGAAATCTACATGGAACAACCTGAAGGTTTTAAAGTCAAAGGACAAGAGGATTATGTCTACAGACATATGTAAGGAAGAAAGCACCCCAGCTAGAAGTAGGTCAATTGGTATTAAGTGTGATTTAGTGAAAGATTTGTACCAGAAGAAGCTGATAGATATTGAACATTGTCGTACAGGAGAAATGGTGGCTGACATTCTGACTAAGCCACTGACCAAAGAGAAGTTTGAACGTCTACGTGAAATGTTGAATATGATTGGTACAAATGTTGAAGTGAATATTGAATAATGTTTTGTATGTGTATGTATGACTTACATGTTAGACCTTGAGAAGGGGTGTTGGAAATGTATGTGTTTACAAGGTCTGACAATCCAGTCATTATAGGGTTAACTTGTTTACCTAGTATTGCTATTGTTTAGACTGACCTGGAAGGGAAACCTGGCACAGAACCAATGGGGGATTAGCCCGGGAAAAGTAACTTCTGTTGTGATAAGTGATTGGTTGTTTGTTCCAGGTGACTTCCTTTCTAGGGGACGAGAAGAAGGACAGATTCTCCATTATCTCTGTGTTAGTGTGTAACAATGGTTGAACTGTAAGCTTAGAAAATGTAGCTCTTAGATGTTCTGTTTATTTGTAGGTTTCCTGTATAGCTTTTGCCCTTAGAAATAAAGGTTTTTAAAAGCAAAGAAATCTCTTCTTTCCAATAGAGCAAGATCCATTGATACTCTGATACAACATCCCCCACTGTTCCTCTTATGTTATTCTTCAGATTCCAGCAAGGGCCAGGGCTCTGAGGTCCCCTCTTGTTTCTCTGGATCCAAAGATGCATCAGGTAACACCTGCTATTTAACCATAACGGGGGCCCTGGCAGTAGACGGGGCTGATTATTATGTGCATATTGGACTGGCAGTGTTTCTCACAGTGGTACAACCAGATGAGGAAGCATGACAAAAACCTGTCCTATGCCTTCACACATGCTAAATAATCGAGTTTCATTCCACTACAGTGACCATTTGCAAGTGGATTTTGCCATTTCACACAGCAAAATCCAGTTGCAAAGTGCACTGAAAGTGGACTGAAAGTGCATTATTTGGTATGTGTGAAACTGCCTTGTAGTTCCCAATTTGAGCTTCTGAACACTGCAGAGAGGTATTGAACCTGTGACCAATGGTATGGAATCGTGTTTCAGTTCTTTCCCTCCACGGAGTAAAATGGTCAGGACTGCAGTATCTACAGGGACCAAAAGCAATTGTACACCCAGCAAAGCCACATTTCGTTTTGGGGGGAGCTGCTACAGTCATGTTTTTCTTCAATTTCAAAGAGCATTGTGCCCATCTCACCATTTGGACCTACATACAAGCAAAATTGCATCCAGAGTTTCCATTTGAGCCTTGGCCACCAGGTCTCAACCCAAACCCTAATTCCATACCAGGAACACTCATTACTACTTCCAAAAAGAGATGTCCCGCCTCTGCCACTTCCCATTCATCCTCCCTTTAGTATAGAGAGAAGGGATATTTCTGGTGTACCTTTATACTCAGTAGAGTTTGGGGAAATGAAGGATTTTGTCAATTGTGTGGTTTACTACTTGGCAAATACCCCATGGTGGGTTTGAAACTGCTCACATGTTTGCAAACACTCTTCAAATATTTTAAAATGCTTCGAGCATATTTGGGAACATTGGAAGGGAGTTCTTGTAAAATGTGTGAATTCGCACATGCACCCACATAGAGGGGGGCTCACTTCTTGAGTTTCCCCAATTGAAATTTGTGAGTATCACTAATCCTTTATATATTACCTCTCCCTGCAGGCTTAGGTAGCCTGGTCTTCTAAGGGCTCAGAAGCTAAGCAGGGCTAGGTGTGGATAGTACTGGGATGGGAGACCACAAAAAAAAAAAAAAGAGGTAACTCTGTGTAGGCAAACAATCACAAACTGACTTTCTTAGGCCCCGTTCACACGAGGCGATTTGGCCCAGGAACGGGACAGTTTGGAGGCGGATCAAAGCAGCGCGATCACACCACAACATCTGGGAAGCGTTCTGCTTCCGCCTCCAAACTGGCCCAAACCCGGGAAGAACCGCCTCAAACTGAACCACCTACCTCGGTGGTTCAAACGGATGAGGCGCCTCTTCCCGGGCGTCTGATCGCCGGCGCTCCCTTGCGCCGGCTCAACCCCGGGCCGGAGCCGAACTGCGCATGCTCCGACATGCGCAGATCGGCCGGCTCCCGGTTAGAGCCGTCTTTTCTCTCCGGCGTTTGATCGCGCCGGGGAGAAAAGGCGGCTCGGCCGGGGGATCCGTGGGATCCCGCCGAGCCGGATCAACGTTGGCGCGGCTTTTAAAAGCCGCGCTTTAAAGGGCTTTTCCCCTGCCGTGTGGCAGGGGCCACTGTTGACCATCTGCTGGACAAGAGTTACTTTGGAGGCAGGTTGACAGAGACCCTACTTCCTGCTCTCGTAAACAGCAACTGCCTACCTTCTGCACTATCTACCCTCAATTATGCTAATGAGTTCCCCTAGCTCTTTTTCTACGAAATGACCCCTGGCTACTAGCCATTGTGCCTGAGGGGAATCACAGAATCTTAGAATCACAGAGTTGGAAGGGGCCATACAGGCCATCTGGTCCAACCCGCTGCTCAGTGCAGGATCAGCCAAGAGCATTCCTGACAAGTCTTGGTCCAGCTGCTGCTTGAAGACTGCCAGCGAGGGGGAGCTCACCACCTCCCTAGGCAGCTGATTCCACTGTTGCACAACTCTTACTATAAAAAATGTTCTCACTAACATCCAGCCAATACCTTCACGGGGAAAGGTACCTTCCCTTCAGGGGAAGGGCTCAGCCTCTATGCCCTGTTGTTGGCCCTCCAAAGGAACTGTTTGGAAACTGTGTGAGACAGGACGGTGGACTACATGGACCACTGGTCTGATCCAGCAGGGCTCTTCTTAGGTTCTTATGTTATGCTCCTGAGTGAGACTGAGAAGTCTGTGACTTCCGAAGTACCAGTGCTTGTATTGGATACATGTAAGAGCTGATCTCAAATGGTGGCTGATGACTAATGATCTGCTACACTGCAGAGAAGATGAGCCGACACGAAGCAAACCTTTTATGTATCGGTGAGTCGTATCTCAAGAGATTCTTTGGGTGATTTCTTCATACAGTGTAATACATTTCTTCTTCCGAAGCAGTGAAGAATGACACCTTGATACCTTTATGGGGAAAACATGACAAATACCCCTTGTATATAAAAGGCATCTTAATATGATATGAAGAATAACCTTTCCCAGTAGGTCTCATGTGGTTTCCTATCCCACACTGTTATAAAGCCAAAGCAGAGGTATAGCTCTATAGAGCATATTATTCCCTTCCTTCCTAGTCATTTCAGACAACCCCCTGGGATCTAACTATAGACTTTTGCTGTGTATCAACATAAGAGAGTCCTTGAGGATAGCTGAACTGCTCATGTGCATGGTGGCAGAGGAATCAGCCAACCGCAAGAGAGTACATTTGCATAAAGGACACCTTCTGCCACTTCAATTGGCTTAAGAGGATGGGAGAAAGCCACCTGGATGCTCTCTTTGCCTTGGGGAAGAGGGTTCCTCTGCAGACCCCACTGCCATGGCCTGGTCTCCATTCTGCCTCCTCTTGACACTGTCCTACTGTTCAGGTGATGATGGGTCACAGCTTCACCTTGGCTTCCTCTCTGATTTTAGAGTCCCTTCTCCAACTGTGTAAAAAGGATTGATTGTATCCTATTCATTACTCAGCTTTTGAGTTGGGGGTCTGCACTGCATGGGTTGGAGGGGCTTTTGGATACATTATTCCAGATCAGCGGTGCTGTGATTCTTCTATATTGATGTACCTTCTCTTCTTTTTTTTCTCCAGGGTACTTTGCTCAGTATGTGCTGACTCAGCCACCATCAGTCTCTGTGTCTCCTGGAGGAACTGCTCAAATCACTTGCTCAGGAGATTTGGTGAACAAGTGGTATGTTCAGTGGTACCACCAAAGACCTAACAATGCTCCCCAACTGTTAATATATAAGGATAAAGAAAGACCTGATCATGTTTCGGACCGATTTTCTGGGAGCAGCAGCGGCAACACAGCCACGTTAACCATCGGCAACGTCCAACTCCAAGATGAGGCAGATTATTATTGTGAGCACGGTTATAATGATACCAGCCTTCAGTACCAGCACAGTGGTGCATACAGAAGGGAAACAAGACAAAAACCTCTCCTCGATACGTTCTGCAGCCACATCTCCTTCCTGTGTCTCAGCTCACTGAAGACATTTCCTCTGAGTTGCCAGATCCCTCCTCCACCCACTTGAGACACCAGCTGTGACAATATTAACATTTCCTTTTGGCATGAAGATGCTAAGTACTGGTGGGAAACCTCCCCTTGTGAATTTGAGTTTGTAGAAAGAAGTGGTACAAGAGCCAGTCCAGCACCCAGTAGGCAGTAAGACATTTGGGAAATCACTTCCGTCTTGGTATCCGTCACTAAGAGGCGAAATATATTATTTAAGTTCCTTTTCTGATGCACAAACAAATCAGTACATGAAGGCTAGATTCTCCCATCACGCTGATCCAGGTGTGTGAGCATCACCTGCATAAGTATGACTTTGTCTTATCCATTATAAGCCAATGTAACAATACACTGGGGAGAGGAAGGGTTCCTTGGTCCCCGTCATCTTCAGCCTGAAACTCACTGCATGATGCCGTGAGGTGGGACCTTGTGACGTCCCATTGCATAGCAGTCTTTATGGTGTTTTTTCCCCACAGTACCAAATATCGTACAACATGGAGGATGTGTGCGGTGGTCAGAATCATGTGAGAGAAACTATTCCATGGGAATGTAAATTGTAACTGAGTTGTTAATCCAGGATTACAGCCTGCTGTCCGTCTCCAGTTTACATGTCTAGTAGTTACTACAAGCAGGCATGCACAAAGGTCTTAAAGGAAGCCAAGTGTGGGGGCCAGCTGGCAGCCCTAAGACCGCCACGCTCAGAATGAGGCCCCAGACGTGAACTTGGAATCTGTGTCCCTGCAGTCATGAGAATAACCCCTGAAAACTACGTCCTGGTAAAGCAGAGGGGACCATAATGTCAATTAGAAACAATAAAAATGAATTAAATCTATTTGATTTTTAAAAAGCCTGGGCCCAATATTCCCTCTAAGCTGTGGAGTGCTGTGAGCAAAAATTCTACTTTGTGAGCTACTGGCAATTAAAGTTGTTAGCAAGCAATTTGGCTACTGCATAAATTAGTTTGCTCCGGAGCCATCCTTCCTGAGCGAAGGCAAAAATGTGAGAGCTGAAGGCTAAAAATCTGTGAGCTAGCTCACACTAACTCAGCTTAGAGGGAACAGTGGCCTGGGCCCAATATCTCTGGCTGACAACGGATTACTATGCCTTCCACAACACTGCCCAGTGCAGCCCTCATTGACTAAATACATGTTAACCCTTGCAAAAAAAAAGGGGTCATAGCCTGATTCGTGGCAGCAATTATATTTCATCCAACCATGACAGACCTCTCAATAGTGGAGGAATGACCATGAGGTCAAAGTAGAAATGAGGAATCCTCGATTCCTTTTCCAAAGGGACCCTCTGAGAAAAGCTCAGCTTTCAGTTAAATGGGAGAGGGGAAGGGGGGTGGCCAGGGCAGACAGTTGCGGGTCCTCCCTAGCTGATTTCAGCTACAGCTTTTGTGAGTCAGAACTCACTTCTTCAGAAGCTGTGAGGAAGAGGGAGAGAGAAGTTTGATGCAAATCTTGTCATAATCCTTTCAAGTATGATTCTCTGCCTAAGGGACTGGAACACATCATGGATGATGAGAGAATTCAGAGGTTCCAGCCCCTATTGGGGTGCCAGTAAACAAAGGGGTGAGGTAAGAGAAATAGAACTAAACAGGAACAAACAGTGTGAAGTCAAACAAACTAACTGACATTATTGCAGGTTTATATTATGATCAAACATGCTAAGAACAGCCATTAGGGGGCACACTTGCACTTTAAAGCACTCTAGCTGATGATAGCCCTCAACTTTATGGAGCAGTTCAGATGCTGTTCAGAAGCAACTATGGGTCAAACTCCAGAGGCAATTATAGTAAGGTTGTGATAAGTGTTCTCCCATTCAGATCATTTTCTACTCCTGATACACATATCAATATGCTACTGGAATGTGTCTACACTAATGCTGCCTTCACATGCATTGAATAGTGCATTCAATGAATGCAAACATTTGCAACGCACTTTTGCACACGAATAGTGCACTTTCAGTTCATTCTCACTTTACTT
>NW_015165484.1:0-308 GCF_001447785.1 Gekko japonicus
TGGTGAATTATGTTTAAGAACAGAATGGTGGAACATTTTTTTCTAAATACGAGGCCCTGACCTCTTGCCCATTTTATCTTATAAAGGAGGGACTCTGAATTTTGTTCAGTATGCTAGCTTGGTAGGGAGACCTGAGCATTCTCTCGGGCTCGAATCAAGAATGATCATCTCCCTTATAAATAAAAGCCGAATGGTGGTGGCACTTCTCTAGAACATTCCACACGCTCTAAAATCAGTTCGCTCTCTGATCTGTCATTCAGAGGGTCTCCCTATCCACTGGCTGCTTGCCTGAGTCCTGCCTCAAACAT
>NW_015165484.1:930-12829 GCF_001447785.1 Gekko japonicus
GACTCCACCCTCCAAACCAACTATTCCCTTCTGGGGAGCCATCGTTGCCAATCTCCAGGTGAGGGCTGGAGATCAATCAAAATTACATCAGTTCCTCTGGAGAAAATGGTGGACTCAGTGTCATTATACCCTGCTGAGGTCGCCATAGCAAATTGACACTGTGTCCAAGGCCGGGGCACCCGCCCAGAGCCTCTTTCTAGAGGCCGTTGTATGTATTTCCACAACGGGCCTTTTTCCTAGTTCTTAATAAAATTATACGGTCTGCCAGTTAAAGCCTTGCATGAATCTTCTGTCTCCCAGATTGATCTTGGAGAAGGGGGCATTGTGCTGGGTTTTAGCAAACTCCCCTAACGTGCTCTCCATTTCTTTTTATAATTTTGATGGGTTGTTCATATTGGGGACGTTTCCACAAGAAGGAGAAAATGCATTTACGAATGGAGTCTGACGACGGTTAATGGTGTGAGTGATTCTCATCAGGCACTGTAAAGAATGTGTGTGTCACTTGGGAAGACCAAATAAATATCTGCTCAATCTTGGATCAGTTTTGCCTTCCATTTCAAAACTGCATTTCAGATGGAAGCTTTTCTGGTATCCAGTTAAGAAATGTAAGAAGAAGGATGACAGACAAGACCAAAGGCAAAAGGTTGCCCGTCTCCAGGTTGAGCCTAGAGATCTGTCAGAATTACAACCAATCTCCAGACAGCAGAGATCAGTTCCCCTGAAGAAAATGGGTGCCTTTGGAGGTTGGACTCAATTGCATCATACCCCGCTGAGGTCTCTCCCCTCCACAAAAACCCACTCTCCCTGTGCTCCACCCTCAAATCTCCAGGAATTTCCCAACCCAGACCTGGCAACCCTACATTCACATAACCCTTGTTTCCAGCAGGGACAGCCAAATGTCTCTGGAAAGGCCACAAGTGAGGCACAAAGGCAAAACCCCTTGTTTGTAGTCTGCCCCTCACCATCAGATACAAAGAGATATACTGCCCCCCCTGCCCTATAGAGGGGTTACAGTCCCCCTGAAGGGGGTGGTGCTGTGAGATCCTGGCCTATAGTTCGAGGCCTAGGTCTCCTCTGTGGCACATTGGGCCTTTTATCATCTTAGGCTGATAATGCCAGCTACCGCCATTCTTTTTTTCTTTTTTTTTGAAAATTGTTTTTTTTATTTTTTGTCCACATTTTGAAATACATAATAACATAAGTATAACCAATTTGTTGTGGAACGATAACTTTGAAAACAAACATAAAACATATAACATTACATCAAGTTACATTAAAGGTGAAATTTTCTCAATAACAAGTTTGTTTTAAAATATAAACCTACATAGGTAACGGCAGCCTATTGAGGGTAGTCTGATGATTAAACGGCTTAGAAGAAACCAACTGTTGGTCTAAAAAAGGGCGCTTAGTGGTAGCAGTGAGGTGCATGCTGTCAGGGTAAAGGATATGTCTTATTCAGGAATATAATAAAAGCTTGAATTTGACGTTTCGTACGGTTTCCCAGTCTAATTTGTCAATGCTTATTGTTTCTAATACCGCCGTTCTTTGAAAAGCATGATTTGGCCACGGGGATTCATGCTCTGATTGCATTCAGGGTAGATTACTGTAATGCACTCTGCATGAGGCTGCGTTTGGCTGCCTTTGAATAAAGTCCAGAAACTTCAGCTGGTCCAAAGGTGGCAGCCAGGCTAATGTCAGGGATGGGCTACAGGGACCGTTACCACTCCCGTGCTGAAGACCCTGCACTGGCTGCCCATCTGTTTCTGGATACCATTCAAAATGCTGGTTCTTACCTTTAAAGCCCTAAATGGCTTGGGGCCAGGGTATTTGAAGGACCATCTCCTCCCATATTGTTAAGATGCGCCTCGCAAGCCCTGCTCTCTGTGCCCCTGCCTTCAGGGGTGAGGTGGGTGGCAACCAGAGACAGGGCTTTTTCAGTAGTGGCACCTTGCTTACGGAAAACCCTTCCCCAATGGCCACCCGGTTCCTATAGTGTTCTCTTTCAGGTTTTATATAGTGTGTGTTTTAGTCTGAAGTCTGTTGTTTCAAGCTGCTCCCATAACCTGTGTTTTTATGCTCCGGTTTGGATTTTAATTAGTAACTTCTAATGTTGTACATTTTTACGATGTCTCATTTTGTAAGTCACCTCAGGCAAGGCCCTGGAGAGGAGGGATCTGTGCAATGTTTTCCTAGTCAGAAAACGCCAGGGGGAGGGGAGGAGAAACTGAAGATGGGGGGCACAGATAATGGTAGATCTTCAGGTAGGTGTTAAAGAGAGAAGGAAAGAGGAAAAGGGGAGAGGCTGTAGGGGCTTTCGGGGCAGGGAGAGAGGAAACAGTGGGAGAGGGGATGATGAGATTCTCCTCATTAAGTCCTTATGAGTCCCCTGCTTGTATTCTTGAAGACTGTAGGAGCAAAGGTCCCAAAGGTCTCCATTGCATTGGAATGGAAGGACTTTGCACTGTCTTCTAACCTCAGACTTCAAAGGGGGGGGGGCTATGAGAAAGTCAGAGAGATAGATAGGCCAGGACATTAAACATCCTTTCCTTTTACTACTCTCTGATATTACCCCTTTGATGTGTAGATTGCTGGTCCCAGGGAAACTTCCTTCGGGTTTTGACACCTTCTCTCCACACTACACTAGCTTTCTCCAACTTGGAGAAAAGATGCGCAGGACATTCTTCCTGCATCTCCATCCATCTTAACTAGTTAGACTAAATCAGAACCCTATCTCTACCCTATCCTGTCTAGAATGGAGCTCCTTACAATAAATGACTCATATTAGCTTGCAATGATAAAGAGGCTCCAGAATTCAGCTAAGGATATTTTGTGGGAAAACTGTGTTTAGCAGTGTGTGGAAGCACTTAGAGTTCTTGCAGAGTCCTGGCTGATTGAGTGTGGGAGAGGAACGGGCATTGTTTGACTGGGATTGCCTGTAATTGAGAGGAAGTGGAAGGGGCATTGTTTTGCCTGTGATTGAGTGCCTGGGTGAATTTGAATTTGAATAGCTGCTGCCTGACCTCTGCTGGGGGAGGCCTCTATTTAAGGAAGCACCTTGGCAGAGGCACGAGCCTCTGGCACGAGCCGAAGGGTGAGCTAAAGGGCTCTTTGCCTGTGGCTCTTAGCCTAGGGACTCTTAGACTAGGGGCGCTGTAAGAAGCCCAAAAAGAGCCAGAAAGACAAGGCCCTAGGCTCTTTGTCTTTCCCGTAAAATAATTTGACTTGATAACAAAACCCACATAAATACCAAGGGTTTAAAAGGGGGATTATATTTATTTATTTTAAAAGAATTATGAAGCCAGAATGCCAGCAGGGGGTTGGGGGCTATCCAGTGTTTTGCACGGAGTGTCACATGTATGACTATCTGCCCACTGGGCAGAAGTCTTGGGTGTGTCCTCGGTGCAAGGAGCTCCTGGTTCTCAGGGAACGTGTGTGCTCCCTTGAGGCCAAGGTGGCTGACCTGGAGAAGCAGAGACAGTCAGCTAGGCGCACAGAAAAGACTCTCGGGGACTTGTTAGCTACGTCCCACTCTGGATCTGGCAGCCCCGCTGCTGTCAGGGAGCATGAGGGTCTAGGGGAAACAGGGCACCATGCTGAGGATAAGGGGAATGTGCCCTCAGAAGGGACCTCTTCCCCAGCTGGTGAGCGGCTCTCCTTTTGCACCAAGGAACCATCCCTGAGCAGGGTGGGAGGGGGGCTCTTGGTAGTGGGTGATTCGATCCTTAGGCAGGTAGACAGCTGGGTGGCGAACCCGCGTACTGACCGTATGGTGACTTGCCTGCCTGGTGCGAAGGTAGCGGACATTACGCGTGTTTTAGATAGGCTGGTAGATAGTGCTGGGGAGGAGCCAGTGGTCGTGGTGCATGTCGGCACCAACGATGTGGGGAAATGCAGTCGTGAGGTCCTGGAGGAGAAATTTAGGCTGCTGGGCAGGAAACTTAGGTCCAGGACCTCCAAGGTAGCCTTCTCAGAAGTGTTACCTGTTCCACGCGCAGGGCCGGAGAGACAGGCAGAGATCAGGAGTCTCAATGCGTGGATGAGACGATGGTGTAGGGGGGAAGGGTTCAGGTTTGTTAGGCACTGGGATACTTTTTGGAACAAGAGGGAGCTGTACAGGCGAGACGGTCTCCACTTGTCCCGAGAAGGAACCAGGCTGCTGGCACTTAAAATCAAAAAGGTGGCAGAGCAGCTTTTAAACTGAATATTGGGGGAAAGCCGACAGGAGATGAAAAGTCTCTGGTTCGGGTTGGCTCATCTGAGAGAGGTGAGGGGGTACCGGTTGCTTTTCTACAGGGAGGTGGATTGAAATTGTCCACAGAGGCCATGGCTGGTGACATGGACTGCCGGACAACGACTCGAGATAGCAAGAGGAAGGATGCAGGCTTAACTTGTAAGGGAAATTACAGCTGTTTCTATACAAATGCTAGAAGTGTCCGAGGTAAAATCGGGGAGTTGGAGTGCTTGGTGTCGGAGGGAAAAATAGACATTGTGGGTATTTCTGAAACTTGGTGGGATGAGGAAAATCAGTGGGACACAGTGATTCCCGGTTATATATTATATCGGAAGGATAGGGGGGGGAGGGTTGGAGGTGGGGTAGCTCTGTATGTCAGAGAGGGTATAAAGTCTAGAAAGATTGAGAGGCTAAGTGAATTGGATTCGCTTCTGGAAGTTCTATGGGTTGAAATAGGGGGGCCAAAAGGAAACTTAACACTGGGAGTTTGTTATCGCCCACCAGATCAAAAGATAGAGGAGGATTATAAAATGATGAATGCCTTAAAGATAGCAACTAGACAAAAACACTGTGTAATAATAGGTGATTTTAACTACCCACACATTGATTGGGTCAATATGTGTTCTAGCCGGGAAAAAGAGATTGAGTTTCTAGACACTCTAAATGACTGTGCTATGGAGCAGATGGTCATGGAACCTACCAGGGGAGAGGCGATCCTTGATTTGGTCCTAAGTAACACTCAAGACCTGGTGAGAGATGTAAAAGTGATTGCACCGCTTGGGAACAGTGATCATAATGTTGTTGAGTTCATCATTTGTACAAATAGAGAATTGGCCAAAAAGACTCACACAACCATTTTTAACTTTAAAAGGGGTAATTTCTCTGATATGAGGGGACACGTGGGGAGGAAACTGAAAGGAAAAGTAGAAAGGGTCAAAACAATTGGGGAAGCTTGGGATCTATTTAAAACTACGATCCTAGAAGCTCAAAAAATATATATTCCGCAGGTTAGGAAAGGCACAAACAGGTATAAGAAAAAGCCTACATGGTTAACAAACAAAGTAATGGAAGCTGTAAAAGGTAAAAAGGATTCCTTTAAGCGGTGGAAAGCTAGTCACAGTGAGGCTGATAAAACGGAGCACAGGCTATGGCAAATAAAATGCAAGTCTGAGGTCAGGCAGGCAAAAAGGGAATATGAGGAGCATATAGCAAAAAACGTAAAAACCAACAATAAAACTTTCTTCAAATACATTAGAAACAGGAAACCAGCCAGGGAGGCAGTGGGGCCCTTGGACGACCAAGGGGTAAAAGGAGTATTGAAGGATGATAGGGAAATGGCTGAGAAGCTAAATGCATTTTTTGCCTCTGTCTTCACTGTGGAAGATGAGAAGTGCTTGCCCACTCCAGAACCGCTGATTTCAGGAGGGGTGTTGAAAGACCTGAGTCAGATTGAGGTGACGAGAGAGGAGGTCCTAAAACTGATAGACAACTTAAAAACTGATAATTCACCAGGCCCAGATGGCATACATCCGAGAGTTCTGAAAGAACTCAAATGTGAACTTGTGGATCTCCTGACAAAAATATGTAATCTTTGGGCTTCCGGTCTGGCTAAGATGGCGAATTAAAGCACTCCTGCGACTCTGTGGGGTGGTCGACAGCTCCTTTCGACAGTTTGGGCAGTTTCCAGCCCAACGCAGCGTCTCCCAGAGAGGGGAAACGACAAGCAGGCAGCGGTACCCAAGTGGGAGTTGAGATTGGTTTGATTAAGCTTCGAAAGAAGCTTGTATCAGGCTTTGATCTCCTCCCCCGAAGAGGGTGAATGCCAAGCACCACTACAGGAGCCGATCGAGCTAGTTTACTAGCATAAATTCGCCGTCAGCAGATCTCTTCAAGAAGGGGAAACGTGAGTGACTAAAAAGACGCAATGCACAACCCATGATAAACAAATTAGATAACAAAAACGTTCCGCTTACCGAGACTGTTCTGTATCTTTAATCTGACCGAGCGGATGAGCGGGTAGCAAGCTAACCATCCCAGGGATTAATTCCAGTAAAAATCTGAGTTGTTTTAAGACTTTTAAAGTGCAAAAAACAAGATTGTTGAGCATTCCTGTGGCCAGTACGAGATAAGCGCATAGCTGAAAACGAAACTGACGGGAGGTATCGCGGGAAGAGAGGGGCCAGTGTGAAGGAGAAAATCTTCCGAAGGAAACAAACGAAAGAGGAGAAGCCTAGACGGGACTTTGTAAACCGGAAGAAGATCGGAGACATTTTGGTGAGACACCGGAAGTGCACAGATGCGCACAGACGGGACCCGGAACTGTTGAAACTGACCTACTCTACCCGGAAAACCATAGAGACTTTGCGCCCAACATTTTGAGGAGGACTCAACTTTAAATTACTTTTTTAACAGCTTTATAAGTGACACAAGACAGCGAAAAACAGGAGATATATGTATGCGCTTACAAGGTTTTGAATAAAAGTACTGATTTGCATTTTGGAAGACCGCCGTGCAAAACGCCACAACGGAGACGAGAAGAACAACAAGAACGGGCTCAGTTGCATCTGAAGCCTCAGCAGCAAGACCAAGGTCGGGCTCAGTTACATCGGAAGCCCCATTAACAAGACCAAGGACTGCTTCAGCCACAGCATCAAAGATGTCAACCAAAGACAAGATTCACTGACACAACAGTTCAGGAGAGCAGAAGTAATGATGGAGTTCAGACGAATGCAAACTCACCTAAGATTCAGGGGAATAGTAGAAAAAGAAGATGAGAACATTAGAGAAATAATGAAGAAAACAATAACTTATCTAGAAGAAGATGACGGTGACATGGACCGTGAGTTTGACTTAATTTACAGAGTGAACTCCAGAATAGCTGAAAAGAAAAATCTACCTAGAGATGTCATTGTGCAATTCCTGGCAAGAAAGATGACAGAAGACATTTTTAAGAAACAATTCACCGTACCGTTGGAGATCGATGGCAACAAAATAATGATAATGAGAGAACTCCCAAGAACAATTTTACAAGACAGAAGAAGATACAAACCACTGGCAGACAAACTGAAGACCATGAATATCAGATTCAGATGGGAAATACCACAAGGCCTATCTTTCAACTACAAAGGAGGAAGAATTGTAATAAAGTCGGTGGGAGACTATTACAGATTCAAGTCGGAGAATGTAGACGATTTTGGAGAATTATAATAATTGCATGATGGATTACAAATTGTTATCATTGAATATAAATGGACTGAACTCTCCTAACAAGAGGAGAAAAGTTAATCATTGGTTACAAAAGCAAAAATGCAACGTGATATGTTTGCAAGAAACTCATATTAAAAAACAAGACGTGAAGTACTTAATAAATAAGACATTGGGAGAAGAATTTTGTTCTCTGGCGATAAACAAGAAAAAAGGAGTTGTGATTTATGCAAAGACAGAGTTACAACCGAAAGAGATTTTTAAAGATGCAGAAGGTAGATATGTGGGCATAGAGATTACGATACAACAGAAAAAGACATTAATTGTGAACATTTATGCACCCAATGGAGCAAAAGAAAATTTTTTTGAGGACTTGACGGAACAATTCCAAAAGCTAACTTATGAGCAAGTAATTTTAGCCGGAGACTTTAATGGTACAATTGATAATATAGATAGACAAACACAAAAGGGCAACGAACACAGTGGCAAATTGCCAAAGAACTTTTTTGAATTAGCTAAGCAAGAAAAATTGGAAGACGTGTGGAGAAGGTGGAATCCAACGAAAAAGGATTTCACCTTCTATTCTAACAGACATTGTTCTTTTTCCAGGATTGATATGATTTGGATGTCTGAAGAATTAGCAATAAAAACAAACAAAATTGAAATCTTGCCTAAAAGTATTTCGGACCATAATCCGCTGTTGTGGAGTTTTAAAGGAAAAGACAAGCAATTTCTATGGAGAATAAATGAAGATCTATTGGATAAGAAATGCACCGTGGATTTTTTGAAGGAAGAAACAAAACAATTTTTTCAACAAAATTTAAATCAGGAAACTCCCATACAAGTGGTGTGGGACGCTTACAAAGCGGTGATGAGAGGGATTCTCATCTCACAAAATGCGAGACTGAAGAGAGAAAATTTTAAAAAACAAAAAGAAGTGTTGGAGAAAATAACACAAAAAGAGACAGAATTAAAGAAGAGAGCTGGGAAAAAAACAATTATCAGAGAACTACAACTGTTGAGAGAACAATTGAATGTGACTTTGAATCAAGAGATGTATTGGAATCTGAAAAAACTTCAACAGAAATCTTTTGAAGGGGCAAATAAACCGGGGAAGTATCTGGCTTGGCAACTAAAGAATAGAAAAGAAAGAAGACTAATTACAAAAATTGTGGAACAAGGAAAAGAATTCGTTGACCCTAATGGTATCAAAAGAAGTTTCTTTAAATACTATGCAAAACTCTTCCAAAGAACAAAAGTTGATTTGGAAAAGATCAAGAAGTATTTGGACACTATATCAATACCAAAGATACAAAGCGAGGTCAAGGAAGTACTGAATGGTCGGATCCAAAAAGAAGAATTGATTAAAGCAATAGAAGAAACAAAGTTGGGCAAGGCACCCGGGCCGGACGGATTTACTGCAAAATTTTACAAAATATTAAAAGAAGAATTAGTTCCGGCCCTGGAAACTTTATTCAATGAGATTCGAGATACTAAAAGAATACCGGAAACATGGAAAGAAGCAGTTATATCATTGATACCGAAAGAAGGACAAGACCTGACTAACGTTAAAATTACAGACCGATTTCGCTTTTGAATAATGACTATAAAATTTTTGCCAAAGTTATAGCAGAAAGGGTGAAAAACCATTTAAAAGTGGTAATATCGGAAGATCAAGCTGGCTTTTTACCCAAAAGACAAATAAGGGACAATTTAAGAATGGTAATGGACGCTATAGAATATTACGAAAAACACCCGGAGAAAGAAGTGGCCTTCCTGTTTGTGGATGCAGAGAAAGCATTTGACAATTTAAACTGGGACTTTATGTTTCAAATGATGGATAAAATGGAAGTAGGACGACACTTTAACAATATGATTGGGGCGATCTACTCAGAACAAAAAGCAAAATTGAATGTAAATAAAGAATTAACAGATCACTTCCAAGTACAAAAAGGAACCAGGCAAGGTTGTCCGCTCTCACCATTGTTGTTCATCTGGGTGCTGGAAATACTGTTGCAAAAAATCCAGGAAGATGGAGAAATTAAAGGACTGAATCATAAAGGCTACAAATACAAATATAGAGCATTCGCAGACGACGTGATGTTTATAGTGGAAAATCCAAACGAAGAACTACCATTGTTATTTCAAAAATTAAATGACTTTGGCGAAAAGGCAGGGTTTTATGTTAACAAAACTAAAACCAAATTGTTATGTAAAAACATGACCAAAAAGAGACAATCTGAATTGCAAGAACTGGTACAGTGTGAAGTGGTAAAAAAGACAAAATACTTAGGCATTGAGTTAACTGCGAAAAATGTTGACTTATATAAGAATAACTATGAGAAATTATGGAACAAGTTAACTCAAGATTTCAAAAAATGGGACCAATTGAATTTATCTTTGATGGGCAGAATTTCGGTAGTGAAAATGAATGTTTTACCACGACTGATGTTTTTATTTCAAACTATTCCAATATTGAACAAAACAGACCTGCTGACAAATGGCAGCAAGAACTTTCGAAATTTGTCTGGGCAGGCAGAAAACCGAGGATCAAAATGAAAATTTTGTGTGCCAAGGAAAGAGGTCTGCAACTACCAAACCTAAGATTATATTATGAAGCAGTGTGTTTAACATGGTTGGAAAAATGGGTAAATTTGGAAAATAAAAAACTGCTAGCTTTAGAGGGCCATGACTGTAGGTTTGGTTGGCATGCTTATTTATGGTATGAGAAACGAAAGATGGACAGTTTCTTTGTGCATCATCTGGTGAGGAAAGCATTATTTGCAATTTGGATGAGATATAAAAGATTTTTTCGTGAGGAAAGACCACTTTGGATTGTACCAGCAGAAGTACTCACGCCATACTCAAGACAACAAGGTAAAGACTGGTTGCCGTACAGAGACTTAATTAAAAAAAGAAGGAACAGAATGGACAATGAAAAAACAGAACGAACTTCAACATAGTTATGTTTGGTTGAAATACATGCAGATTAATGACTTTTTTAAAGCAGATAAGAAAAATTATGGTTTTAGAGAGGAAAAAAATGAATTGGAAACTGTTTGGGAGGCAGGAGGGGGGAAAATGGTTTCTAAAATGTATAAAATCTTGTTGAAATGGTTTACTGAGGAGGAAACTGTAAAAGAACAGATGATAAAATGGGCAATTAATATAAATAAGGAAATAACAATAGACTCGTGGGAATATTTGTGGAAAAATTCTATTAAGATTTCGGGGTGTACCAATGTTAGAGAGAACTGCTAGAAAATGATGTATAGATGGTACATGACGCCAAAGAAAATAGCAGATATGAACCAGAATATGTCTAGTAAATGTTGGAAGTGTAAGAAACATGAGGGCTCATTTTATCATATGTGGTGGACATGTGATAAAGCTGTGGACTTTTGGACAAAAGTCCACAGTGAAATGCAAAAAATATTGAAATCTCCCTTCAAGAAAGCACCTGAAATTCTGCTTTTAGGACTTAAAATGGAAGAACTAAACGTAAAGAAAAAGACTCTATTCTGGTATTTAATAACAACTGCGAGAATGGTCTACGCACAGTGTTGGAAGCAAGAGAAAATACCAGAAATAGAAGACTGGATTCAGAAAGTTCTGTTTATGGCAGAAATGGACAAAATAACTAGAAAATTGAATAATAAAGAAGATCAAGAGTTTTATGAAGAATGGAACGACTTCAAGACTTACTTAGAGAAAAACTGGGATGTAAAACGGAATTTACTTTGTTTAGATCAATACTAAATGTTAGATTGTTATCTGGAAATATATAAAATTTTTAGAACGCAGGGGAAATGCATTGCGGGAAGCCACTGGAGGGGAGGGAGGGAAAATGGAAACTGATTATATACTTTGTTTTTGAACATGTGAAATATACGAAAAAATAAAAGTTTTCTTGACCAGAAAAAAAAAATGTAATCTTTCCTTAAAATCAGCCTCCATTCCTGAGGACTGGAAGGTAGCAAATGTCACTCCCATCTATAAAAAGGGTTCCAGGGGAGATCTGGGAAATTACAGGCCAGTCAGTCTGACGTCGATACCAGGTAAATTGGTGGAAACCGTTATTAAGGAAAGAATTAGTAGGCACGTAGATGAACAAAACCTATTGAGGCAGATTCAGCATGGGTTCTGCAAGGGAAGATCTTGTCTCACTAACCTGTTAGTGTTCTTTGAGGGGGTGAACAAACATGTGGACAAGGGGGATCCAATAGATATTGTTTACGTTGACTTCCAGAAAGCTTTTGATAAAGTTCCTCATCAAAGGCTCCTAAGTAAGCTCAAAAATCATGGGATAGAAGGACAAGTCCTTTTATGGACCAAAAACTGGCTGATTCATAGAAAACAGTTCTAAATGGGCAGTTCTCTCAGTGGAGGGGGGTAAGCAGTGGGGTACCGCAGGGATCAGCATTTGGTCCACTGCTTTTTAACTTGTTCATTAATGATTTGGAG
>NW_015165484.1:13296-13470 GCF_001447785.1 Gekko japonicus
ATAGCTTTGGAAAAAGCGCAGAAAAGGGCAACTCGAATGATAAAAGGGTTGGAACACTTTCCCTATGAGGAAAGGTTAAGGCGTTTAGGGCTCTTTAGCTTGGAGAAATGACGACTGAGGGGTGACATGATTGAGGTTTATAAGATTATGCATGGGAAAGAGCAGGTAGAGAAA
>NW_015165484.1:15478-15649 GCF_001447785.1 Gekko japonicus
TGAATTCAGTACACATGGTCCCCCCCCCCGCAAGAGATATACTGATCAAAGAGCAATTATGTTAGCCTCAACTATGCTGCCTAGCCCGTTCTGTGGATTATCATCTGTGCCAGGCTGAGCAGTGGCAGACCTCCTTTCAGGGTCTGACCAAGAGGATTATAGAAGCAGAGG
>NW_015165484.1:15782-15947 GCF_001447785.1 Gekko japonicus
ACATGTGTTAGTTCCATCCTTTTGCATTGTAAGCGTCTGAATCTGAAATGTGTGCATCTACTTATTGTGTTTTACCAAATGTCTGTATTATGCCAAGCCTGAGTAAGTCCAGCAAGCTATTGTGCTTTATGAACTCCTTTGTTGAGAATAAACTGGAACTGGACG
>NW_015165484.1:16091-16314 GCF_001447785.1 Gekko japonicus
GACAGAGAGACAGGGTTGCCAATCTCCAGGTGGTGGCTTGAGATCTCCTGAAACTGCTACTGATCTTTGGGCGACAGAGATCAGTTCCCCTGGAGTAAATAGCTGCTTTGAAAGGTGGACTCTATGGCATTATACCCCAATGAAGTCCCTCCCCTCCCCAAACCCCACTGTTTTCAGGCTCCACCCCCAAAATACCCAGGTACTTCCCAACCCAGAGTTGGCA
>NW_015165485.1:0-6770 GCF_001447785.1 Gekko japonicus
CCAAAAGCTCCCACTGGTCCAGACATGGCCTGGCAACATTACATTTGAACGGGATGTATATTCATAAAATCTGTCCTGTTTAGGCTCAGACTAAATGATACACCCTCAGATTTTATATGGGATAAAATCATATGACAACTGCCAAGAGATGAGGGAAGTGAGGACTTATGTTAGGAGGGAATGATCAGCATCTATGGTGCAATGACATCACCGAGCATGAGCAGGAGGCACCATGGATGACACTTTAACATTAACCATACAATAGTATTTTTAAATGCCAAAAAGGCCTTCAATATTATCAACTGGGACTTTATGATACAAAATTTAAAAACAGCAGATTGTGGGGAACTGTTTATCAATATGATAGAGACTATATATAAAAAGTTGCTAGAATTCTCATAAATGGAGACATGACTACGGAAATTGAGATCTGTAAAGGCACCCACCAAGGTTGCCCTCTATCGCCCTTGTTATTTATTTTTACTATTGAAGGGCTTTGTGAAGCTATAAGGAACGACAGTCAAATTGTTGGAGTTAAAACCAGAGGGCAGGAATACAAAATCCAAGCATACGCGGATGACCTGGCAGTTATTTTACAAGACCCATGCAGATTGATAACCAGGCTTTTAAAGATTCTCTACGATTTTGGTCAACTGGCTAGCTTTAAGGTCAACTCTACAAAAACAACATATTGACCAAAAACTGTAACGACAAACAGATTCAGTATCTGCAAAGTATTTTGGGATTTGAAGTAACAAAAAATTTAAGTACATAGGTATTAACTTCACAAGTAGGTTGAGCTCGCTTATACCGGATAATTACAATATATTATTAGCCAATATTAGAAAGAACTTGGAGAAATGCGGGAGTTTACAACTGTTGTTAATGGGTAGAGCCGCAACTGTTAAAATGAATATCTTACCTAAAGTGCTTTTTAAAATTTTAAAATATACCTGTACTTAGAAATCTTGCTTTTAACAAGAAGTTAGATAAATTAGTACATGATTTTATTTGGCAAAAGAAAAACCCTAGGATAAAACTTAAACTGTTACAGGACAAAACTCTTAAAGGTAGTTTAGCCATCCCGGAGTGACAACTTTATTATCAGGCGGCTTCTTTGATGTGGATTCGAGATTGGATTCGTTTAGATAACCCTAGAATTCTTAGTCTTGAAGGTCACAATTTGCTACTAGGTTGGCATACATTTCTCTGGTACGCTAAGATATGTACTCCTATTTCAAACAGCACTTTTTAAGAGCGGCCCTACTTAAAACATGGAATGAGGTGAAATTAGCTTTTTATAGTAGAACTCCAAAATGGGTGGTCCCCCTAGAAGCCCTCTCCCTGCCAAATCTGATGACAGAATCACGTGTTTTGAGCTATGAGGTTCTGCTTGATAAAAACAATGAGTTAAAATCACAGGAAATTTTACAATCACAAGGTATACAGTTTTCTTGGTGGGAAAGAATACAGTATATGAAGGTATATGAAGGATAAGCAGTTGGGTTTTCTCCCAACTACGTCAGAATTTGACAAAATTATATTAGGCACCAGTGACAAATTAATTTGGAAACTGTATGCTGTTTTATTAGATTATAAAATGCAGGATGAGATGGTTAAGGTAACGATAGAATGGGGGGGAAATGTTGGGCATACCATTTCGCTTGATAAATGGGAGAGGATGGGAAGGAATATGAAATGGTTAAAGGCTATCCCATTGAAAGAGAATATGTTCAAAATGTATCACCGCTGGCATTTAACACCTGATAAACTAGCTCGCTTTTATCCTGGTACCACCAGTAATAAGTGCTGGAAGTGTAATTCTAAGGTGGGCTCTTTTTACCATTCTTGGTGGACCTGTGGTGAAGTAAAGAAATACTGGAAAGAGGTGCATAGGATAATAGTGCAGGTACTGGGCTTTCAGATAGCTTTACATCCGGAAATCTTTCTGCTAAATATATTACCAGATAATCTAAAGAAAAGTGATAAATATCTTCTTTTACATCTTTTAACTGCGGCAAGGATGACTTTGGCTAAGCAATGGAAGAAAGAAGAACTTCCACATAAACGAGACTTTATAACCAAAATTTTGGAAGTGACTGAAATGGACAGTTTAACTCAAAAGCTTCGTGACAGAGGAGATGGTACTTCTTAAAATACTTGGGTACACAATTAGGTTGACAAGAACACTTGAATAGACTAGTTGAAAAATGTTTGTAAGGAGTTAGAGATGCAAAGGTTTTAAGGCTGTAAAGATCCATTTTTAGTTGTTTTGGGGGGTTGTTATTTGTCTTTTGGGTTTTTTTATTAGTTATTTTGTTGGAAACAATAAAAAGTTGGTTTAAAGAAAAACAACTAACCATAGAGTTTTATGTGAATGCTAGAGCAATACCTAATATGCAGAGGTCTCTTCTGTGTTGTACCAAAGGCAATGTCATCACACGGGGGGGGGGGATCAATCTCTCCTCATTTCACTAGGGAATTTCCTCTCATAGCCCAGCTGAGGAGCGGTGGGCAATAGTGTGCTCTCTCTCTCTCTCTCTCTCTTTCTCTCCCCCATTACCAGTAGACAACTTGCAACCTATTTGTTCCCCTTATCAATTGTTATGCCTAGATATGGTATGGTTGCCACCTCCAGCTTGAAAAACTGATAGAATTTGGGGGCAGTGCTTGAGGAGGGTGGAGTATGGAGATGAAGCTCAGTAAGGGTGAGATATCACACATCTCACATCCAGGCCAAAAGTCAACTCTTCCAACTTCTCCCCTTTCTGTGAGGATATTTCCACCAAAATTCAACTTCTAAATTTAAATTTCCCACCACATATCACTTCCCTCTGCCTTTGCCTCTTGCCTTGAATCCTTTGGAGGCATCTGTATGCATGTGTTCAGTATGTCATAATAATCATTTGATCCTAAATACTTGAGGTGTTATAACTGGCTGGTATCCAGTCATGTTCCACTCAGTGGAAAAAGACCATCAAATCCTCTTCCAGTTTTTTCTCAGTGTTAAGGAGAAAAGTCCACTCTGAAGACCCACAGAAGGATGCTAGGTGACAGCCATCCCCACACAGGGTTAAGTGCTGCCCCCTCCCCACATTTCTTTTTCTGGTGATAATCATTCCTGCAAATCATCCTCTTCTGACTTTGCAAAAGAGAAAGGGCCTTGGAGGCTTGTTACAGGCACTGCGGTGTAATGTGTAGTTGGCCCCTAATGACACCATCTCAGTTCTGGGTCGATGGGACTCCCATGTCAATTCTCCAGGCAATTTCCTTGCAACAGTCAGGCGCTGCTGGACTGCAACAGCTCCCCCTTCATCCAAGACTTTGCTCATAAAAATTGTCCTTCAGGTCCCCCCACCCCCACCCTCCACAAAGCTCTATGGGGTTTTGTGGTGAGGTTGAACTATCCGGCAGTCTCTGCAGAATCACTTGCTGGAGACCGTCTATGATGTGACTCTGGATCAGAATCATGAAGATGCTGGACTGAAGCAGACAGGACAATCAAAAGAGGAATTATTGTTGCAAGGAGAACTGGCTGACGCCTCCTCCTGTTCCCTTGGTCTTCCATGTCTCAAAATCCCAAATTCTACTTCTGTCTATCCTTCTTCTCCTTGTATATTCTCCCCTACCACCTCCCACTTCTTATCCCTTTTTAAACCTTTCACTAAGCATTCAGGTGCATTGGATCTTTCTATGTATTGTCTTCCTTTCTGGGTAGAAGATCAACATGTAAAGCCTAGAGTTTTCGTTCACATTTTTTGTGAAACTGAGGCCCCTATTGTATGCATGCTCACATTCCATGAGACCTCGGATCAAACATGGCTAGGGGTGTGCTGCACATCATGTTCACTCCTGTTTCTCTCTCAATCTAATCCTCTCTTCCACTGTAACTTCTGTGTAGTGTTCCTTTTACCTATATTCTGCTCCTCATTCCTCTGCCTCTCTCCTTCCATCTCTCACGGTCTGTATCTTTCTGCATCTGCATGATTCTCTTGACTGGGTGTTTGCTTCCTGTCTCTTCCTCTCTTCTCCATCTAGGGACCACCTGTCCTTGCCAGCCTCACTCCCTTCAGCCACGATTCCACCCAAATCTCCCATCGTTCACCACAGATGGTATGCCAGCAGCAGCATATCCATGGACACCTCTCCCCACCCACAGCATAGATGCATCAAAGATATCCTTTGCCAATACATGAGAAAAGACCTGGTGGAAGGAGAACTGCCTGCTCCCAAGCAAGCCAGAGGTGAGGTTGGGGACTGGGGCAACCAGAGGAAAAACCAAGGGGGCTATAAACTCTAAAACAAAGATGTGTGAAATGATGAAGACTGCAGCAAGGACTAACATGCTTTTTTCAAACCATATGAAATAGCATTTACCTTGCTGCGGAAGTGTATAATTTCTTTTTTCTTCGGCTTTCCCACCCCCAATGCCCCCCACTGGAAGCTGTCTTTCCTTTTAAAGAAGCAATCAAATAAAACCTTTTACTCTGAAAGCCCTAGCCTTTGGGCTTGTTCTATCCCTCTTTGCCAATAACAGGTCATTAGGCACTCCATAGTCTTTTCCCCCATTTTTTTTAAAACTGCCTATTGTCTTTTGACTTTCCTTGATGGGAAGATGACTCCAGCCCCTGAAACGTTTTACTTTCTGCAACATGCTTACATTTCCACTAAGTGCTTTAAATGTCCCTCTCATTCTCTGATATTCACTGCCACTTGTATCATCTTCATGTATGTGAAGATTTTGCTTTTCTTCATCATGCATCATTTCACCCCTTTGCTGGGTCTCAGCGGCAGTTTAGAGAGATCCTTTTGGAGCTTTTCAGAGTCTGTCAGATCACAAGATGTCCTATATAGGCTGCTGTGTTGCCATCAATAAAACAGTATCTTGGTTTGTTGCAGGACCTGGTCTCCAAGTCCATGTCCGTGTTTAGAAGGGTTTTGCTGTGGGTGAGAAGTTGTTTAAAGTTAGGAGGCTGTCTGTGGAGAGGAAAAGAGTTTTCTCCCAATGCCTGTAAGAAAGGAGTATCATTGTCCGGTATAGGGTGTGGGTCATTACACATTCCTACTTGTGTCTGATGAAGGGAGTTTTGACTCTTGAAAACTTATACCCGGAAACTCGTGTTGGTCTCTTAAGGTGCTCCTGGACTCAGATCTAATTGTTCTACTGCAAACCAACATGGCCACCCCTTGAAACTACCAACAAAAAAAAATGGGTTTTCGACCATCACAGAGAGATGTTGAGGCATGAGATGGACATTTCAAATTGTTCTTTCCTCTTGCAGTTCTCTTCTTGTCAGCTCACATTTCTTTCTTGCTCTTTACCTTTAATTGCACATTTACCTTTGCTTTACCAGACTTTGTGCCCCCCCCCCATGTGAGTCTCTATAATTTCTGTCTCTCTGCGATGTAGACGCATTGGAGTACATTTCAGTTTCTTCGTACCTTTTCTGATCTCTGGTGCACATTGTATTAGAACTTCTGCTAGAGTTCTTTTAAATAACCCCAAGCATCCTCCTGATTGCTTTTGTTAGTTCACCATTGAAGTTGATACTGATGGGAAATATTGTTGGTCCCTGATAAACAGCACAACTTCTGGGTTTATCAAACTGTCTGTTGCCCAGCTGCCATGCGTTTTGGCTTGAGAAGGTGCTTGTCCCCCAAATGCTTTTTTAGTCCAAGACAGGAGGCTGATCAAGCCCCTGGTAGTCCCTTATTAAAAAGCTGGTGGGGCATGTTTGGCTTAATAGGTCGCATTTACTGCAGGCCTGCCCTAGTTTTATGCTACAGAGTGATTCTGGGATAAATTGGTTTCTTTCTGGGAAGTTATGCCTTCAGCACACTGTGAGTTACATACTGAGAGATAGATTCCCATTAATTTTCATTGTCCTGACAGGTTTCCCCACCTAGTATGATAGTATTCTATTTCAGCCAGTTGTTCAAGAGGTTTGGAGCTTAAGAGGACATAAACCGAAGAACATAAGAGAAGCCATGTTGGATCTGGCCAATGGCCCATCCAGTCTAACACTCTGTGTCACACAGTGGCCAAAAACCCAGGTAAGAGGAGAAAGACCATAAGCTGGAAAAAAGCAGAGTAACAGACAGGTATTCAAAAGGATGGGAAGACAGGCTTGAGTGAAGGTGAGGGAGAAGGACAAAATCTCAGGAGATGACAAAATCGTGAAAGAGAGGGTCAGAGGTGAGGTAGTGAGAGAACAGAGGGGGCAGAAATTCAAACAGACGCTTGGGAATTTTCAGTATGGGAACTGAGGAGGAAAAAGAGAGGATATACCTATGAGTTGTAATTTGTGCTAGAGTGGCATTATTTAATCATTTAAATTGACTGTAGGCATACTTCCCAAATGAGTTAGCTGTCTTTTAGCCTGGCTCCACTTAATCTGCCAGCCACAAATTTGAATAACAGCCTGTGACAACAGCAGAAGTTCCTTCTCAGGGCTCAATGGACATGATTCTTTTTTCTTGCCCAGCAAGGTGACTTTTTTGTTTTGTTTGGTGTCCCCTCAGTGATCCCTTCTTTCTGATCAATGTTTTAATGGTTGTTTTTTCTTTGTCTTTTAACTCTGGTTTTAATTTAGGGCTTTTTTGGGTTGGTTTTAATGGTTTAAGAATGTGGTTTTATTACGTATGTTTTAATTTGTTAGCCGCCTTGGTGGCCCTTGTGAAGGCAGAAATGCCCTATATATATTTTGTAAAATAATAAATAATTTTATACTGGCCCCTGCCACACGGGCAGGAAACTGCAGAAGAGAAGT
>NW_015165485.1:7116-7283 GCF_001447785.1 Gekko japonicus
CCAAGGTACTAGTTTTTTGCTGCACTTTTTCGGCAGGAAGCCTCAGTTGTGCCACGGAAGCACTACGCTTCCCAGATGTGCTGGTGAGATCGCGACCGGAAACTCCACTTGTCTTCCGTATCTCTTGCGTGGCTAATGTTGCGTGTGACCGCAGCCACTATATAGTA
>NW_015165485.1:9307-16764 GCF_001447785.1 Gekko japonicus
AGTGAAAATTGTTTAACTATAAATTGCTTCCTAGAAATTGAAATTGTAAATTGCTTCCTTACAACAAAAGTTCACACTCATTTACTGGAAGGTGCTATTGTTTTCCTGGTGTTCCCACCATTGGGGCTACACTGTCTTTTGAAGCTATCAGAGGGCTAACTTCAAAGTTATCTTCTAAGGGGGAAGTGGGGTATGTGAAATCCTGTTGCTCCTGAGTTTGCATTTTGGATTAGGGTCTATCATTGCCCAAATGGCTTTCCTGACCAGTTGCAATTTTATCACCTTTAAAATTGCGGGTCTCACACTTATAGAGACTTATATTGATTCAAATCCTGGGAATGGAATGTTGTGGATTATTTTCTGGGTGACTGATATGGAGATTTGTCTAAAACAAAGGGCCTGAAACAGGCCAGGCCTCCTTGCTGTTGTTCTAGCAAACACAGAGACAGACACATGGATTTCATAAGATATTAGGTTCCATTTTAAACCCAAACTTTCTATATTTCTAAAATTTCTTTCCACACCATATTAAATATATACCCAAATTTCAGGGGCAAAATTCATAGTGGGAGTTTAATGCCAGCTACTGATTTAGTCTGAGTCTTGTCCATAAATGAGAACAGAAATAATGGATGAGAGCCTTGAAGGACCATTTGTATAGCATGGGTGGTTTTCTTATTAATGAGTAATGTTGAGGTGACAGTGGCACTTTATCCTGCAAAAAAATACTGTTTGTACCCTCATGTCCTGGTGCAACACCCTGTTGAGATCCACCTCTCAGATTACTGTGGACTTACAGTGCAGTCCTAAATACAGTGACACCCTTCTAAGCCCTTTGACTTCAATGGATTTAGAAGACTGTAACTCCACTTAGGATTGTTCAGAAAAACTGTCAACTTGTTACCAGATGGCTCAGACCAATTTTGAACACATCCAAAAATGTAAACACTGTGAGAAGTCATGAACATTATGGCTGACAATCCCAGGCAATAAAACAGGGCAGAGTTACATGAAACAGCCTTATACCAAATCAGACCCTTGGTCCATCAAGGTCTGGATTGTCTACTCAGACGGGAAGCTGCTCTCCGGTGTCTCAGGTGGAGGTATTTCACATCACCTAGCGCTGGATCATTTTAGCAGAGATGACAGGGATTGAACCTGGAACCTTCTGTATTCCAAGTAGATGTTCTACCACTGAGCCAAAGCACATCCCTGTTACCAAGACATATTTGAAGGTGGGTCAGTAATGTTACTCCTCCTTACCCATATTAAATATATACCCAAACTTCATGGGCAAAATTCATAGTGGGAGTTTAATGCCAGCTACTGATTTAGTCTGAAACTGGTCCATAAATGAGAACAGAAATCATGGATGAGAGCCTTGAGGCACCATTTGTATAGCATGGGTGGTTTTCTTATTAATGAGTAATGTTGAGGTGACAGTGGCATTTTATCCTGCAAAAAATACTGTTTGTACCCTCATGCAACACCCTGTTGAGATCCACCTCTCAGATTACTGTGGACTTACAGTGCAGTCCTAAATACATTGACACCCTTCTAAGCCCTTTGACTTCAATGGATTTAGAAGACTGTAACTCCACTTACGATTGCTCAGAAAGACTGTCAACTTGTTACCAGAGCTCAGTAACTTCCTTACAAGTATCAGGGACCCATTCTTGCTAAAAACGTATCCCTGGGTCCGTTCCGACGGCTCTTTAGATGTAAAGGTAATGTCCAGACACAAACATCTGGGAAATGTCCCTGTTCCATGGGCATCCTGTTTTGCCACACTTCAGAGCCGTACTTAAAAGATACCACTTTAAATCTGGAGTTTTCTGGTCCCAACGGGACAACCGCGGACTTTCACCTGTCTGATCGTTCCACCAGTACGCAATCCTCTCGTTGGGATGGTCTGATGTCAGACCATCCCAAGTGGGTGCGATTTTAAAGAAATCACTACCCAATATGCGCTTAAATGCATTTAAAAATGAGGCTGCGGAACCCCGATCCAGCGCCATGAACACTTCAATGTTTATGAATGACCCGTGAGTTTAAGGACGATCGGTTAATGGGATGGGAGCTGGAGGGAGGATGAGTCTTTCGACATGCAAAATAGTCCCTCCAGTGAGCATGATCTCAATGGCAAGGGGGATGGCCGGGACTCGTTTATTTATTTATTTATTTATTATATTTTTTTAATTTCTAGGTCACCCTCCCTGCGGACGGGCTCAGGGTGGCTAACATCAGGGTATGCATGCCAGTACATAAAAACAAGATAAAACAATTAGTTACCAAATTTACAAAATAAAGAGCTCCAAAATGGTCTGAGATAATAGTCTTCCATTTAGTAGATGGTATCAGGAGGATATTTAAGCAGATCTCAGTTCAGTGGTCTCCATGTGCCATAGTGCTGCAGTTTGTTTGTCACCGGGCCATTGCCAACTTGTTTAGTCCAGCCCTGCAAGCATGGGTCAGAACTGTTAGCCAATCTGCTTTATTTACAGCAGATGGCAAACTAAATTTAATAAGGGTTCCCACCAAAGTTTACGGAGGTTCTGTCCACCCCAAGAATGTTCCAGTGAAAGAGACGAGACTGGTGGATTTCAAAACAATTTGTCTTTTACTGAAGAATATCAAAATCACATACACACAAAAACAGAATCACACACACGTACAATCAAGTTCCTTTAGAGTTACAGAAATAGAAAAATAGTTCCTTTTACTTAGGAGGTAGGTAGGTAGGTAGGTATGCGTTCATACTTATCTTTCCTGAAGCCTTGTCTGATGCAATGAAGAACAGGGGAAGAAAATAGTACCTAGGGATATTTCTAAGTCACACTTGCCAGAACCAGCCAGCAAAGTGTGGACCTCTTTGGCTGCAGTCCAAGAGATCAAGAATAGACAATGGGTTGTTGGATAGTAAGCTGGACTTTAGGGGACAAAAGTAGACAGAGGATGATGAAGGGGAATGCGGCTAGCAAAGACCCAACGCTCAATATTGAAATACTAGATCTAACTCATGACAAGCCATCTGGTCAGGTGTGAAATCTCACCGCCAAGACAGCTCCTTGAAGTGCAGATCAATTCCCAGACACTCAAGGCACATCCGCCAGGAAATGGCAATTCAGATGCAGATCAGATCCATGTATAGCGTAAAGGTGGATTTCCTCTCCTTGGTTGTCGTTTCTGCTAACAATGGCGAAATGTGCTTCACTTCCCCCTAAGGCTTGGAGCTGTATATGTTTGGTAGCTTCATTAGCATGAAATGCAGCTAACTACCTTCTATGTGAAACCTCTCACAACAGGTGATTCAAGCAGCTTTTCTTAAAGCCTGTGGGTATATATGGATGCACAGTCCTTGTGAAATGTATGTCAGCAGATATAAATCCATACACAGCAAATATAAGTCTCTTTATTTGTGGTGACCAAATCTCTGCCCTCCCATGTTCTCCCCCCCGCTTTAACAAGCTCACCTTCCTATAAATCACTGGGTAGCTAAGACACTATAAAACCACCAAGGGCCAGATGTGGCCCATTATTTATGTGTGAAAGCTTGTTTACATTAGATATGCTGATTCTAGCGTTGATAGCGCATTTTGCAAGAAATTAAGGCTGGTTTGCTTGCTCAGATCCCAGCTGCATCTCTCCCCCCCCCCTTTTGGGGGGAGTGGGGGGTGGGGTGGGGGGGGGGGCTTCAGTGAGATATAATGCCATGGAGTCCACCTTCCAAAGTAGCCATTTTCTCCAGGGGAACTGATCTCTGTTGCCTGGTGATCAGTTGTAATCCCAGGAGATCTTTAGCCACCACCTGGAGGTGGAAAACCCTACTTGCCCTCCAGAGGCTGGTGAATTTCTGGAGAAAAAGAAAGACTATTGCTTATGCTGGCTGCATGACACACTTTGGGTACTGCTGGGGTTTTTTTAGTTCTGCAGAATGTATTATGTGGGCAGTCATGGCCTATGACCGATAATGCTACAGTATGTCAGCAACTGCACTACACTGCTATTATGAACCACTCACTGTATTTCAAACTGGCAGCTGGCTTTGGCAACTTGCTAGTGCAGACTGCAATGACTTTTAAGCTCCCCTTGTGTGGGCCTTTTTTCTGTGAGGCATCAGCTCTACTCAAATTTGTCTACATTGACATCACAGTGAGTAAGGCTCTTATTCTTTTTCTGCCTGTCTGGCCTCCAGTCTAGTACCAATGGGCCTAGTCCACGCTGAGGATCCAGCCAGCTGAAGGCAGGAGCAGGGCTTTCAATAGCTGTGTCTCTCACTTGACTGCAGAGTCACTATTCGTTGGCATGGCCATGATCTGTTCTGTCTAGCGCAGTCCAACTACTTCCATACTGGAGGCACGATGCTCTCCCTTCTCTAAACATATGCAATTCCCATTAATCTATATACTGAGGAACAAAGAAGTGCACACACAGAGCTCTTATAGTCCAGCTTCTTCCAAAAATCATTCATAAGTTAACCAGGGCTATTTTTGGGCAGGAACGCACAGAAACGAAGTTCCGGCTGGGTCCCAAGTTGGCCACGCCCAGCAGGAACTCATTAGCATAATAGGCCACACCCAACAGCAGAAACTCATTAGGATTGGCTACATTAGGGGTGTGTGGCCTAACATGCAAAGGAGTTCCTGCTACAAAAAAAGCCCTGGGTTTTGACAACAAACAAGGTAAACAGAATAACAAGCAAAAGGTGGGTGTGGCTGGATAACCACACTTCTGGTAACATGGGGGTGTGGCCTAATGTGCTAATGAGCTGTGCTGTCAGGGGTGTGGCCTAATACGCTAATGACTTTCTGCTGTTGGATGTGGCCTATTATGCTAATGAGTTCCTGCTGCGTTTTTTCTATAAAAAGAGCCCTGAGTTAAACTCTCTCTTTTAATAAAAACTTGTCAATCATCACTCCGATAACATTATCATTGAAGCCTAGGGCTACTAACTGCAGGTTGGGAAATACTTGGAGATTTTGGGGGTGGAGCCTGAGCAAGGCAGGGTTTAGGAAGGGGAGGAACCTCAGCAGGGTATAATGCCATAGAATCCTCCCTCCTTAGTTTATACAATTTGACTTTTTAAAAATGTTTTTAACTTACAAAGGGTATATTTCCAGATTCGTAGTAGTTGTAACACTGTATCATCTCCTTTGGCACTGAATTATAATTAAAAAAAAAAGAATCCACTCTCCAAAGTAATCATTTTTTCCAGGGGAACTGATCTTAGGGATCTGGGGATCAATTGTATTAGCAGGAGATCTCCAAGTGCCACCCGGAGGGTACCTGGAGGCTGGCTACCCTACCCTATTGAAGCCGGGGCCCTCAGTTTGCAAGATCTGACCAAGATTGCTAATGATAGTATATTTTGGAGGTCACTAATTCATAGGGTTGTTATAAGTTGGAAGCAACCTGACACACTTCAGGCCTTTTCTGCACTCTCCTTTTAATCCATGTTCACCGTGGCGTCCTCCAAGCAATTCTGCACTAAAATCAAATTCAACCTTCTTTTTAATCCAGGTTTCCCCCCCCATTCTGCACTAAAATCGAGTTTAATCTTCTTTTTATTCTGGGTTTCTTCCCAATTTGGCATCACTTGCTCCACATGTTCTCAACACTGAGGAAAAGGTGCAGCTCAAAACCACATTCAAATACCCCAGGCCAACACCATACTGACTGCAAAGTCACCCCTGGCCATAAATCTATGCAGAAGGTACCATAAGACCCGATGATCTAAGAAAGTGAAAGCGGCATGAAGTGTGGAGGGTACCATAAAACCCAATGATCAAAGAAATGAAAGCAGCATGCGATGCAGAGGGGAATTTCTGTTCCAACGTGGGTTTGCTAAAACAACGGAGGGAAAAGCCAATGCAGAATTGCCCATTACGTCCCTTCAGTGGTCAGCCCAGTTTCAGCCTGCTGTTGCCCGAGGTTATTTGGATGCTGTTTTGCTGTGGAATTAAATTGCCTTGACTTGAACACTGAGAAAATCTGGAGTGGCAGGCAAATGCAGAAAGGACCACATATACAATGGACACAATTATTATCATGAAACATAGATGGTAAAGGTAAGCAAAACCATGGGGAAGCTTGGGGGCAGAGCTATTTTTGTGACATTCCTTCAAGTAACGTAAGTTGTAAAGCAGACAAAGATGACTGATGTTATTCAATGCACAGCACCTTCTCAGTCAAAAGACAAAATGTGTGCATGCATGTGAGTTTCGGGCCTAAATTGTTTGGGTCTGACATGCTCAGTCAAGGCATTGCTGCCCAGGGCTATTTTTGGGCAGGAACGCACAGGAACGGAGTTCCGGCTGGCTCCCAAATTGGCCACGCCTAGCAGGAACTCATTAGCATAATAGGCCACACCCAACAGCAGAAACTCATTAGGATTGGCTACATTAGGGGTGTGTGGCCTAACATGCAAAGGAGTTCCTGCTACAAAAAAGGCCCTGGGTTTTGACAATAGACAAGGTAAACAGAATAACAAGCAAAAGGTGGGTGTGGCTGGATAACCACACTTCTGGTAACATGGGGGTGTGGCCTAATGTGCTAATGAGCTGTGCTGTCGGGGGTGTGGCCCAATATGCTAATGAGTTCTTGCGGTAGGGTGTGGCCTATTATGCTAATGAGTTCCTGCTGGGCTTTTTCTACAAAAAGAGCCCTGTTGCTGCCAATGCTTTGGAGTGTGGACTCTATGGCATCACATCCCCTCTGATCTCCCTCCCTAGGCTCCATCTCCAAGTCATCAGGAATCTCCCTAGCCAGAGTTGGTAGGGAAGCTACCTACCGTGTTTCCCCGAAAATAAGACACTGTCTTATATTTATTTTTTCTCAAGAAGACACACTAGGGCTTATACCACAAATGCATAGAAATCCTGCTAGGGCTTATTTTTTGGGTAGGTCTTATTTTAGGGGAAACAGGGTAGTAACCATGAGAGGTTTGACAAGCACTGACCTAGCTGTTAGGGAATTGATAAAAAGAGACTTTTGCAAAAAGTATGATTGGATGCATTTTAGAAATACCGAACTTGGCTCTATACCCTGCCATGAAACTGAAACTTTTGGAGTAGAAAATATGGCATGGATGAACGTTTCTAACAAATGGCTTGGGCTACTGCTAAACCCCATGACTCCTGCCTGTGTTTCTCCTTTGTATTTGCATTTCTCTTTCTTTCTCTATATGATAGATTTGTGTTAAGCCCAGCTGGTTTTTGTCCCCCATCAAGTCACAGCTGACTTACGGCACCCCCCGTAGGGTTTGCAAGGCAAGAGGCATTCAAAGGTGGTTTGCCATTGCCTGGCTCTGAGTAGGGACCCTGGGATTTCTTGGCGGTCAGTCATCCAAATACTTACCAGGGCCAACCCTGCTTAGCTTGCAAGATCTATCAAGTCTGGGATAGCCTGGGCTATCCAGGTCACCACCTAGCTGATATAGTTCACTTCTGTTATTTGTC
>NW_015165486.1:0-4155 GCF_001447785.1 Gekko japonicus
AAGAAAACGAAAATGTTAGCTAAAAATTGTAACCCTGATACTGTACAAGAAATTCATAAGATATCAACTATGGAAGTAACTAAAAAAGTGAAACATTTGGGAGTGTATTTAAGTAATAGGGCTAGCTCTTTAGTAGAAGATAACTATAATAAACTGTTAGAGGATATTAAGAAAGATCTGATAAGATGGAAAGATTTACCACTATCTTTTATGGGTAAAATTGCAACCACTAAGATGAACATACTTTCCAGGTTTATATTTTTGGCACAAAATACACCTGTATTTAAAAAATTGAAATTCCTCACAGAGTTAGATAGGCTTACAAGAAAGTTTATTTGGCATCCCAAAAGATCAAGAATTAAGTGGAAAGTTCTCCAAGACAGAATGGAAGGAGGAGGGATGAGTGTACCAAATTGGATATTATATTATCCGGCTTGCGCACTAACATGGGTAAAAGAATGGATTCTGTTGGATGATGTAAGAACACTGGCATTAGAGGGTCATGATTTGTATATGGGTTGGCACTCGTACGTATGGTACGGAAAAGAGAAAGTGCATTCGATCTTTAATCAACATATATTAAGGGGAGCATTAAATAAAATCTGGACTGAAGTTAAAGAGAGATTTTATAGGAAAACGCCGAGATGGGTATCACCGCTGGAAGCATTTGTAAAACCTTTGCTGTTAGTATCAGACAAGAAAGCTAACTATAATATACTATTAGAAAAAAATAACGATTTAAAAGCAGAAGAAAAATTGATGCGTGAATACCAAATTAACTTAACCTGGTGGGAGCGTACATTATTGCGTGATAGATATGGTAAAGATAAGATAAAAGGTTTTGAAGATAGCAATACTCAACTGGACAAGATTTGGCTATCATCCAGTGATAAATTAATTCAAAAACTTTATAGATTTCTACTAGAAGATTATAAACTGGATGAAAACATTAAAACGGTTATGATTTCCTGGATGCAGGATATGGGGCAAAAACTGGAACCTGATCAATGGGATACAATATGGAAAACTGCTAAATTTATGAGAGCCATTTCCTATAAAGAGAATATCTATAAAATGTTCCACAGATGGTATTGGTCCCCAGATAAAATTGCTAAATGTTACTCGCAAATGTCCAACAAATGTTGGAAGTGTAAAAACAATGTGCAAAAATATTGGAAAATGGTACATGATACTATTTTAGAAATATTGAACTTAGATGTCACGTTAGAACCTGAAACTTATTTATTGAACATAATTCCGAAGGGGTATGCTGCAAGATGTATATCTAATAGTATATATTATAACAGCTGCGAGATTATTAGTGGCAAAAAACTGGAAAATTGATAAAACTCCCTCGAAAAAGGATCTAATAATCAAACTTCTTGAATTAGCACAAATGGACGATTTGAGTTTGATACTGCAGGATAATGACCAAGAAACACGGAATAAAAGATGGTTAAGGGTTTATAATTGGATAAAGCGTGTAAAAGTAGGATAAGAAAGTAAAACAGAATGAACAAATAGTTGTAACAAGACATGCAACTGTATATAAGGACTCTAAAAATTTGTATAATTGAAGATATCAAAATGTTTGTAATCAATTGAAAAAATGTAAAATAAACATAGGGGGGAAAAAAGATTCTCGCACTCCATGCAAACTAAGCACAAAACCCCTAGGAACCCTAAACAGGGCCTTTGACTCCCTTCCCGGTCTAGTTACTCGTCTTGCTCCGTTCCTCGACGCCTGGCAAACATCACCACAGACAAATGGGTGCTCTCAGTCATCAAATTCGGTTACCTAATCGAGTTTCTTCAAGTCCCTCCCTTCTCCCATTTTGTTCAAACACCTTCATCATCCGTCCTTCTTTGAAGAAGTTCAATCTCTCACCGTGAAAGACGCCATAGAACCTGTTCCGGTTTCTGGTCAACATCAAGGAATCTACTCCCGGTACTTCACGGTTCCGAAGAAGGACGGCGGCCTCTGTCCAATCACGGACCTCAGGTTTCTGAACCAGTTTATCATTTACAAAAAATTTCGAATGACCACCCTTCAAAGCATTCTTCCACTCCTGTCACTGGGAGCATGGATGGTCACCCTGGACTTGAAGGATGCGTATTTCCATGTGTTGACCCACCCTTCGCACAGGCGCTTCCTCAGATTCACTATCGGGGAGGCACATTACCAGTTCAAGGCCCTCCCTTTCGGACTTTCCACGGCCCCCAGGGTCTTTACAACAGTGATGGTCGTCATTGTGGCACATCTCTGTCTCAAAGGAGTACAAGTGTTCCCATACATAGACGACTGGCTGCTGGTGGAAGATTCAAAGGATACACTCTTTTGCCATATCGATCTCACTCTGTCGCCCCTTACTTCTCTGGGTGTCCTAGTGAATCTTCGAAAATCTATGCTTCAACCTGCAACCCGAGTGCAGTTCATTGGGGCCATCCTCGACTCCATGGACGCACAGGCCTACCTGCCTCTTCAGAGAGTAGAATCTCTTCGTCACGCAATTCAGATTCTGTTCCAATCGAGCCAGACCACAGCCGTTCACATTCAAAGGTTGCTTGGGCTCATGGCGGCCACTACTTGACTTCGCATGCGAACGCTACAACTTTGGTTCCTCAAGAGATTCAAACCTCAGCGACATCCCCAAGACCTGTCTATGACTCTTCCTCCTCCTATCCTTCACACTCTTCAATGGTGGCTGTCCGAGGACAATCTGTTTGCAGGGGCTCCGTTCCAAATTCCCTCTGCAACAGTGTCGCTCACTACGGATGCCTCCCTGTGGGGATGGGGTGCTCATCTGGATGGGGTGCTCATCTGGACGGGGTGCGTGTAGGGGCGCAATGGGAACCTCAGTTCGTGAACCGCCATATCAACTACTTAGAGCTCGTTCCGTCGTACAATAGCGGGGGAGGTGGTCATGATTTTTACGGACAATACCACCACAATGTCCTATCTCAATCATCAAGGGGGCATGGTATCCGGAGCGCTTTGCCGATTAGCCTCAAGCATCTGGGAAGACTGCCTCAAGTGGAAATCGGTTCTCCGGGCTGCCCATTTGCCAGGATTCCTGAATGTACATGCAGACTTCTTGAGCAGAGGGGGAGCGACGGAACACGAATGGGAACTCAATTGGAAGTACCTTTTGCCAATTTTCGACTGCTGCGGTTATCCAAAGATAGATGTCTTCGTGACTCAGGACAATACAAAGTGCCCTCTGTTTTGCTCAAGGGCGGGGGATGGCCTTCTGATATCTTGGACACCTCATTTCGTGTTCATCTTCCCTCCTCTCCCGCTCATTCATTGGGTCCTTATCAAGATCCAGCAGGACAAACCCCGCTGTCTCCTGGTGACCCCGTGGTGGCCCCTGGTGCTACATCTATCCAAGGGCTCCTTCCTACACTTCCCTCGGGTGATGGATCTTCTTATGGCCCAACGGGGACAGATTCTGCATCACGATCCTCTGAGCCTCAAATTAACAATCTTACTAGCAGACAAAAAGTATGCCTTCTGAAGAACTTCCTTGCAGACAGGCAACCTGAGGTTACATATTAATTGGCCAGTTATGGTTGGCTTAGATCACCAGTTACAGGTAAGCAACCTGTCTTTCTGTTTTTGATTCGTAAATTACATTCGGCTAACTATTGTCAGATTCGATTTGATAGGATTGGGTCTCTTACTCAGAAAATTCCTGTAACAAAGGGGGGTTAAACAAGGATGTGTACTTGCCCCGTCCCTTTTTAACGTTTTTATCTCTGACCTCCCACAGTGTTTAGTAAAAATTGCTGGTCATGATATATTTTATAGTAGACATTTAAATTTAAAATTACAACATTTCAAGCTTATTGCAAGATGGTATCTTACGCCTAATCGATTATTTAAGAGTAACTTCAAACCAACACCGCAATGTTGGAAAGGATGTGGGGAGGTAGGAGACTTGAAACACTGCTGGTGGGCCTGCCCAAGAATACAGGAATATTGGAAAAAGATTATAAAAGAAATCCAAAGTATCTTACGCCTAATCGATTATTTAAGAGTAACTTCAAACCAACACCGCAATGTTGGAAAGGATGTGGGGAGGTAGGAGACTTGAAACACTGCTGGTGGGCCTGCCCAAGAATACAGGAATATTGGAAAAAGATTATAAAAGA
>NW_015165486.1:8108-16338 GCF_001447785.1 Gekko japonicus
GGGGGGGGACAGCCTACCGGCACCCAGGTGGAGGCTGATGTCTCTTTTTGGTCCGGCTGGCTTCATACCCGGCAGTTTACTTGGCTGCTGTTTCTTCTGGCGCATTGGCTATCCGGCGCGCAATCAACGTCCTCCTCCGGTCCCGACTATGTCCCTCAGGCTCCGCCGCGCTCGTAGATGACGTCACCGCGCGCCTCTGCTGCCCGACAGCCGCTCAATGTTCCCGCCGCTGGCCACCAGGGATCACTCCTTGGATCTACTGTTGCTGCTGCTGCGTCGCCGCGCTCCAACGCCTCTACTGCTGGTATTCCATCATTTCCGCCATCGCCACCGTCGTTGCCTTCCACACACCTCGCCAGAGGTGCCCCCCAAATCCCGGAAGATGCATTCTGCACCTTCTGAGAAAGAAGAAATTAGATGCCTTTGGCAGACGGTTTTATTTCACGGGAGTGTTGGCAGTCAAAGCCACCAACTACCTGGCTTGTATAAACCGCTATCAGTACACTCTTAGGGAATGGTTCTCTGAACTCCTCAGTCACCTATCAGATGACAAACTGCAAGCTGCCAGAGTCATACAGAAAGAGGGCATGGTGTTGGCAAGACAACAGCTCAACACAACCAAACATGTCCTCGAGGCGTCTTTGTGGCAAATGGCCACTGCAATACCTCTCAGGAGACATTCCTGACTCCGTAATACTAGCCTGCCAATGGACACCAGATCTTACGTAGAAGACCTACCTTTTGATGGTCTGGGATTGTTCAATGCCACCACCGACTCTGCTCTGCAAGAGCTCGATAAAAGTATAAACGCATCCCAGGGTCTAGGGGTCTCATCCTCTGGAAAACAACAGTATCACCCCCGAAACTGATCATGGTCCTGGATTCACACACATGCATGGCTTACCTGCCCAATGACAGGGCGTCGGATATCATTTCCCTAGCCACCATCGTCCGCACCCACCCTTCCGTCACCGCCTTCAAAATTCAGCGGCTGCTCGGTCTAATGGCAGCAACTACGTCCGTCCTCGTCTTTGCGAGACTCAAAATGCGTCCCTTACAACTATGGTAAATTCGCCACTACGACCTGTCCAGAAACGCACACACTGTCGTTCTATCCCCTCCTCCCAGCATACAGGACTCTTTAATCTGGTGGACTGTCCCTGCCAATATCCTTCAGAGAGCACCCTTTCACCCCCCGTCACCGGAGGTCACAATAACCATGGATGCTTCCTTGATGGGATGGGGTGCAAACTCCATGGGACTGTCTGTCGGAGTCAAATGGAATGCACAGACGAGGAGAAAACACATAAACTTCCTCGAACTCCTAGCCATACGACACGCTGTGATCTCCTTCCTCCCATTACTCAAGAGAAAATGTGTCACGGTCCTGACAGACAACACCATGGCGCTGTCGTGTATCAACAGGCAGGGAGGCACGGTGTCCCAACGCCTATGCAACCTGGCCATCCAGTTGTGGGAGTTGTGCATCGACACGACATATTCCACATGGCCACATGAATGTGCAGGCAGACCATCTAAGTCGAGCCGGACTCAACCTGCACGAGTGGGGGATGAACCCAAAATATCTCCTCCCACTCTTCCACAAGTGGGGGACTCCCCTAGTCGATGTCTTCGCAACCAGAACCAACAAAAAATGCCATCTGTTCTGCAGTCTAGGAGGCAAAGACCCACTGCAAAGAACACCCAGCGGCTCGAAAGCAAATAGCGAGTAGAGAAATGGGTACCTACCCCTAGATGGGTAGGGGGCACCCTCCTTCAATGGTATGTGGTGGCAGCATGGAGACGGTGCAGACGGCAGAAGAGAGAGAACATCAGCGGCGGCGGAGCAATGATGGTGGAACTCGGCAGAGCAACCCCTGGTGGCCAGCAAGAACATTGTGCGGCCAAAGACGACTAAAGGCGGAGACCGGAGGCGAGCGACGGAGTGTATGCGGGGCGCGGCGGAGCCTTGCTGGACGGAGCCGATGCCGGAAGCAGAACACGAAGCATGCTCCTGCGCGGTCCTCCCGACAGCTGTTCAAGGGGAGCCACCGGAGACTGCCAAGAAAAAACATCAGAGCCTGCCAAAAAGAAGAAGCCGAGCTGAGTCAGAACAACAACAAAGGACCCACCACCTGGGTGCCGGTAGGATGTCCCCCCCCCCCGAGAAACATGTGGCCTAATTTAGGGTTCAGCATTACTAGAACGCACCATGTAAACCGCCCAGAGACCCTTCGGGGTTAGGGCGGTATAACAAGTCTAAAGTATAAATAAATAAATAAATAAATCTCTGGGAGACAACCTCCTTTACCCTTGGTCATCAGGTCTCCATTATCTGTTCCCTCCCTTACCTCTGATTCTGAGAGTGGTCCGCAAGATACTCAAGGACAATGCGGACTGCATCCTAATAACACCATGGTGGCCAAGAAAACCTTGGTTTTCAACGGTCCTCGAGCTTTCCCGGGGGATATACCATCAGTTCCCACCAGCCCCGGACCTCCTCCTGCTCTCAGACCCCCTCGTCTTACATCACAACATACCACAGTTGAAACTGACGGCATGGCAGGTAACTTCACAGGCTTCTCCTCCCGTGTAGTTAACGTCCTCCTGAATTCAAGGAAACCCACTACACGGAAGTCCTATACTTATAAATGGAAGAAGTTCTGCTCTTTTCTGGGTGAGGACGCCACTCGAGCCACCTCAGCTGGCCTCGACAGAGTTTTTAGTTTCTTCCTCTCCTTAGCTGACTCGGGACTTTCCACTCTTCGTTGGAAGTTTATTTGGCCGCTCTTTCGGCCTACCATGTTCCAGTTGAAGGATGTACTTTGTTTTCACATCCGATTTCGAAACAGTTTTTAAAAGGTTTGCTTCACCTTTACCCTCCTGTTAAAACTCCAGTTACTCCATGGGACCCTCCTCTAGTTCTACGCCAGCTGACAAGGAAGTCCTTCGAGCCACTCGCAACATGCGAGCTCAAACTCCTGGGGCTTGGAAAATGGCCTTTTTAATTGCCATCACCTCGGCTAGACGGGTGGGAGAGACACTGGCTTTCCGCCACGACACACCCTACCTGTCGTTTTTGCCAGATGGAGTACGCTTAGTGCTGGACATTTCCTTCCTGCCAAAGGTGGTCTCAGAGTTCCACCTGCAGGCTGAGGTCTTCCTCCCAGACTTCTTCCCAAACTCTATGTCAGCGGAGGAAAGATTACTGCACACTCTAGCTGTCAAACGAGCTCTCTTGTTCTATCTGCAAAGAACGCATCCAACCAGACAAGACCCACAACTTTTCGTCTCCTATGCTTCGGCACAGCTAGGCAGTCGCATCACGGCTCAGCGCCTATCAAAGTGAATTGTAGGTCTAATCAAACTCTGTTACCTACTTGCCAAACAGCCATTGCCTAGCCCTATCAGGGCACATTCCACCAGGGCTGTCGTGACTTCCACTGCCTTCCTCCAGGGAGTGCCACTGCTGGACATTTGCAAAGCCGCTACATGGGCCACGCCTAATACCTTCATCAGACACTACGCACTAGATGTCTGTACGAACAGTACCAACATGGGATGTCACATTCTGTCTTCGGCTACGCAGTAAAAGACCTGCCAGCACCCACCTCCAGGTAGGCTACTGCTCGCTAATCTCCCATGGGTGTGAAGCACAGAGACCATGTCGAAGATAAGCAGGTTGCTTACCAGTAACTGGTGATCTTCGAGTGGTCATCTGTGCATTCACACCAATGGGACATTTAAATATAGAAGCAGATTGTCTCAGTCGTTCAGGGTTCAGCCTCCACGAATGGGGTTTAAATCCCACTTACCTCCTTCCACTTTTCCAATTATGCAATCTGGCCATGAATCTATGGGACTTCTGCATCAGAAACGACATTTTTCTCGTGGCCACTCACATTCCGTAGACATCTTTGTCACCGGAGACAACAGAAAATGTCACTTATTCTGCAGTCGGGGAGGCAACGATCCGCGGTCTCTCAGGGACGGCCTCCTTTACCCGTGGTCGAAGACACTGCTTTACATGTTTCCCCCCCACCTCTGCTCCTAAGAGTCGTAAGGAAAATTCTCAAGGAGAATGCGGAGGCAATTCTAATCCATGGTGCCCGAACGAGCCGGGGTTTTCCACGATCCTAGAGCTGTCAGCGGGAACGTTTCACCAATTCCCGTCAGCTCCGGACCTACTTCGTCTACCACACTCGCCCGTCCTGCACCACAACATTCCGCAGCTGAAGCTTACGGCGTGGCGGATACAGCGCGACCTTCTCCTCACGAGTCATCAATGTCCTAATGAAAAGGAAAGTGACTACCCGAAAGTCGTATAACTACAAGTGGAAACGATTCTGCACCTTTCTGGGTACCGACACCCCCAGGGCCATGACGGCTGGCCTCGATAAAGTTTTTAATTTCATTTTATCCCTTGCTGACTTGAGACTTACCCATTCGTCATTGAAGGTTTATTTGGCTGCGTTATCGGCCTTTCATGTGCACTCTGTTTTCGCATCCGGTTACCAAACGTTTTTTAAAAGGTTTACTACATTTATATCCTCCAGTCAGAGCACCAGTCGTTTTATGGGACCTTCCCTTGGTCTTACGTCAACTGACCCGAACACCTTTCGAGCCACTCGCAACATGTCAGCTTAAACTTCTGGCATGGAAGATGGCATTCCTTGTCGCCATCACCTTGGCCAGGCGAGTGAGCGAATTCCTGGCTTTCAGACACGACTCACCTTATCTCTCCTTCCTCCCGAATGGAGTCCATCTAGTACCAGACATCTCCTTTCTACCCAAAGTGGTATTGGAGTTTCATTTGCAGTCCAAAGTCCTCCTTCCTGATTTCTTTCCTGATCCGAAATCACAGGAAGACAGGCTGATGCACAACCTGGATGTGAAGCGAGCCCTCCTGTTTTATCTAGACAGAACGCGCTCCACTAGGCAAACCTCAAAGCTCTTTGTCTCCTATGCCTCCTCACGTCTGGGCACTCCCATCACAGCCCAACATTTATCCAAGTGGATCATAGGTCTCATACATCTTTGCTACCTACTCGTGAAACAGCCGTTACCAGGCCCGGTGCGGGCTCATTCCACGAGCGCTGTTGCAACTTCCACTGCATTTCTCAAGGGAGTAATGTTGCAAGACATTTGCACTACATGGGCCACACCTAACACCTTTATCAGGCACTATGCCCTAGACGTCCACAAGACCACCGGTAACAACATGGGACGTCAGATTTTGTCTTCGGCTACGCAGTGAATACCTGACAGCACCCACCTCCAGGTAGGCTACTGCTCGCTAGTCTCCCATTGGTGTGAAGCACAGAGACCACAAAGAAGATAAACAGGTTGCGTACCAGTAACCGGTGATCTTCGAGTGGTCATCTGTGCATTCACACCACCCACCCTCCTGCCCCGCTGCTGTCATCTTCTACCTGTTCTATTAGGAGTTGATATGTGGCGCTGGGCTCCCTGTGGCAAGGACAGAGGCTGGCTTTTGCCCAGTGTCTTGGCCCCTCTGTATCAAGATCTGTTGGTGATGGAGCCAGCCTTCAGCCTGTTTTTCCCCCTATTTTCCTATGCAAAAGATTTCACAGTAAAGACAGAGGCTGTTCTGTATTCAAAGACAATATTAATCAAGGCTATATTTCAATTGAATACAGAATAGCTCAGAGACCCAAAAAATTATTGGGGTGCAAGAATTCAATGGTAAAAAAAAGCCCCAGCTCATCCTCAGCTACCCAGATTTTAAGGCAGGCACTGGATCTGTAGTTTGGCTTTATGATTGCGATGGGAGAGGGGGTGTGCGCCCTAGATAGTTTCTAATGTGCTCTCTCCCCACAAGTGGTGTCTAGTTTTGGGAGCTAGAGAATTTTGCTTGCCAAAATAGTTCACTTTTAAGAAAAATCTCTCTCTCTCTCTTGCTCTGCATGTGTAGTATATGACTGCAGAGTGAAAACGTGCTTGTTTTGAGAGCAGACTGTTAAAAAGCCTGCATTTCCTTGAACTAATACAGCCTTGCTGTTCATCCCTCAACACTAGCATCACTACTACAGTCTGCACTCCAAGATTGCCTGTGGAAGAGCAGCTTCATTCAGTTTCCAAGAGACAACGCTGCACTAGTTGCCCCACTTTCCTGAGCAGCAGCACATACGAAACTTCGCAGAACCACCAAACTCCTGTTACGGTAAGGCACCCTGCAGTCTGCATTTGAATACAGAACAGTTCATCGTTGTGCCAAGAAAAGATGTAAGAGATCATAGAACATATTTAACTTCATTTAAAACCAGTGCACTCTATAAAAGAAGTAAGGAGGTCTGATCATCCCTTATGTCTCATTGTCATGCCTGCCCTTGACTCAGCCCCAGAGCCAGCTTCTGACAGCCTCAGAGGAGAGGTTTCAGTGCCTTTAAGGGTTGAAGAAGCACCAGACTCTGCACCTACTGTAAGTGCAGAGGAGGATACACAGCAAGCAGAACCAACTACGGGATGGTTTACACCTGGGACTGATCAAGCTGTAAGCAGCTCACCACCGGCATCTCCCCCATCTGTAAGCCAGCTTAGGCATAGGAGACGTCAAGATCTGGCTAGCAGAAGAAGAGAAGCACGCTCAAGAGGGTGGAGATCCTTGAGCCCTGAGTTTTAACAGAAGCCAGGACTTCGCACAAGGTGCTAATGGGTTAATGAGCCAGAGCACTATTTAGGAGGGCCTCTGGCAATGAGCAATTTGTGCTGGCAAATTAGTTCGTAGAACCAGAAGCTTTGCACCTCGGCTCCTGTCTGCCTCTGTGGCTTTTGGAATTCGGTTCGTGTTTTGGACTTCTGCTCTGGCTACTGACCCCTCGCTTTTGGAACCTGACAACGCTCTTGGCTTTGATCTCTGGACTATGACCTCTGGTAACGTTTGACTACGGCTGTGTCTTGTGTTTTGGGACTGGTTTAACTGTTATACTGACTGCTCGCCCGGCTGACCTTTGGACTGCTATTGTGACTCTCCCTGTCTGCCTGCCTCCCTGGCTCTACCGTGGCACTCATCCTCTGTCTTTCCATGGCTCACGGATTGTTGGAATATATCATTTTTTAAATTTCCGCATCTGCTAGCTTCATCCCAGTTAGCTCAGTTGTGCACAATCCTCATTTATGCTTAGGGATCAGGAAGAACAATATTTATACAGGTGCAGATTTTCACTGGTTTAAGGAAGGAGCGACAAATTTTGTTCGTTAATTTATGAGGGCTAATTGCAAAAAAACCTAATTTTGAGGCACTGAGGGAGTGTTACACCTTGTTTATTAATTTTTCCAATACTTTACACTTCTATCAGGATTTCAGAAAAGCACATATTTACTGTGGGGCTGTTAACACAGTTGTTTATTTTAATATCCACTCAGAACAGAAGCCAGTCCCATTGACTTCAGCTTTAGAAAACTTTCCTTTCTTTGTTATTCCCCCAGGGACAAGGATCTTTGAAAATGTCGAAGCGGAAAGCTGACACTCAACTCATCGGTGGACATACAAAGAAAAAACTTTATACTTCCAGGACGGAGCGGCTGACGAAGTTTCCCATTGAAACTGTGATGCCAGACATGGCTGGACGCAAGAACATGCCGCTAAAAGACATATTTGAATATCGTCAGACAGATGACACGAAAGTCTGCAAAATATGTCCCAAAGCAGAAGTTGATGGGGACTGGAGCACCTGAAAGAAATGGGATGAGTGGAAAATAGATTATCTTAAGCGTCATGTGAGCGACAAACGCCACTCGGATGCGGTGAGAAAACTTCAGAATAAGAGCCGTGGATCGCTACTGAACTTCTTGCGAGAAACCCCTGAAGATTGGAACACCAGAGTTGAGTATGCAAACTGAGATAGAGCAAGTCCAGAAGAGGTCAAGATTTTAATTGACAACATGCTACTTGCAGTTAAGATGAATGCATCGATGCTGTCTGTGCAGGAAATTCATGACCACGTGGCAAAATATGTCCAAATTCCTGATAGCTGGAGAAGCAAAAACTATGCCTTCGAATTCATCCACCGGGTCCCTTCAGACTCCGCATTAGGTGCGGTCCCGGGAATGCCCAAGTTCCGATGTCAACCAGTTGGTGAACCCCTGCTGGGCTTCCCTGAGGGACCGGGGATCCTCCCCTACCAAGGCTGTCCCCCAATGAAGGAAGGGAGGCATGGAAGGAGCATCAGCTGGGCCATCCGACGGTGCCGACCGAGAAAGGGAAGGG
>NW_015165487.1:0-16543 GCF_001447785.1 Gekko japonicus
TGAACCTGGGACCTTCCACTGAGCCACAGGGCCCCTTCCCCCAGCTCCATTTTCAGATTTCTGCAAGCCAAACCTTATTGTTGTGTTCATTGGATGTCCCCTCCTGTGGACAGTATTTGACCTGCAACGTCATCCACCTTGACTCTCAGTGGGGAATGTGGATTATAAATAACGTAACTGTGTATGCTTAGCCTGGGAAAGAGGAGGCCTAGAGGGGACAGGATGGCAGTCTTCCAATATCTGAAGGGCTGTCAAGTGGAATTATTATTATTTGTTCAATTCATATTTATTCAGTTTATACCCCTCCCTCCCCGCGAACGGGCTCAGGAAGATGGAGCGGATCTATTCTCTCTTGCTCCAGATTGCAAGACTAGATCTAATGGGTGGAAATGACAAGGGAGTCGATACCATAAATATCAGTAGCGACTTCTAACTGTCAGAGTGGTTGAGCAGTGGAACAGTCTGCCTCGGGAGGTGGTGGAGGCTCCGTCGTTGGACATTTTCAAGCGGAGGCTGGATGACCATCTTTTGGGTATGTTGTAAGGCTATCTTTCGGCTCTGCTCCTGCAGAGTGCAGGGGGTTGGACTAGATGACCTGCAAGGTCCCTTCCAACTCTAACATTCTACGATTCTATGATTCTTATGGGTTCTGCATTCTTCCAAGACCTTCTTCACCACTTAGGACATGATCTGTAGGACCTGAGAACAACATAGTCAGTGTCTGCTGCTCCTCTTCCAGGCTGCCCCCCCCTTTCTGAATTTCCCTCCCCCAGAGTTTCACTGGAGGCCTCATCCACACTCCACTGAGATTCAGCTCCTGAGCTATTCTGGCTTCCTGGAAACATTTTGCTAGAGGGATCCCCAACCTTTTTGAGCCTGTGGGCACCTTTGGAATTCTAACACAGGGTGGCGGGCACAACCACAACATGGCTGCCAAAGGAGGTGTTAAAAGATTTCCCTTGCTTGAAAGCCAGACGACTCTGACTCTAGGGGTGCGGTGCTCATCTCTGTTTCCAAGCCAAAGAGCCAGCACTGTCCGAAGACTTCTCCATGGTCATGTGGCCAGCATGACTAAACGCCGAGGCGCAGGGAATGCTGTTCCTTACCCGCCGAAGTGGTACCTATTGATCTACTTGCAATTTTTTGCTTTTGAATTGCTAGATTGGCAGGAGCTGGGGCCAGAGACAAGAACTTACTCCATCACGCAGCATTCGGGTCTCGAACTGCCAAATCACAGACCTTCTAGTCTGCAGCCCAACACCTTAACCTCTGAGCCACTGTGGCCCCATAACAGGAGGTGGACCTAACCACAAAAGAGGTGCTGCAGGAGGCAGAGTTACATACACAGATGAAGCCCCAGTGCAAGGGAAACGGGGGTAGCTTAAAAAATGCAATGGAAAAGAGGAGGGAGAGAGAATAAAACCGACACGATGGTGGCAGCTACCACTGGAACATTACTTTCATCAGCTCGGCCGATTGGAATGCCAGTGTCCAATCAGAAGGCCAGTTATGCAAGTTCCTGACCTGGCTCCACCCACTTTCTAACAGAACTTGGCGGGCGCCACGTTGGGGATCCCTGGGCTAGATACTCTTGGGACGAGATCGAGAAACCCTCATTCCTTTCTAATAAGGGCAATTAGTACGGGTTGGATCCTGCAGATACATTCTGCTCATGGAGCACTTCTACCAGCACAGGGTACTTTCCCCTTTGAGGAGGAGGAGGAGATTGGATTTATACCCTGCCCTTCATCACCCGAAGAAGTCTCAGAGCAGCTTACAATCTCCTTTCCCTTCCCCTGCCCACAACAGACACCCTGTGAGGTAGGTGGGGTGGAGAGAGCTCTTTCCAGAGCTGCCCTTGAGAGAACAGCTCTGACAGAACTTGTGACTGACCCAAGGTCACCCAGCATGCTGCATGTGGAGGAGTGGGGAATCAAACCCAGTCCTCCCAGATTAGAGTCTGCGCTCCTAACCACTACACCAAACTAGCCTCTCACCTGCTCAGGAGGAAAGACCCACCGTGGCCCAACAGACCCATGAGTCCGAGTCCTGTGTTCTTCCAACCATGGACTTCCCCTTCGTTTGGAGGAGCCTGTAAGTTTGTCTCTGTTTCACCCCTTGGCCACACATTTATCAGTAGATATAGCCCTTGACTTCCCTCCCCTTTCTTCCCCTCTGGGGATAGCGTGGGGGAGAGGGGGGCTACATTTCCTGCTTTGTCAGTGCTCTGAAAGGTAAAATATTGTTTTGCTCCGACCGGCCTGTGGTTAGGGGTGCTCAGAGGAGACTGGACCACATCAGAAAATACAGGCTTTGATCTTCAGCACACCTGCCCCCCCCCCACGGGCAAATTCCAGAGGGGAATAATAAGAGTCTTGTGCCAAATTAAAGACTAACTTGCAAATGGGCAAAATGCACCTGCATCCAATGCTCCCTCTAAACTGTGGAGTCTTGTGAGCAGAAATTCTACTCTGTGAACTACGGGCATTAAAGTTGTAAGCGAGCGATTTGGCGACTGCATAGATTAGTTTGCTCTGGAGCCTGAGCTAAGACAAACATGTGTGAGCCGGAGGTTAAAGAACTGTGAGCTAGCTCACACTAACTCAGCTTAGAGGGAACACTGCCTGCATCCCCCTTTGTAGCCCCCACTTTGTGGAACGGCCTGACGGAGGAGGTCAGAGGAGCTCTCCCTTTCCTGGCTTTCCGCAAAATACACAAAATTGATCTATTCCAGAGGGCTTTCCTGTGCAGGTAAACAGGGTTGTGCTGTACAAAATGCTTCACAGTTACTCGGATAAATTAATAGGGACTGTGATCTTTACTACTGCTGTGTACATAAGAACATAAGAACATAAGAACATAAGAGATGCCAATGTTGGATCAGGCCAAAGGCCCATCCAGTCCAACACTCTGTATCCCACAGTGGCCAGAAATACCAGTGCCATCAGGAGGTCCACCAGTGGGGCCAGGACATTAGAAGCCCTCCCACTGTTGACCCCCCCCAAGCACCAAGATGACAGAGCATCACTTGCCCCAGAGTCCCTATCTATACCTTGTGGCTAATAGCCACTGATGGACCTCTGCTCCATATGCTTATCTAATTCCCTCTTGAAGCCGTCCATGCTTGTAGCCGCCACCACTTCCTGTGGCAGTGAATTCCAAGTGTTAATCACTCTTTGGGTGAAGAAGTACTTCCTCTTATCCGTTCTAACCCGACCGCTCAGCAATTTCATGGAGTGCCCACGAGTTCTTGTATTGTGAGAAAGGGAGAAAAGTACCTCTTTCTCTACCTGCTCTTTCCCATGCATAATCTTATAAACCTCAATCATGTCACCCCTCAGTCGTCGTTTCTCCAAGCTAAAGAGCCCTAAGCGCCTTAACCGTTCCTCATAGGGAAAGTGTTCCAACCCTTTTATCATTCGAGTTGCTCTTTTCTGCACTTTTTCACGCTGTGTAGGATCACACTATCTAATTTTTGCACTGCTTAATCTTTCACGTTAATACTTATGTCACGCTTCAGTTCTGTCTTTTAGATTTCCGGTTCATTCCAGACTTCTGCGGTCCTAGTAACCAGTGTTCCCTCTAAGCTGGAGAGTCCTGTGAGCAAAAATTCTACTTTGTGAGCTACTGGCATTAAAGTTGTGAGCGAGCCATTCAGCTACTGCATACATTAGTTTGCTCTGGAGCCATCCTTCCTGAGCTAAGACAAAAATGTGTGAGCCGGAGGCTAAAGAACTGTGAGCTGGCTCACACTAACTCATCTTAGAGGGAACACTGGTCCTAACCCTATTGCATTGGTTATGGATTGTACTGGACTCACGCTGTGTGATCTCCCTGGGGTCCCTGTGAGAAATGGGGACTATAAATAAGTCAATACATAAAATATTACGGAACATTTTTGGAAGCCAGAGGCCTCTTCACCTGAAGCATTTCCCTCACACAGGGGAGACAAACGTGGTTTGGACCCAAGTGGCGGGTTGTGGCATCCTCCTTATTGGGGAGACTGTTTCTCCTTTAAACCACACTGTGTACATGAACTTTGTAGATTTCCACTGCCACCAGGAATTAAAAATTCCAAGTCCCTCTCTTTTGGTAAAATGACCCAGTGTCTGGGCACTTCAGAGGACTATGTGCCCCTGAGGAAGGACTGTTCTGGTTGCTGGGATAAGTTTAAACAAATAATGATTTATTTATAAAAGAACAAAATAGGTTTCTCGGTATTTTTGAACTGTTGTCGAAGAAAGAAAATATAACTGACGAGGCTTGGCATCACACACAGTCTCTCGTACACCAAAACTCAACTCTGACAGGCTTATCTCTCTCACACATAGCCACACAAGCTGAACTCTCTTGCTCATATAGCCACACAGGCTGAACTTTCTCTCATATAGCCACACAGGCTGAACTAAACTCCAACTGCTTCCTCTGTCATACAGATTCTCACGCAAAACTCTCCACACTGGTCTCTTCGTGAACACTGAATCACCTCAGAGACATCTCTCCTCCCACATTCTCAGTCATCAGCCAATCACATCACACTTATCTCCCTCTATCACTCTCCTTACATTACTGCAGTCACACTAAACATTTAAAGAAACACACACGGGTCTTCTGCACATGTGGAAAATTTGACAGTAAGAGTTGTACAATGGTGGAATGGGCTGCCTCGGAAGGTGGTGAGCCTCCCCCTCCCTGGCAGTCTTCAAGCAGAGTCTGGACATAACCTGTAGTGTATGCTGACCACCACCGGGGGCCAGCGGACAGCCAGAGCTTGACTCTGGAAGAACAGTAGGGACTAGGCTCCTAGTCCCTCCACTGGGGAGCCAATGGGAACCGTGGCGGGAGATTCAAACCCACCTATGGTGACCAGGGGTGTGTCCCCAGGGATGTATATAGTTGGCCTGCCGGCCGTTTGTCCTTGCTCATGTTATGTTCCTAATAAAGCGTGCTATGCACCACGTCGTTGTCTGTCGTCTATCCATGCGGCTACCCACTACATAACATAACCCATGTCAGGGATGCTCTAGGGCAGTGATGGCGAACCTTTCAGAGACCGAGTGCCCAAACTGCGACCCAAAACCCACTTATTTATCGCAAAGTGCCAACACCGCAATTTAACCTGAATACTGTTTTACTTTAGAAAAAACAACTCATACATTAACTTAAGATGATCCAAACAAAGTAAGGAAAGCAATTCCAAATGCTTTCATTTACTTAAAATTATTTGGCAGATAATTCGACACTTTAATGATGGTCTGGGCCTGGCTGGGGCAATGGCACGCGTGCCCACAGAGAGGGCTCTTGAGTGCCACCTCTGGCACCCGTGCCATAGGTTCGCCACCACTGCTCTAGGCTGGTCCTGCACTGAGCAGGGGGTTGGATTAGAAGGCCTGTAGGGCTCCTTCTAACTCTGTGATTCTATGATTCTACCACACCCAGGGTGATATAGGCCTCAATCTTTCCGTCAGGAAAGGATAACTTTCCAAGGGTGGCGAATTCCTCTTCTTTACACGTAGGAGCCTTTGGCTGTGCGATTCCCTCATCTGATTTCTGGGGAAGGGCAGAAATGTCCCTATTGGCCGTTCTCAGGAGGGCATCCATAATCAATTATTATTTCGGAGGCTAGCCAGGTGACACATTGAGAGAGGGCTTTCTCAGTCCTGGCACCAAGATTCCCAACCCTGGGCAATGTTCCCTCTAAGCTGTGGAGTCTTGAGAGCAAAAATTCTACTTGTTGAGTTACTGCCATTAAAGCTGTGAGCGAGCGATTTGGCTCCTGCATAAATTAGTTTGCTCTGGAGCCCTCCTTCCTGAGCTAAGACAAAAATCTGTGAGCTGGAGGCTAAAAAACTGTGAGCTTACTCACACTAACTCAGCTTAGAGGGAACACTGCCCCTGGGATATTAATTTTGTCCCCTTCTATCACCGGTTAAGTCTTGTTTTGTTCCACCTCGTATTTCCTCTGTTATCCCTCCTCCCTGCCTCTTTTCAGTTGCCGTTTTGAGTCTTACGTGTGTATTTGAGCTCTGAACTTGACTGTTCATACAATGTGGGGTTTTTTGGTTTATGTTTGTTACAAATGTTAGGCTCCTTAGTACCCCTGATTGGGCGGAAAACTGGGATATAAATGTTGTAAGTAAATAAACAGATAATGCTGAATTTATGCAATACTATTTGCTAATACGGGGAAATATTTTCAGGAGACCACTGAAGTGATACTTCTTCAGAGATATGTCTCTCTATGGCCACATTCAGAGCAAGGATTTCCCATGTTTCAGATACCCAACTGGTCCATTTTTTTTTTCATGTTTCCAAATGATATTGTCCTCTGTTTCTGCACAGGAGATGTGGTGGTGGCTACAAGCACAGACAACTTCAGAAGGGGATCTATCAGTTTATCAGTGGCTATTAGCCACAAGATATAGGTTGAGTGTGCCGCATTTTTTTTTAACCAAAATATTTTTATTCGTTTTAGGAGACCCGAGCGTGCCGCATGACGGAGTGAGCTCCCGTCTCTAGTTCCAGCTCCTGCCAACCTAGCAGTTCGAAAGCAAGAAATTGCAAGTAGATAAATAGGTACCACTTCGGTGGGAAGGTAACAGCGTTCCGTGCGCCTTGGTGTTTAGTCATGCCGGCCACATGACCACGGAAATGTCTTCGGACAGCGCTGGCTCTTCGGCTTTGAAACGGAGATGAGCACCGCAACCCTAGAGTCGGATTCGACTGGCTTTCGAGCAAGGGAACCTTTACCTTTACCTATAGATGGAGACCTCTGTCTGGGGCAGTGATGCTCTATATTCTTGGTGCTTGGGGGGCAACAGTGGGAGGACTTCTGCTGTTCTGGCCCCGCTGGTGGACCTCCTGATGGCACCTGGGTTTTGGCCACTGTGTGACACAGAGTGTTGGGACTTCATGGGCTACTGGCCTGATCCAACATGGCTTCTCTTACGTTCTTATGTTCACACATACACAAATCTGCTGTATTTTAACCCTGTAATGAAACGTTTCCTGGTCAAGACAGTTTCTTGTACTTGAAGGGGAAAGTGTCACCGTTGCATTTCAGTGAAATGCTAGTCAATTACTCCTTTCATTTGTTGACGACCACAAAGGGCCCAGTACCCAGAAAAAGTTAACACAGCACAAGAGAATTGCCCGCCTTTTATGCAAGAGTGGAGGGAATCCTTGAAAGCTCTGCAGATATGAGGGTGGGATTTTTGTAAGTTGAAAGTATTGCGTTATTCCTATCCAGCATTACTCATGCTCGTTTTTTTTAATGAACAGAAGGGGATCACTCAGAGCTCAGCCAGCCTTTTAGGGAGGAGGGAGAGGATTGTTGGAGGTGCCTGCAAACACATGGAGTTTCTTAAAAACGTTTCATTGAAGGCAGGGGTCATTTCGTAGAAAAAGAGGTGCAGGAGCTCATTAGCATAACTCATTAGCATAACGCCATACCCCCTGACATCACCAGAAATGTGTCAGAAGGCAACACCCACCACTCAGGCTCCACTGGACTGTTTTGGATTGCTAGCTATTGGGGGGGACGTGCAGATCTGTCCTCACAGAGGAGGGAGAGCTTGTACCTGAATAAAACTTGGTCTTCAAGGTGCCACCTAAAGGTGCCACCGGGGGGCTTTGCGGTTTACCTGGCTGCTTCTTGCTCTGACTTAAGGCTGCTGGGAGTGGGGGGTGGGGCTTGTTCCATGTGCCCGCCCCCTGGGCTTTTTACTGCCGGAGCTCCGCTCCTGTGCGCTCCTCCAGGAAATGACCCCTGATTGAAGGTACAGCGTTGCCCACGCTTCTCAAAACATATTTTTTTTAAAGTTAAAACAGGGTGGGCAAAGAATCCTGAGGATCACATGAGAACAGGATTGGGGGCCTTCAATGTGCATCAGGTGTGGACGGGAAACCACAGGAGAGAAAACAGAATGCCCAGGTCTGTCTGGAGTCTCCGGGGCAAAGCCAATTGCACACAGAATCATATGAGCAGCCAAAGTACCATGGAAAATCGCGCGAAACAGCTAATACTGCAACCAAAGCTGTGGAGTCTTGTGAGCAAAAATTCTACTTTGTAAGCTACTGGCATGAAAGTTGTGAGCGAGCAATTTGGCTACGGCATCAATTAGTCTGCTCTGGAGCCCTCCTTCCTGAGTGAAGGCAAAAATGTGTGAGCCGGAGGCTAAAAAACTGAGCTGGCTCACACTCACTCAGCTTAGAGGGAACATTGATTGCAACTAGCTTTTGAGACGTGGTAGGAAGAAACTGTCCCTAGAACTACAGCCACTCAGGCCTGCGTTTGTATTCTGTTTTCATGGGATTAACTGACGGCGTTTGCAACACAGCAGTGAATGGACACCGCGTCCTTGGTGGCGGGCCGATCCTTTCCCACCCGCGGGATCCTTGCCGGGTTGCCGTATTTCTTCCCTGGCATTGCTCATGTGCCTTAATAAAAACAAGGCGGGGGGGAACTGACAGTTTCAGGTCAACCTTCAGGTCAACCTGTAGTAGCTGAGAAGGCGGGGACCCTACAAGCAAATGACGGCGACTGTGTACCTTTCCAGTTTCAGTCTGTGGTGATCAGGCGCCCTGGAATTGGTACCCTCCAACCCTTCGAAATTCACAATCCAGTCCCCTAAAAGACAAAGGTGCCTCCAAGGAGCTCTAGTAATATCCTTCCCAAGTACTGAAACTAAGGAAGCTGTTTGGGACCCACTATTTTGTATTGGGGCACACTATTAAACAGAAGCGAAATGCATTCGAGCGTGTCCAGAAGAGGGCAACCAGGATGGTAAGAGGGTTGGAATCCAAGTCTTACACAGAAAGGCTGAAAGAGTTGGGTCTGTTTAGCCTGAGAAAGAGAAGAGGAGAGGAGGAGGAGGAGGAGATTGGATTTATACCCCACCCTTCACTACCCAAAGGTGTCTCAGAGCGGCTTACAAACTCCTTTCCCTTCCCCTCCCCACAACAGACACCCTGTGAGGTAGGTGGGGCTGAGAGAACACTTGACAGAAACTGCTCTTTTTCAAGGACAGCTGTGCCAGAGTTATGGCTTGCCCAAGGTCATCCAGCCAGGTGCAAGTGGAGGAGTGGGGAATCAAACCCGGTTCTCCCAGATTAGAGTCCACACACTTAACCACTACACCAAACTGGCTCTCAAACTGGCTTCGAGGGGGCATGATTGCAGTCTTCCAATATCTGAAGGGCTGTCAAGTAGAATTATTATTATTTATTCAATTTATATTTATTCAATTTATACCTCACCCTCCCCACGAATGGGCTCAGGAAGATGGAGTGGATTTGTTCTCTCTTGCTCCGGATTGCAAGACTAGATCTAATGGGTGAAAACGACAAGGGAGTCGTTACCGGCTAAAAATCAGGAGAGACTTCCTAACTGTAAGAGTGGTTGAGCAGTGGGACAGACTGCCTCGGGAGGGGGTGGATGCTCCTTCGCTGGATGTTTTCAAGCGGAGGGTGGACGACCATCTTTTGGATATGCTGTGGGGCTATCTTTCGGCGATGCTCCTGCAGAGTGCAGGGGGTTGGACTAGATGACCTGCAAGGTCCCTTCCAACTCTAACATTCTATGATTCTATGGTTCATTCTGGGTGAAGAAAAGCACAGTCCCTGCTGGGCACGCCGGACACAAGAACGAGATCCCAGCCAACCAGGTGTGACCGAAAAGCAGCATTTCTCTTTAATTGTGAAAATGTGCTAGCATTCAGCGCAACCAAAGGAAAACAGGTCCCTTTCGTCCATTGTGTCTTTAAAAACTGTTTTCATTCTTATTTGGGTTTTTTTTCCCTCCATCTCATCGATACCTTTCATTCCCCTGAGCACCACAATCCAGTTCCCATTCAGTGCACTGGATCAACTCCAAAAAACGTACAAGAGAGAGTGTGTGAGAGAAAGGGAGAGAGAGAGAGAATGAGGAACAAACCGAGCTGAAAGCGAGGCCAACCAAGAAAGCTTCCCACACAGAGAGTGAGAGTCCAGCTTTTAGCACAGCAAAAGAAGAACAGCAAAGAGACAGAAAGACAGAGACAATGAGATTGCCGGTGGCTTTCTTGGCCTTCTCCCTCCCACCTTTGGTTCAAGAGCTGAAAAACCGTCGCCCGCGGCAGCACCGGAACCCATGGCTCTGTCCATCCAAGGGTCATCTCAAGGCCCTCTTCCAGAGGAGTCCCGGCAACGTCCGCTTCCGAAAATTGATCTCCCAGCTGCCGGCCACGTCCAGCGCCTGCGGTCACATCACGGTGTGGGCTGCCATGGACCCTGACGCGCCCAGCAGCTCCGTAGCCCACGAAAGGAAGGGGAGAGAGGTTCTTTGGTCAAGCGCGTGATTGTTTCAAATCGTGTGGGTAAGGGGAAGTAAGCCGGACGTGGCCTCTCTACCGTTGCCCATCCCGCCGGCCGTTCCCACCACCGCGGGGAAATCCAGCAGTGCCATTAAGTGCCCGGATAACCGTCGGCCTGTATTGCTGCAGTCCCCCCCCTCCAGGGCCGTCCCCAGAGTCCGCCCCACCCATTGGCACATCTTCAAGAACATGAGGTAGATGAAGTCAGTCCCTTCTTTGGTAATTTGAGGGTCTTGTGCTAGCACGAAATAGGTTCCCCGGCCGCCCACCCACCCAGTGGTTCGAGAGGAGACAAAACCCAACCGCCTCCTCCGAGAGGACCATGCTGAGAGACAGCCCGTCCCGCCCCTCCCTGCAAGAACGACGTAAGGAAAGTGTGCCAGGGGGGTGAGCCGTGTGCCTGTTCCCTGATGGGGCTCCAGTGTCCATCACGACAGAGAGGGGATCTGGGGAAGGAGAGGCATGTGCACGGGGCCATGGGGGCAGATGGAGGGTGGGGAACTAGGAGGATCACAGCCAGGGAAGAGGGAAACAAGGTTATCCATCCGTTCCCGCCATGGAGGGAGAGCCATCCCCTAAGTCTCCCCCATGCATCAATTTAGACTCTGTCCCACGAGAAGAAGAAGATTGGATTTCTACCCCGCCCTTCACTACCCGAAGGAGTCGCCTTTCCCTTCCCCTCCCCACAACAGTCACCCTTGTGAGGTAGGTGGGGCTGAGAGAGCTCTTTCGAGGACTGCTCTTGAGAGAACAGTCCTGAGAGAACTTGTGACTGACCCAAGGTTGCACCGGCAGCTGCATGTGGGGGAGAGTGGGGAATCAAACCCGGTTCTCCCAGATTAAAGTCTGCGCACTTAACCACTACGCCAAACTGGCTCTCGACACTAATCACCACATCCTAGGGTTGTCAGCTTCCAGGTAGGGTCTGGGGATTGCCCAGAACTGCTCTCCAGACTACGGAGATCAGTTCCCCTGGAGGGAACGGCTGCTTTGGAGGGTGGACTCCAGGGCATTGCGCCCCACTGAGGTCCATCCTTTCCCCAAACCCTGTTCTCCCAGGGACCCTCCCCCCAAATCTCCAGGAATCTCCCAGCTGAAGAGTTGGCAGCCTTACAATCTCCAGTTCCACTCGAGGAACTGCCCCCCCATGTGCTTTCTGCCTCTAAAGCCTCCATCTCCTCCCTGCTCAGTCCAACTTCGATGCCTCCCACCAGATCCCACCTCCGTGCCCAAACGTCTCCGCGAGGCTCATCAGTCATTCTCCACTCTGAACTGGATGGTCTCCTGTCCTCCCTGGTGCCAGATGTTCCGGGAACTCCAATCCCCAGAATGCACTGGGGCAGGGCAGGAGAAGGGGAAAGACGGAGGCGCCCCTCTCGGGCTTCGCACCCTGCACCTGCCCACCCCGCTGCCCTTTCGGCACCGCCGCCATGTCTTCCGGCACTCTGCTTTCCTCACGCCCCACATTTTATAGGCTTGCCACCCTCCAGGTGGGGCCTGGAGACCTCATTACAGCTGATACCCGGACTGCAGAGATCAGTTCCCCCGGAGGAAATGGCTGCTTTGGAGGGTGGCCTCTATGGCACGGTACCCTGCCGAAGCCCCTCCCCTCCCCAAACCCCGCCCTCCCCAGGCTCCACCCCCAAATCTCCAGGTATTTCTCAGCCCTCAGGGAAGTTGGCAGCTTATCAGCTCCTCCAGCCATGGCTGCTTCAAGGTGGGAACCACCTGCCAACCACAAGCCCCTCCGGCTAGGGTCTTATCCCCACTGGGGAGCTGGAGGGAGGAGGAGAGTGGGGTGGGGTGGGGTGGGGGGAGAGATGAGAGAGGAGCACGTGCGTCCTGGGCTTCAGAGCATGCTGCGTGGACCGTGTGGGGCTACAGACGTGAAAAAAGGGGACGGCGGCCTCAGAGAAGAGGGAGAAGTGTGCGTGCCGCTCCTCATGCCCCGCGTCTTCTCTGGCGTTGAAACCGAGTCCAGAATGGGGCCCTCCAGAGTCACCGGGAAGGAAGGCGCAGCGGCCGGAGACCTGGTCGAACCCCCTCGGGAGGCCTGCCCCGCCTCCCTTCTGGGAGGCCTCTCCAAAGCGTCCTTCTTCCGCCTCCATTCCAGAGCCTCTCCACCTGTCCGCTACTCCGAAATCCCCCAGCCCCTGGCTGCAAAGAGGCGGGGGCCGCCTGGCACCTGACTGCAGGAGCCGCAAGAGAAGGGATGCCCTTTGCTGGCTCTCGCGGGGGGTCGTCGAAGCACAGCCCTGCAGTCTGAGACGAGGGGGTGGAGGAGGAGGCTCTCGGATCGGCCCCTTCATGCCGAGGTGCTGGCCGGAGCCTGGCCGCGTGACGCCGTGGACAGCAGTTGGCTCTGTGACGTCATGGGGCTGCTGTGGCCGTGCGCGCCCCCGGCGCTGCCTGTGACGCTGGATCTCCGGGCAAACAGCACACCTGTCGGGGCGAGAGAGACCAGAGAGTTATGCTGGAGGCAAGCCAGCTCCTATGGCGCCAGGAACAAAACCAGAGACACTCCGCGGCCTGCAGAACACGGGAGCACCTCAGTCCTCAATGTCCTGCTTTCTTAGTGGGGGAAAAGGAAAAACTTCCTTGGCCACCGAGTGATTAAAATGTGGGATCTGTTGCCAGAAGACGTGATAATGGCGAGAGGCGTAGAGGCCTTTCAAAGGGGATCAGACAGATTCATAGAGGAGAGGTCTATCAGTGAGTAGCAGAAGAAGAAGAGATTGGACTTAGACCCTGCCCTTCACTCAGAGTGGTTTACAATCCCCTCCCCTCCCCACAACAGACACCCTGTGAGGTAGGCGGGACTGAGAGAGCTCTTTTGAGAACTGCTCTTGAGAGAACTGTGAATGACCCAAGGCCACCCAGCTGTGGAGGAGGAGGAGGGAATCAAACCCGGTTCTCCCGATTAGAGTCCGCCATGCTTAACCACTACACCAAACTGGTACGAGCCAAGGTGACAAAAGGGAATTTCCACGTCCAGAGGCAATAACCCCTGAATCCCAGAGCCAGGAGGGAAGGCCTCAGCCTCTCTGCCCTGTTGTTGGCCCTTCAGAGGAACTGGTTGGCCCCTGTGTGAGACAAGATGCTGGACTAGAGGGACTATTGATTTGATCCAGCAGGGCTCATCCGAGGTTCTTCTCAGGGGAAGGCCTCGGCCTCTCTGCCCTCTTGTTGGCCCTCCAGAGGAACCGGTTGGCCCCTGTGTGAGACGGGATGCTGGACTGGGTGGACCACTGCTCTGATCCAGCAGGGCTATTTTGATGTTCTTATGAAGGCCTCGGCCTCCATGCCCTGTTGTTGGCCCTCCGGAGGAACTGGTTGGCCACTGTGTGAGACAAGATGCTGGACTAGAGGGACTATTGATTTGATCCAGCAGGGCTCATCCGAGGTTCTTCTCAGGGGAAGGCCTCGGCCTCTCTGCCCTCTTGTTGGCCCTCCAGAGGAACCGGTTGGCCCCTGTGTGAGACGGGATGCTGGACTGGGTGGACCACTGCTCTGATCCAGCAGGGCTATTTTGATGTTCTTATGAAGGCCTCGGCCTCCATGCCCTGTTGTTGGCCCTCCGGAGGAACTGGTTGGCCACTGTGTGAGACCGAACGCTAGACTAGATGGATCATTGGTCTGATCCAGCAGGGCTCTTCTGACGTTCTTATCACTGGAAGGCCTCTCTGCCCTGTTGTTGGCCCTCCAGAGGAACTGGTTGGCCGCTGTGTGAGACGGGATGCTGGACTAGATGGACCATGGCCCCGATCCAGCAGGGTTCTTCCTATGTTCTTATGCAACACTGAACCATAGCATGATAGCCTGGGGGCACTGCAGAATGGGTACCACTGGCCACCATAAGATTTCAAGAGCAGAGGGCACAAATTAGTTAAAAGCGCATTACATACACTTTTCACACTGAATCTAGTTTAAAGTTCGGTAAAAAGTATTTGCTGTTCTTATATATTGTAACAAATCTATAAGGGTACAATGTGTTTAGTGATTTTGATATTGTGATTCATTCTTGATGATTCATTCTTGATGATGTTTCTATATTGGTGAAAAACAATAAAAATATTTTTTTAAAAGAGTAAAAGGTAAAGGTTCCCTTGCTCGAAAGCCAGTCGAGTCCGACTCTAGGGTTGCAGTGCTCATCTCCATTTCAAAGACAAAGAGCCAGTGCTGTCCAAAGACATCACTGTGGTCATGTGGCCGGCATGACTAAATACCAAGGCGCACAAAACGCTGTTACCTTCCCACCGAAGTGGTACCTATTTATCTACTTGCAATTTCTTGCTTTCGAACTGCTAGGTTGGCAGGAGCTGGAACTAGAGCGGGAGCTCACTCCATCATGCGGCACCCGGGTCTCGAACTGCTGAACTACTGACCTTCCACAGCCTGCAGTTCAGCGTCTTAACCACTTGAGCCACCGCAGCTCCTAAAAGGTAAAGGTTCCCTAACTCGAAAGCCAGTCAAATCCAACTCTAGGGTTGTGGTGCTCATCTCTGTTTCAAAGCCAAAGAGCCAGCGCTGCCCGAAGACGTTTCCGTGGTCATGTGGCCGGCATGACTAAACACCGAGGCGCACGGAACGCTGTTACCTTCCCACCGAAGCGGTACATATTTATCTCCTTGCAATGTCTTGCTTTCGAACTGCTAGGTTGGCAGGAGCTGGAACTAGAGACGGGAGCTCACTCCGTCATGCGGCACACTCGGGTCTCGAACAGCCGAACTACCGACCTTCCACAGCCTGCAGTTCAGCGCCTTAACCACTTGAGCCACTTGAGTAGAGGGCAGGAAATGGACCTGCACAGGGGTGACCAGAGGATGGCCTCCCCCACAATTTGAGGCATGTTGATACGGCATGTTGAGGCATGTTGATACCCCCCATCTCAGCCCAGCGGAGGGGAAACAAGGAACCTCTATAGGGCAGCCATGGGCAAGTGGCAGAAGCGCCTTCAAGTGGCAGAAGCCAACTCATGCCAACCCCTCATAGGGTTTTCAGATCAAGAGAAGAGCAGAGGTGCTTTGCTATCGCCTGCCTATGCACCGTGACCCCGGACTTCTTCCTCGGTGGTCTCCAGTGTTCCCTCTAAGCTGAGTTAGTGTGAGGCTAGCTCACAGTATTTTAGCCTCCGGCTCACACATTTTCATCTTGGCTCAGGAAGGAGGGCTCCAGAGCAAACACATTCATGCAGCAGCCAAACCGCTCGCTCACAACTTTAATGCCAGTAGCTCACAAAGTAGGATTTTTGCTCACAGGACTTTACAGCTTAGAGGAAGCATTGGTGGTCTCCCATCCAAGTACTTACCGGGGCCGACCCTGCTTAGCTTCTGAAGTCAGACGAGATTGGGCCGGCCTGGGCCATTCAAATGAGGACAAAAGACACACCGGGATTGTGCTCGCCTGGGCAATTCAGATGGCTAACCGTGAAACAGAGACTTGGGAAATCTATCTTTGGTGAGAGATTATGATGTTATGATAATAACTAATTTACTAATATAGAACAATGTGAAAAACAAGAACTCTACAAGTATATTGTTTTACTAACTCTTTTCATACTAATATTAAGGTTAACATAAAGGGGTCTCCCACTCTTGGGTTTTTAGTTAGTGTGGGTTTCTTTCCTTTATCCATAGTTGTAGTTCCCCTTCCTATATTTTTCTTTGTAGTTTGTAGTCTTATTGAAAAAATAAAAGCTCACAAGACTTTGCAGCTTAGAGGGAGCATTGGTGGTCTCCCATCCCTGCTTAGCTTCTGAAGTCGGATGAGATTGGGCCGGCCGGGGCCATCCAAATGAGGACAAAAGACACACCGGGATTGGGCTCCCCTGGGCAATTCAGACGGCTAGCCACGAAACAGAGACTTGGGAAATCTATCTTTGGTGACCCGAATCAATTTGAAATATATTTGCCACTATATATAATTTATTTTATTTCCAATATGGGAATTCCAGAGGGGAGGAGGAAGCCAATAATCCACCTGGTCCAGCGCTCTGGTTCACACCGTGGCCGTCCAGGTGCTCCTCGGAGTTCCAGCAACAGAGCAGAAAGGTCTAGGCTACCCCCACCCCAGCACGAGTATTCAGAGTTATTTTGCTTCTGAACACGGGGGCTTGATGTAGTCCTCCCAGCTCTTATTCCCTGATGGACCCTCTGCCTCTGTGGCTGGGCCAAACCTTCCGTGAAGGTCAT
>NW_015165488.1:0-666 GCF_001447785.1 Gekko japonicus
CCACTTAGCCACAGCTCCTCCCCAGTCCATGGTACAGATCTCCCCGTTTGTCCCACCTTTTCCTCCCCAGGAAAGGCTGGAAGGCATAAGGATGCATTGAGCCCTCGGACACAAACAGCCATCACAGAGTACTGCTGTCTGCAACATTTGTGTTTGCTGTTTCCCAACATTTATTTCTTCCTACCTCTGGGGAGCTGCGGTGGCTCAAGTGGTTAAGACGCTGAACTGCAGGCTGTGGAAGGTCAGTAGTTCAGCGGTTCAAGACCCGGGTGCCGCAAGACAGGGTGAGCTCCTGTCTCTAGTTCCAGCTCCTGACAACCTAGCAGTTCGAAAGCAAGAAATTGCAAGTAGATAAATAGGGACCACTTCGGTGGGAAGGTAACAGCGTTCCGTGCGCCTTGGTGTTTAGTCATGCCGGCCACATGACCACGGAAACGTCTTCGGACAGCGCTGGCTCTTCGGCTTTGAAACGGAGATGAGCACCGCAACCCTAGAGTCGGATTCGACTGGCTTTCGAGCAAGGGAACCTTTACCTTTACCTTACCTCTCAGAAAGTAAGAACTAAGGTGTGTGTGCCAAGTCAGCGTAGGGTGCATCGGCCTGCAGCTTTCTCACTGAAGCGCAATATATATTAATGACCTTTATTGCCGAAAGGAAAGGCATTTA
>NW_015165488.1:879-10933 GCF_001447785.1 Gekko japonicus
TGTTAATTCAAGCATGGCTGGACCCAATCCAGAGAAACCGAAGACGGCAATAACAGCTCTCAGAGGGTGTGGGGCCCATTCATGCAGTCGGCTCCCGCGAACTGCCAAAGCCTCGGGCCTGCCACGAACTGCTTTTAAGCACTTTTCCAGCCTGCTTCTATGTTAATGACCGTTTTACCCTGCTGGTTCTGAAGAAATATACCACAATGGGTTTATTGCTGAGATGCTGAGTTTCATGGGATTGTTTTGGAGGAGGAGGAGGAGGAGGAGGAAGAGGAGAAGAAGAAGAGAGGAGACTGGATTTATACCCCGCCCTTCACTACCCAAAGGAGTTTCAGAGCGGCTTACAATCTCCTTTCCCTTCCCCTCCCCACAACAGACACCCTGTGAGCAGTGTTCCCTCTAAGCTGAGTTGGTGTGAGCTAGCTCACAGTTTTTTAGCTTCCAGCTCATACATTTTGTCTTCGCTCAGGAAGGATGGCTCCAGAGCAAGCTAATTTATGCAGCAGCCAAATCACTGGCTCACAACTTCAATGCCAGTAGCTCACAAAGTAGACTTTTTGCTCACAAGACTCCACAGCTTAGAGGGAACATTGCGGGTAGGTGGGGCTGAGAGACCTCTTTCCAGAACTGTCCTTGAGAGAACACCTCTGAGGCCACACCAGCAGGTGCAAGTGGAGGAGTGGGGAATCAAACCCCGTTCTCCCATATTAGAGTCCGCACGGTGGCTCAAGTGGTTAAGATGCTGAACTGCAGGCTGTGGAAGGACGGTAGTTCAGCCGTTCAAGACCCGAGTGTGCCGCATGACGGAGTGAGCTCCCGTCTCTAGTTCCAGCTCCTGTCAACCTAGCAGTGCGAAAGCAAGAAATTGCAAGTAGATAAATAGGAACCACTTCAGTGGGAAGGGAACAGCGTTCCGTGCGCCTTGGTGTTTAGTCATGCCGGCCACGTGACCACGGAAACGTCTCTGGACAGCGCTGTCTCTTCGGCTTTGAAACGGAGATGAGCACCGCAACCCTAGAGTCGGATTCGACTGGCTTTAGAGCAAGGGAAGCCTTTACCTTTACCTTACTTAACCACTACACCAAACTGTCCTTTATTATGGATACTATTGCTTTAAGCTCTTGTGTCTGCTGCTGTTTTTAAGGCTAGAGGGGTTTGCCACTGCTGCTTCTGGTATTCCTTGGAGGTCGCCCTTCCAAATACAAGCCATGGCTGACCCTGCTCAGCTCCTGAGATCTGGCAGGATCTGGATAGGGCTATCCAGGTCAGGGCAGCAGGGTATGAACTTTTGTGAGTCACTGCTCACTTCTTTAGATACCTGAAGTAAGCAGTGACTCACAAAATCTAATGCTGCCCGTGGCACATATTTTGTCAGTCTTTAAGGTGCTACAAAAATCTCATGCCGCCCGTAGCACTCTTGCTCTTTTCTAGTGCTAGGTAAACATTTCCCTTCCTGAAAAGCCAGTCGAATCCGACTGTAGGGTTGCGGTGCTTATCTCTGTTTCCAAGCCAAAGAGCCAGCGCTGTCCAAAGACTTTTTCCGTGGTCATGTGGCCGGCATGACTACACGCCGAGACGCACAGAGCACTGTTACCTTCCCACCGAAGCGGTGCCTATTTATCTACTTGCAATTTCTTGCTTTCGAACTGCCAGGTTGGCAGGAGCTGGGTCCAGAGACGGGAGCTCACTCCGTCACGCGGTACTCGGGTCTCGAACTGCCGAACTACATACCTTCCGGTCTGCAGCTCAGCATCTTAACCTCTGTGCCACCGCGGCCCAGACAGTGCTACAGACCGACCGACACGGCTACTCGTCTCGTTTTATTCTTTCGAAACATCCATATCCCAACTTTCCTCGTGGTTCAAGGCGGCCTTACAGCAGCATGACAGTCCTCCCCAGCTATAACCAAAAATAAAACGGCAAGCCCCGAATCTATAAACCCGCCCTTAAAAGACGCCTGCTAATTCACACCCCCTCCGAACCCCTGGCAAACAGGCAGGCTTTGCAGCGGCTCCTGAAGGTCTCCAAGGACGGGGGGGGGGGCTCCTCACCTCCTTGGGGAGCCCCTCCCACAGAGCCGGAGGCATGACGGAAAAGGCCCGGGCTCTGGTTGATGCCAGACGGGCCACCTTGAGTGGTGGGACAGCCGACAGAGGGCTGCCTGGCAACTGTAGCTGGCACACAGGGCCATACGGAAGGAGATATGCCACCGGTAGCTCTTCTGAGCACCAATGCGACCCCTGCCCCAAGTTTCAGGAAAGTGGGCGAGGCCCTTGCTCGGTGAAGCTTCTGGTTGGCAGTTGGTTCCCAGGTTGAAAACGTCACTGCCAGAGGAAGAAGAAGACGACGACGAAGAAGATGAAGAAGAAGATGATGACGAAGAAGAAGACAAAGAAGATGAAGAAGACAACGAAGAGGAGGAGGAGGAGGAAATTGGATTTATACCCCACCCTTCACTACCCGAAGGAGTCTCAGAGCGGCTTTCAAACTCCTTTCCCTTCCCCTCCCCACAACAGACACCCTGTGAGGTAGGTGGGGCTGAGAGAGCTCTGGCAGAAACTGCTCTTTTTCAAGGACAGCTGTTATCAGAACTATGGCTTGCCCAAGGTCATCCAGCCAGGTGCAAGTGGAGGAGTGGGGAATCAAACCTGGCTCTCCCAGATTAGAGTCTGTGCACTTAACCACTCGACACCAAACTGACTATTTTGGTGGATGAGAATTGTGGACGCAGCTCTCTGCGAGCTGCAGAAGAAGGAGGAGGAGGAGATTGAATTTATACACTGCCCTTTACTACCCGAAGGAGTCTCAGAGCGGCTTACAATCTCCCTTCCCTCCCCCTCCCCACAACAGACACCCTGTGGGGCAGGTGGGGCTGAGAGACCTCTTCCAAGGACTGCTCCTGAGAGAACAGCTCTGAGAGAACTTGTGACTGACCCAAGGTCGCCCAGCTGGCTGCATGTGGAGGAGTGGAGACTCAAACCCGGTTCTCCCGGATTAGAGTCCGCGTTCCTAACCACGACACCAAAGTGGCTCTCTAAGGCACCGCTGCCTCAGAGCCTAGCTCATCCCTTCCCCTCAGCTCTCCAAAGTAGCATTTCCATATCTCTGCATCACTTGAACTCTGCGAGGCGGAGGAGCATCTCTTGGATCCTTCAGGAACTCTCGCAGCCCTTGGAGGAAGCGACGCATGCACATTCTAAAAAAAGCAAACTCAGATGTGAGCACCAAACAGGGGCACCGGCGTTCTTGAAACGCCCCTCGCAGCGCACGCTGATGAATCAGAGAGCCCGGGCTCATTCATGCTCGCCAGGCAAGCGGCGGGCGCCAAGCGTGACTCACCGGAGCGTCTTTAAAGCCTTTGTCCCCCTGCCTGTTAGTCACACAAAAAAGTCTTTCCTTTCCCGGAATAAGACGCTTTCGAGCTATTCTCTCGTTGACCTTTCTGTGTCTTTCCTTAAATATCAGCTGCTTGGGGTGTCTGAGATCACCGGTGATTAACTTAAAGATGCAGTAGAGAAGCTAGATTCGAGACCAATGAAATTTTCGGGGTTCAAGCTTTCGCGAGTCAATGTTTCCGAAGGGAGCTCGCACCCCAAAAATCTTGTTGGTCTCTAACGTGCTGCGGGAGCTGAATCTAGTTCTTCTGTTGCAGACCAACATGGCTACCTTTCTAAAACTAAGGTAAAGGTAAAGGTCTCCCTTGCTCAAAAGCCAGTTGAGTCCGACTCTAGGGTTGCGGTGCTCATCTCCGTTTCAAAGCCGAAGAGCCAGCGCTGTCCGAAGACGTTTCCGTGGTCATGTGGCCGGCAAGACTAAACACCAAGGCGCACGGAACGCTGTTCCCTTCCCACCAAAGTGGTACCTGTTTATCTACTTGCAATTTCTTGCTTTCGAACTGCTAGGTTGGCAGGAGCTGGAACTAGAGACGGGAGCTCACTCCATCATGCGGCACACTCGGGTCTCGAAGTGCTGAACTACCGACCTTCCACAGCCTCCAGTTTAGCGTCTTAACCACTTGAGCCACCGCAGCTCCTTCTAAAGATGCAGGCTAATCGTTTCTTGCATCCAATCCCACCCACTCTTGGAGTGCGCACCAATTTCCCAGTTCGCCGGGCCATCCCACCGGCATACCTCGTACTGGGAAGTTTGTCCCAAAATGCAACAGGAGACTCCAAAATGGCAACCAGAGTGGGGAACAAAGGACAAGGGTCGTGGGCGTTCCCTCTAAGGTGAGTTAGTGTGAGCTAGCTCACAGGTTTTTAGCCTCCAGCTTACAGATTTTTCTCTTAGCTCAGGAAGGATGGGGCTCCAGAGCAAACTAATTTATGGAGTAGCCAAATCACTCGCTCACAACTTTAATGCCGATAGCTCACAAAGTAGAATTTCTGCTCACAAGGCTCAACAGCTTAGAGGGAGCATTGCTGGGCATTAGGCCCAGCCCCGAGATGCCCCATTGTAGCTATGGGCAGAGGTCACTTCCAGCAGGAGTGCACAGGAGAGGAGCTCCGGCAGTAAAGAGCCCAGGGGGCAGGCACATGCAACAAGCCTCACCCCCTGATCCCAGCAGCCCTCAGTCAGAGCAAGAAGCAGCCAGGTAAGATGCAGAGCCCCCTCCCCCCAGCCCCCTAGTCCAAAACAGTCCAGTGGCACCTTTAAGACCAAGTTTTATTCAGGTACTAGCTCTCCCTCCTCTGTGAGGACAGATCTGCATGTTCCCCACCCCCCTCCAATAGCTAGCAATCCAAAACAGTCCAGTGGAGCCTTTAAGACCAGGGTTTATTCAGGTACAAGCTCTCCCTCCTCTGCGAGGACAGATCTGCGCGTTCCCCCCCCCACACACACACAATTGCTAGCAATCCAAAGCAGTCCAGTGGAGCCTGAGCGGTGGGCGTTGCCTTCTGACACGCTTCCGGTGATGTCAGGGGGCGTGTCATATGGAAATACGTTATGCTAATGAGCTCCTGCACCTCTTTTTCTATGAAATGACCCCTGGCTATGGGCCTGAGAAAGGTTGACCTGTCATCAAAGCCTGCTCTTTTGGGCGGCGTTTTTCCTGCTTTTTTCCTTCCTGCCCTCCCTCTCATGATCTGCCTAAGTTCACAGAATCGGCATCGCTGACAGATGGCCATCTAGCCTCAGTTTGAAAAACCTCCAAAGAAGGAGAGAACCAAGCAACTGTGCCGAGGAACGGCAGAACAAAAAAAATGCCAAATGGCATCAAAACTTGAAATCTCCAGCAAGAAATGAAAATGGCACCAAACAATGATGGACCCCCCAAAAATGCCGAATGGCATCAAAACTTGAATCTTCAGCAAGAACATAAATGGCACCAAACAATGACAGAACCAAAAAAATGGTATCAAATGGTATCAAAACTTGAATTTCCAGCAAGGTGGTCATTTGGAAATTGATTCAACTGCACTGACTACAGTACTCTTGAGATCTTAAATGTGGAATATGGCACGCAGCCCTAAAGTAAAGGTAAAGGTTCCCTTGCTCGAAAGTCAGTCGAATCCGACTCTTGGGTTGCGGTGCTCATCTCCGTTTCAAAGCCGAAGAGCCAGCGCTGTCCGGAGACCTTTCCGTGGTCATGTGGCCGGCATGACTAAACGCCAAGGCGCACGGAACGCTGTTCCCTTCCCACCGAAGTGGTACCTATTTATCTACTTGCAATTTCTTCCTTTCGAACTGCTCGGTTGGCAGGAGCTGGAACTAGAGACGGGAGCTCACTCCGTCATGCGGCACCCGGGTCTCGAACTGCTGAACTACTGACCTTCCACAGCCTGCAGTTCAGCGTCTTAACCACTTGAGCCACCGCAACTCCTAGTAGGAATAAAAACCAAGGGGCATTGAACTAGATCCTGCGGATCCACTCTGTGAGCAGAGGGGCTTTCCAGTGGCAGAACAAGCCATCCCCCAACACAAAAAAGCTCTTGTGAGCATCTTGCATCAGAGGGTGTCTCCTTACACCTAGGAAAAAACCTCGGGATCCAACCCTTCTTAATCATTATCTCCAGCTCTACCCCACATACATTATTTGCTTCCATGGCAGATAATTCCAGTATCATAGAATGTTAGAGTTGGAAGGGACCTGGCAGGTCATCTAGTCCAACCCCCTGCACTCTGCAGGAGCAGAGCCAAAAGACAGCCCTACAACATACCCGAAAGATGGTCAGCCTCCGCTTGAAAACATCCAGCGAAGGAGCATCCACCACCTCCCGAGGGAGGCTGTTCCACTGCTCAACCACTCTTACAGTTAGGAAGTCGCTCCTGATATTTAGCCGGTAATGACTCCCTTGCAATTTCCACCCATTAGATCTAGTCTTGCAATCCGGAGCAAGAAAGAATAGATCTGCTCCATCTTCTTCATGACAGCCCTTCAGATATTTGAAGACTGCAATCGTGTCCCCTCTAAGCCTTCCCTTTTCCAGGCTAAACATACCCAACTCTTTCAGCCTTTCCTCGTAAGACTTGGATTCGAACCCCTTCCAGGGCTTTTTTTGTAGCAGGAACTCCTTTGCATATTAGGCGACACACCCCTAATGTAGCCAATCCTTCAATAGCATATAAAGCTCTTCTTACAGGGGTTACTGTAAGCTCTTGGAGGATTGGCTACTTTAGGGGTGTGTCGCCTAATATGCAGAGGAGTTCCTGCTACAAAAAAGAGCCCTGCCTCTCACCATCCTGGTGGATGGTGTAGATAACCTGAAAACCTGCCTCGCGGTTTCACGTGCCTTACCTGAGACGGATGCAGGTAGGGCTCAGGTGAGGCCAGGTTCGTCTGCACGGACACGCTCTTCTCCAGGAGGATCTGAGGAAAGCCCAGCTTCTCAAAGGTGTTGCGCTTCCAGTGCTTGTTCTCCTGCTGCGCCAGGGCCTCGTCCTCGCTGAAGGCCCGCACCACAGGGCCCGGCATGGGCAGGGGCACGGCCCCGTCGCTCTCGTAGCCCGAGCCGTCCTTCTGGGAGTCCCAGCTGCTCCGCTGCTTCATGTGGTAGTGGGCTTGCTGAGCCTCCCACGCCAGCCGGGCCTGAGCCAAGAAGGGCTCCGGGAAGCCCCTTGTCGACTCGGCCTCCACCGACCGGCTCTCCGTGCGATTCATCTGAGACCTGTTGCAGCCGGACGGCGGCCTCTCCTCCGGGAGACCGTCCTCCCGCTCCCCCGAGCCGTCCGTGGAGGAGGCGTTGGGGTCGTACGAAAGGGAAGGCTTCCTGCTTTTCCGTTTGCGAGTGCCGGGGGAGTAACCCGTGGAGGACATGGTGTTCTGCTGGCTGGACCACGACATCGAGTCTTCCCCCTGGGAGGTCTGGCTGATAGGGGGGCTATGCCGGAAGTCAGACCCTTCCATGCTGCTGTAGTCCCCCGACTTGACCTCCAAGCGTTGGTCCCTCATCAGACAGGGGCTGTGTTGCAAGGAGTACGAGCCACCGATAGGGTTGGGAGAATACTTGTGCCGGAGTCCGGTCTTCATCTTGGGGCTGGACCCCGACTGCTCGACGTACACCAGTTGCCTGACGTATTCCTTGCCGGCGGGGCTGTACTCCAGGCTCATGAAACGATCGGGACCCTTCTGCTTGGTCAACACCAGCTGCTGGTAGGGGGAGTTGGAGCCCTGCTTGGGGGACTGCAGGAAAGGATGGGGCTTGCGGATGGGCGATTTCTGCGGGGAACCGGCTTTGTAGCTACCACTGGTCTCAAACTGCATGTCCACGGGGGGCTCGTCGTAGATGGGGGCCTGGTACTCCATGGGAGGTTCCTCATACAAGGGCGGCTCGTAGGCATAGCGCGGGGAAGAGGGCTGGGACTCGCTGGAGTGTTTCCGGTGCTGGGCCTGGAGCGGGGAACAGTACGAGTCCCCCCGCCCCAGCAGCGGGGAGCAGCTGCCCATGTGCTCGGCCCGTTTTAGGAAGGGGGACTGCTTCCTCTCTGGGAAGAAGACAGCGTTGTCCGAATCGGGGGCAAAGGTTTGGAGGTTAGGGGAGGGCTGGCCTCCCGAGGGCCTGCGCGACCGTGTCCCCTGCTGGTTGTCAGGGATGTAGCCATTGCCTTGGTGCATGAGAAAGCTGGGCTCGCGGTCCGTCACTTTGATGAGCATCCGCTCCTTGGTGCCCGTGTTCCACCTGAGGGACGATGCCCTGAGCAGAGGAGAGAGAACACAAAGAGGCAGTTAGAAGCACGGGAGGTACAGAACTCACCTTCTCATCAACACTGCAACTGGTGTAGTAGCTAAGTGTGGCGGACTCTAATCTGGAGAACTGGGTTTGATTCCCCACTCCTCCACTTGAAGCCAGCTGGGTGACCTTGGGCCAGTCACAGTTTTCTCAGCCCAAAAGATAAACCTAGCTCAAAAAAAAAAAAAAAGAGGTAGAGTTTCAGGCTGCCAGACAATCACTAGATCTCCTGTCTATACTACACTCAATATTTATTTTATTTTTCGCATTTATATCCCCCCCCATCCCGTAAACGGGCTCAGGGCGGGTCACAACATTTCGATAAATATAATAAAATTTAAAACACATTAAAACATATAAAGTCAATAGTCATGCTTGCCGTCGGGAGAATCCGGCCCACTGATGTAACTAGGTATGGCCAGTTATCAGTAGGTGGGAGACCGCAACCTGAGGGGGCCATATATGGACGCCCGCTGCCAGATGATGATGATTATGATTATTTATTTAATTAATTAATTAATTAATACTCCAACCTATCCCACGAGTAAGCTCACGGCGGCTAACAACAAAAAATCCATAAAACAATAAAACCAAGGAATTATCATATACCACCAACGCGCTAGACCACGGATCCCCAACATGGCGCCTGTGGGTGCCTGGCACCTTATGTGGTCCCTGCCAAGTGTTTCTAGAATAGAGGATGGGGCCGAGTGCAGCTTTTGCCCAGCGAGGCTTCGCATTGGCCACTGGAAATTTGATTGGCTCTTCAGATGTTTTTTCAAAACCTCACTTTAGCAGCAGCTGCCACCACCGCACAGGAATCTTCACTGAGTGACCAAAGTTAAGCTGCGGCGGCCATTTTGTGATGAGCTGCCATGCTGGCGGCATCTGTCTGTGGCAGCCATTTTTGGCTGTGTCAGAATTCCAAAAGGGTGCCACGGCCTCAAAAAAGTTGGGGACACCCCTGTGCCATGCTGTACACTCTGCGGAAGGACACCGGCCCTGCTGACAGACATCGTGTTCTATACCGGGAAAGCAAAAACCATGGCGGGACTCGGAGGTCAGGAATGGCCAAGGAGGATACACAAATGACTGAGAAACACATTATTTGACCTGATTTGGAATACACAGTTGGCACCAAACGGCCCTGAGAAATGCTTTTCTCCCACTTATTGAGAGAAACAGGAAAGTGTTGCTGACATTTCAGTTGTACCACTAGCGGGCTTCACTAAAAGCTCTAAGATCCCAAAAAGGGTGTGATGAGGGAAAGGTCCTGGATGGAGAAGAAGCAGCAGTCAAGAGGGCCTCATCATGAGGAGAGCCAATCAGCGCTCCCTCGACTTGCAGTCTTCCCAAAATTAATGGTGCGACCTCATTTGGAGTACTGTGTACAGTTCTGGTCACCACACCTCAAAAAGGATATGATAGCACTGGGAAAAGTGCAGAAAAGGGCAACTAGAATGATAAAAGGGTTGGAACACTTTCCGTATGAAGAAAGGTTAAAGCGCTCGGGGCTCTTTAGCTTGGAGAAATGGTGGTTCAGGGGTGACATGATCGAGGTTTATAAGATTATGCATGGGATAGAGCAGGTCGAGAAAGAGGTACTTTTCTCCCTTTCTCACAATACAAGAACTCGTGGGCACTCCATGAAATTGCTGAGCGGTCCGGTTAGAACGGATAAAAGGAAGTCCTTCTTCACCCAAAGAGTGATTCACACATGGAACTCACTGCCACAGGAAGTGGTGGCAACTACAAGCATGGACATCTTCAAAAAGGGAATTAGATAAGCATATGGAGCAGAGGTCCATCAGTGGCTATGAGCCACAAGGTATAGATAGGAACTCTCGGTCTGAGGCAAGTGATGCTCTGTATTCTTGGTG